>NW_024070201.1:56416818-56673341 GCF_014754425.2 Oryx dammah | reverse complement strand
TACTAACACATATATATGGAATTTAGAAAGATGGCAATGATGACCCTGTATGCAGGACAGCAAAAAAGACACAGATGTGTATAGCAGACTTTTGGACTCAGAGGGAGAGGGAGAGGGTGAGATGATTCGGGAGAATGGCATTGAAACATGTATATATCATGTAAGAATCGAATTGCCAGTCTATGTCCGATGCAGGATACGGCATGCTTGGGGCTGGTACACGGGGATGACCCAGAGAGATGTTGTGGGGAGGGGGGTTCATGTTTGGGAACGCATGTACACCCGTGGTGGATCCATGTCAATGTATGGCAAAACCAATACAGAATTGTAAAGTAAAATAAAAAAAAATAATAATAAAGTATAGCTGATTTACAAAAAAAAATTAAAACAACAGTGAGAGAGTACAGAGGGGAAACTGCATCATAAAACTTAACATTTAAATCTTAGTTCTGATACTTATTGTGTAATGGGCTTATGAAACCTATTAACCCTGTGGTATTGGACAAGTTATTTAATATCCCTCAGTTTTAGTTCCATGCGTCTTGTGGTGTTTTAAGGTTCTCCCTGTTGAAGCAGCCTGGAATGGTAGAAGTATCTCAGTAAGTTCTGGAGTCAGACTGAATCAGATCATTAACTTTTTAATCATTTATTCCTTTACAACTCAGATTCTTCATTTGTATCATTTAGACAACAGAGCAATTCCAAACTCACAAAGCTTTTGTGAAGTGTATGTTAATCAGTGTATATGAGAACACCCAATAAGGGGCCTATGCAAAGGGAGGCCCTCAAGAAATGTTACCTCTCCTTCTGCTCCAGGCTATTTTTCTTCCCTTAGATATTCTCTTCATGATTCGGTCACTGTGCTGCCAATTGAAAGCTGGCAGCAATGGCAAGGATTTGCTCCAAGCACACCAAATCCAGGGCCATACTGACTATAAAGAATTCTTCTCCAGTCTCTTTTATGTGCTGCTGCTGCTGCTGCTGCTAAGTCGCTTCAGTCATGTCTGACTCTGTGCGACCCCATAGACGGCAGCCCACCAGGCTCCCCCGTCCCTGGGATTCTCCAGGCAAGAACACTGGAGTGGGTTGCCATTTCCTTCTCCAATGTATGAAAGTGAAAAGTGAAAGTGAAGTTGCTCAGTCGTGTCCGATTCTTAGTGACCCCTTGAACTGCAGCCCACCAGGCTTCTCCGTCCATGGGATTCTCCAGGCAAGAGTACTGGAGTGGGGTGCCATTGCCTTCTCCATTATGTGCTGCTACTGGGCTGTATTTCTTCTTCCATTTCACCATGCTTCTGTTATAGTTTGAGAACCGTTCACTTTTTGATATGTTAATGCTTACCATACCACATAAGAGTCCAAGATATTTTGATTTTGATATTAATTGCAATCACTTTTTAAGTACTATTAAAAGATACTCTTGCTCAAAGAATATTTCTATACTCTGTAGAGATGGAATGAAAAGACATTATTTTTGTTCCATGTAATCTGCTCAAAATTTTTGACAGCATTATCTTTACTGACTATTGTTTTTCCCTACAGGAAATACTTGATAAAAATTGATCTGGTCATTCACAACTCATATACTGACTTAAAGAAAGCACATTTTAGAAACGATGAAATATAATTATATTTCTATCTTTATGTAACCCTTTCAAAATGTATTCAGTGGAATAATATTCATCTGTTCTGGAACAACAGTATAGGAGGCTGGGTTACTTTTCCACTCGCTAACATATAACAGAGGATAGTTGGAAGGCTACTGTGAATTCCAGACACAGCTCAGTTCAGTCGCTCAGTCGTGTCCGACTCTGCGACCCCATAAATTGCAGCACGCCGGGCCTCCCTGTCCATCACCAACTCCCGGAGTTCACTCAAACTCATGTCTATCGAGTCAGTGATGCCATCCAGCCATCTCATCCTCTGTCGTCCCCTTCTCCTCCTGCCCTCAATCCCTCCCAGCATCAGAGTCTTTTCCAATGAGTCAACTCCCTGCATGAGGTGGCCAAAAAATTGGAGTTTCAGCTTTAGCATCAGTCCTTCCAATGAACACCCAAGACTGATATTCTTTAGAATGGACTGGTTGGATCTCCTTGCAGTCCAAGGGACTCTCAAGAGTCTTCAACACCACAGCTCAAAAGCATCAATTCTTTGGCGCTCAGCTTTCTTCACAGTCCAACTCTCATATCTGTACATGACCACTGGAAAGAAATTAGACTATCCAATACTCAGCTACAAGAACAAATAACAAATGAATACTTACTGGGAAGCTAATAAAGGTCAGGCACTGATTTAGATACTTGCAACACAAATAAATAAAATATAATGTTCCAGTGACTACAGAGCATATGTTCCAGGGGATAATCAAAATCAATATATTCAATGACTTATATATCTGTCTACAGCAGTTCAGCTTGATCAGACCAATCATCCCAGTGAAAAATCCCTAGAAAAGCTGAATGAACTAATTAAAAGTAGTTGTTTGAAGGGATCAGAGAGCTATGAACATAGCTGAGATTTGAGGAGAGAAAAGAGAAGTGTAAACAAGTGAACCCAACACTGGAGTGGTTTCCCCCATCAAAGCCTTTGTTTGTTTGCAAGTGGAAGCTGAGAGACTAAGAAACTGAGAACTCTGAGCATCCTCATAGGATGAGGGACAAAGACTGAATTTTTAATGGATGTGACCAGATCATAGTCCCAGAATTTCAGTTGGGACACAAAAGGGCTAAAACCAGTGGAAGAGTAGACCAAAAATATATCACACAAAGACAGAAACCCCATTTCTAATCAGTTCAATTCGTGTTGCACTAGGGTGTTATGTTCTTAAATGAACTGCCTGATAGAAGCAATAGTAGGTATCTGGAGGAAACTATCTTTCAGGTTTTCAAAATAACTCCAAGACTTCTTAAAAGCAACCTGGAGTGTGTTGCCATTTACTCCTCCAGGGGATCTTCCAGACCCAGGGATTGAACCTGCATCTCTTGCAGCTCCTGCATTCATAGGCAGGGTTTTTTTGTTTTGTTTTTTTTTTTAACCACTAGTGCCACCTGGGAAGCCCTCTTAAAAACAACATGTGGAATCAAATAAAAAATAACTAGATAAACCCACTCTAAGCAACAGATAGCAGAAATAGATAAACAGGATACAGAATAGAATTACTGGAATGGGCTTTAAAATATTACTAACATGTTCATGAGACACAGAGGACAAATTAGGTAATATCAGCCTTAAAATGACTCTACAGAAAATAGCAAGATGAAAATTATATCAAAATGGAAAACAGAAAAATATAATAATTGAAATTAAAAATTCAATAGATAAGTTTAAGAGCAGCTTAGAAATAGCTCAAGAAAGGACATGGAGGATAGTTTAGTAGAAAAGTAGTAAGACTTCAAGCACAGTAAATAATTTGAAAATACAGAACAAAGCATAAGAGACATGTAACATGGTAAGGAGATCTAACATAAGTATAACTGGAATTCCAAAGGAGAGGAGACAGAAAATCAAATAAAAGCAATATTTAAAGATATAGTAGCCAAGAGCTTTAAAAAATGAGTCAACATTTGAAGACTATATATTCAAAAATAACAATAAACTTCAAAGAGGATATAAATATAAAACATCCTGGGATCATAATAGTAAAATTTGTGAAGACAAAAGGAAAGTAAATATTAAGAGCATCAGACAGGGAAAAAAATACATTAGGTTCATAGGAGCAACAGTCAGAACCAAAATAAACCCAGAAGACAAAAATAACTGACAAACTGCCTGAAAAACTGAAAATACAAAGATATTTTGAGATATTCACCAATAGGAAGTGAAGTTGCTCAGTCGTGTCCGACTCTTTGCGACACCGTGGACTGTAGCCCACCAGGCTCCTCCGTCCATGGGATTCTCCAAGCAAGAATACTGGAGTGGGTTGCCATTTCCTCCTCCAGGGGATCTTCCCAACCCAGGGATCGAACCCAGGTCTCCCACATTGCAGGCAAACACTTTAACCTCTGAGCCACCAGGGAAGCCTCACCAATAGGAGACCCATACAAAAAGACATCTACAAAATGGCTTTCTTCAAGTAGGAGGAATATGTTCTCAAAGAAGGCAAATCATGATGGAAGAAAGAGCAGTAAAATGTGTAAATATATGGGTAAATCCAGATGAAAATGATTACATAAAAATAATTTCTTATAGGTTCAATATATATATGTAAAGTTAAAATAGACAACAGTGGCACAAAAGACACTATGTAGTTATATGTTATAAATCCTTGAAATTCCAATGTCCAGAAAGAGGCTAAAGTACTAATTTATATTTGACATTCATAAAGCAATTATGCATGCTGTGGTCTCTAGGGTAATCTTAAAAATATTGTAAAATAATGTATAACAAATGAGCAGATAGAGAGACCAGACAGATAACAAGATAAGAAAAAATAACAAAAAAGGTGGCAATAAAGAAGAGAAAAAGGAAAAAAGAACAAGTTGACACATTAAAAACTAGCAGGAAGGTGGCAGACAGATCCAAACCCCAATACACCAGTAATTATAATAAACATTCTTAGACTAAATCCTCTAATTATAAAAAGATTTCCAAAATCAAATGATAGGCTGCTTATAAAGAAAACTGTTAGGACACACTGCTAAGCTAAGTCACTTCAGTCATGTCCGACTGTGAGACCCCATAGACGGCAGCCCACCAGGCTCCCTCATCCCTGAGAAGTCAAAAATAAGAAGATGGAAAAAGTGCTGTGCAAACATTACACAAAGGAAAGATAATACAGTATCAGACACAGTAGACAGAAATATTACTAGAAG
Organism: Oryx dammah; assembly: GCF_014754425.2. Lineage (NCBI taxonomy): Eukaryota > Metazoa > Chordata > Mammalia > Artiodactyla > Bovidae > Oryx > Oryx dammah. The sequence continues at coordinate 56,668,530 of NW_024070201.1, read as the reverse complement.
TAAAAAGAGATATTTTATCATGATAAAATGGTCAAATCTGCCAACTGGCATGTGAATTACAAATCTTTATATCTCTAATAAATTTTAAAATATAAAGCAAAATTGATAGAACTAAAAGCAGATGGATAAATATATAACCATAACAGTGGATTTGAAAATATCACTCTTAGTCAATATCAAATATTGACTAAGCAAAAGAACATACAAAAAATGTGAAATATTTAATCATCAAGTTTGATGTAATTGACACAAAAAACTCCACACTTCACACAATGTATATATTTTAAAAGACATTTAATATGTAAAAAAAATAGACTATCTGCTGGGGCTATTACACTAGTTTCATCAAATTTCAAAGGGCTGATATCATATAGAGTGTATTTTCTAAGTAGAGTGAAATTTAAGTGGAAATCAGTAAGAGAAAAATAACTAGAAAGTCCTCAAATATTTGGAAATTAAGTAATAGGTTTCTAAATAATCCAGAAAATAAAGGAAATTAATAAATATTGTAAACTAACCAATACTTAAAACATACAACAAAACTTACAACTTAATGAAAATGCAACACATTAAACTTGTCGAATGCTTCTAAAACCCTTACTGAGAAAAATTCACATAATTAAATGTACATAGAATCATACACACCAAGGAAACCAGAATTGAAAGAGACACATGTATCCCAATGTTCATCACAGCACTGTTTATAATAGCCAGAACATGGAAACAACTTAGATGTCCATCAGCAGATGATTGGATAAGAAAGTTGTGGTACATATACACAATGGAGTATTACTCAGACATTAAAAAGAATACATTTGAATCAGTTCTAATGAGGTGGATGAAACTGGAGCCGATTATACAGAGTGAAGAAAGCCAGAAAGAAAAACACCAATACAGTATACTAACGCATATATATGGAATTTAAAAGATGGTAACAATAACCCTGTATGCGAGACAGCAAAAGAGACACAGATGTATAGAACAGTCTTTTGGACTCTGTGGGAGAGGGAGAGGGTGGGATGATTTGGGAGAATGGCATTGAAACATGTATAACATCATATATGAAACAAATCACCAGTCCAGGTTCGATAGAGGACACAGGATGCTTGGGGCTGGTGCACTGGGATGACCCAGAGGGATGGTATGGGGAGGGAGGAGGGAGGGGGGTTTAGGATGGGGAACACGTGTATACCTGTGGCAGATTCATGTTGATGTATGGCAAAACCAATACAGTATTGTAAAGTAATTAGCCTCCAATTAAAATAAATAAATTTAAATTAAAAAAATAAAATAATAAAATAAAATGAGAATCAGTGATCTATACATTCATTTTTTAGAAATTTAAAGACAACATCAACAATCTATGGAAGGGATAAAAAATGATTTGCACATGAAGTAACTGACAAGAGGTTAATACCCAAAATGTACAAAGAGCTCATAAAACTCAATATTAGACCAACAAAGAACCCAAACAAAAAACAGGTAAAAGACCTAAACAGACATTTCTCCAAAGACATAAAGATAGTTCACAGGCACATAAAATTAAAGATGTTCAACATCACTAATTATTAGAGAAATGCAAATCAAAACTGTAAGGAGGTACTACTTCACACTGGTCAGAATGCTATTATCAAAAAGTCTACAAATAATAAATGCTGGAGAAGATGTGGAGAAAAGGAATCACTCCTTCCATGCTGGTGGGAAAATAAATTAGTGTAGCCACTATGGAAAACACCATGTAGCTTCTTTAAAAAACAAAAAATAGAAGTACCATATGATCCAGCAATTTCACTCTTGGGTATATATTCAGAAGAAAAGAAAACTAATTTGAGATACATGCACTCTGAGACATAGAAGCAATCCAAGTACCCATCAACAGACAATTGACTTAAGAAGATGTGGTATATACGTGTGCGTGTGTGTGTGTGTGTGCGCGTGTGTGAAACTGTTAGTCGCTCAGTTCTGTTTGACTCCTTGTGACCGCATGGACTGTATGTAGTCCACCAGGCTCCTCTGTCCATGAAATTTGCTAGGCAGGAATGCTGCAGTAGGTAGTCATTCCAGCTACCCGTAAATATATATGTGTGTGTGTGTGTGTGTATATAACACATACATGCATACAATAGAATGTTGGAGAAGGCAATGGCACCCTACTCCAGTACTCTTGGCTGGAAAATCCCATGGATGGAGGAGCCTGGTAGGCTGCAGTCTGCAGGGTCGCTAAGAGTCGGACACGACTGAGTGACTTCACTTTCACTTTTCACTCTCATGCATTGGAGAAGGAAATGGCAACCCGCTCCAGTGTTCTTGCTTGGAGAATCCCAGGGACAGGGGAGCCTGGTGGGCTGCCGTCTCTAGGGTCGCATAGAGTCGGACACGACTGAAGTGACTTAGCAGCAGCAGCACCAATAGAATGTTAGCCATAAAAAGAATGAAATATTGCCATTTGCAGCAATATGGATGAACCTAGAGGATATTATAAATAAGTCAAATGGAGAAAGACAAATACTCTATAATATCACTTATATATGAGAAAATAATACAAATAAATATATGTACAAAATAAACACAGATTTTCAGACATGGAAAACAAAACTCGTGGTTACCAAAGAGGAGAAGGAGGAGGGGAGCAACAAATAAGGAGTATGGGATTAACAGAAATTACTATACATAAAATAAACAATAAGGATTTACTGTATAGCACAGTAAAAGTATGCCCAATATCCTGTAATAGCCTCTAATGGAATATAACCTGCAAAAAGCAAAACCCCCCAAATCACATCACTATGCTCTACACCTGAAACTAACAAAATATTGTAAATCAACTATATTTCAATAATAATAATAAAGACAACAGCAAATTAAACTCCTAAAAAAGGGCAGAAAATTATATATAAAAGAGCCAAAAAAATATAAAAATAGAACAATAGAAAGAATTAAAGAGACATCAAAAATTTGTTCTTTGAAAATACTAAGAAAATTGTTTAATCTTCTCTAAGGATAATCAAGAAGAAAGAATGAACAAAGTACTAACATGATGGATGAAAAAAGAATACGACACCATGGATCTTACAGGCATTAAAAACACTATATGACATTATTAAGAACTTTATGCTAATAAATTTGAAATTTAGATAAATGAAAAAAATATCAGAAAAATCATAACTTACTAAAACTGTGGTATGAAGAAATGTAAAATATAAATAGTCCTAAATCCATTAAGAAACTAAATCTGCAATTATAAAGTGCTTCACAGAGAAGACAACAAGCATAAATGGCTTCACCATGAATTCTTGCAAACATTTAAAATAGCATCAGTTTTATATATAAACCCTTCCAGAGAACAGGAAAAGAGACATTCACAAAGCCAGCACAATTCTGCTATGAAATTCAGTATTACATTTAAACCTATAGCTCAGATAGTAAAGAATCTGCCTGCAATGCAGAAGACCTGGGTTCAATCCCTTGGTTGGGAAGAGCCTCTGGAGAAGGGAATGGCAATCCACTCCAGTATTCTTGCCTTGAAAATCCCATGGACAGAGGAACCTGGCTACAGTCCATGGGGTTGCAAAGAGCTGGACATGACTGAGCGACGAACACTATTACCACGTTTAAAAAAAGAGAAAAACTAAAGGCCAATCTTTCTCATGGATAAAAAACAAACAAACAAACCCACATTAATAAAATATGAACATATCAAATCCAGCCACAAACATAAGGGATGATATCACTAGATTGACATCCAGTTGGCAAGATCCGTGAAGCAGTGGAACATGCAATAGTACTGAAGCTAAGTAAAGAGGTCAGGGCTGGAAAAATAACTTTTGTAATTGTTTTAAAATGGCAGGGATTTAGTAAAAGTTTATTAAATGAATACACAGCAGTATTTTAAAAAGGAAGAATTCTTCTAGTCTCTGTTTCAGGCCAATCCAATTGGGAAATAGATGTCTAATATTAAAAGAAATACCAAATAAAAATGCAATTTTCCCAAATACATGCCTAGAGAAAGTTTCATTATGTTTCTTTTATATTATAAAAGACATTGGAAAATGAATAAGTAAGAATTCTAGTAAGAAAATGTTTTTGGTAAGAACTGCTTTCTTGCTTAATTTTCTTAGCATCTCACTTTGCTCCTTTTTAATGATATTCAAACACTGAATCCTTGATTCCATGTAATTCTCACATAAAAGATACCTACACTGTCTGTGCTTGAATACCCCAGCCCAGACCTACCCTCTCATTCCCTCTCTCATTAAGGACTATACTGTTTCAATGATTGTGAAAATTTCTTCTTCTAGACTGCAATAGAGCTTACTTATGATTCATTTGGCACGGAGTACATGCTACTTTGTAATGTTATTTATCTTTTCTCACGCTGCCTCTGCAACAAGAACCTGAACCTATTACAGGTGATATAGACCATGTTACACAGTTTTTGGTATTTACAATACCTAAAAGATTGCAAGAGTTCAATGAAAGTTTTTTTGATGATGGAAGTGGTGATGATTTAAAGGCATTAATCTTTCTAAAGGCATCAAAGATGAAAACCTGGTAACTGTTTCTTTTTCCAGCATACTTTGCTAAAGAAGAGTACACCTAGAAAACTGGCACAGGTCTCACAGGGACAGTTATGTGGTGTGAACCCTGTAAATGTAACTCGATATACTTGTCATAAGGGCACAAGTTTCAGACATTTATTCTTCACATTTTTAAGAGTCATGAGATCTTTATGGAACTACCTTATAACCACAATCAATCTACAATGGTGTATTTTAAGGTTTTGTTCATAATATCTTGCCACCTACATTATCACGGAAGAACTTTTAAGTTTTTGTTCGTGATATCTTGTGACCTACATTATCAAGGAAGAACTTGAATAAACTCAAAGGAAAAAATGCTAGCTTATTCTATTAACAAAGGAAATAAAATTCACAATTCATTCCAATCAAAGCCAGTGAATTCAGTCAAAGTTAAATTTAACACATTCAATAAGGAAGAAAACTTTGAACTGCTTTACTTTGAAGGATAGTATTACAATACTATTTAAACAAAATTCCTTCCTGGAGTATCCTTTTTTCCCTTCTGGAACACTTTAAAAAGTTCCAGAAAAAAAATGCATTTTATTTCATATGTAGAGAGATTTTATGCACAGTCTTGGTTTTCTCTGCATAATAATTATCAGACAGTATTTGTAAAATGACCTTTAAAATGCTCCTTCTATGTTTTCTAATATTTCTGACTCTTTATGCTAGATAACCCCATTTCCTTCATACTACCTTCTTATCCAACTTTCTATAAAGCTTAGTGTGGTAATTAGAATAAGAAATGTCCATCTCTTTGGGGCATCATTTTCTAAGACTTACATGTTCTGAAGTAGTTCTAATGAATTCAACCTTTAAAAAATCACCATGTATATATAGTGTCAAAATATCCCATTGATTCTATCAGTTATTCAGGAAGTTCTCTCATGACTTAAACAATAGTTGTGAATGCTTGGCATTGATGACGGAAGGTGTTTGGATGACTGCTTGAACCCAGGTCTGAATGACTCAATCTAATGGTCTCTAATTAAGGATGAATATCACCATCATCTGAAGAGTGTTTACAAATTATGGATGTTTTACTTTCACCCTAAAAAAAAAAACAATATCAAGACAAACATACTATATCTGGGGAATTTCCTGAAGGGTTCTCATTTAAGGCATCTGTAAGGAGCAATGGCTAGATATGGCCAAAAAGGAAAGAGTTTGGGCATGTCTATCAAATTAGGGGAATGGCAAATTCTTGAGGCTCATGACAGCTTTTAAACACTAAGTATACATAACAACCATTATATAAATGAGTAAGAAAAATTAAATGCTTACTGTTATGGTAAAGGATAACAGTTGCCACATAAGGTAAGGGGTGACAGCTGCTAGGAATTCTGAGGCTTGGGAATTAAGTGAGTGTATAGCCCCTTTCCAGAGAGAAAAAAGCAATTCCACTTACTGGGGATGAGCAATAAGGTAACTGACAGAGGAAGTCTTGTGGGGGCACTAAGCTGTCCTGATGCATCAGTCAGTCCTAACTCTAGTGTATAAGTCTAAAATTACTAGTGCCTACCCTATTATCTTTTGATGGGTAGCATTTAAAATGGCACTATAAATTCAGTTTAAATACAGAAATTTAAAAATCACTAAATGAAACCACGTATTTTAAAATGAAGGAAAAATGTATAATGGAAGTCAGGAGTACTTTTCACGGAGAAGGCAATGACACCCTACTCCAGTACTCTTGCCTGGAAAATCCCATGGACGGAGGAGCCTGGAAGGCTGCAGTCCATGGGGTCGCTAAGAGTCGGACACGACTGAGCGATTTCACTTTCACTCTTCACTCTCATGCATTGGAGAAGGAAATGGTAACCCACTCCAGTGTGCTTGCCTGAAGAATCCCAGGGACAGGGGAGCCTGATGGGCTGCTGTCTATGGGGTCGCACAGAGTCGGACACGACTGAAGTGACTTAGCAGCAGCAGCAGCAGCACTTTTCAAATGAAGATAGCAGCTAAAAATTCAGTCCGGTGCTTGAACTTCTAAGTTAATGTACATTTTTAATCTACTCTGTATCTATATTCATTTTAATATCAAAATAATGGTTAGTTATAAAACAATGTTTAATTTAACAAGTCAAATGGTTGCTCTAGGGAGACACAACCATGTTCTTCCTGTGATCTTGAATACTCACTGGCAACAAACACTTCTGAATACTAGCATATTAAAATGATGTGTCCAAAAAAGGAAAACAAAGCCTGTAAACCTTTCTCCTATTGGTGGTTCTTATTAGTTTCAAAACTCAGTGTGTTATTACATAATAAGACTATGGCAAATAGCTAATAGTTAAAGAAAAGATAATATGGCCTTTCTGACCTCTTGAAATAAAAAAAACATTAAAGCTTAAAGTTGATAGTGAGATTTTAGTGAATTTTCATTGTTTTTTTAAATTAAATGAGGAAGTAAGAAAAATGCATTCCCTCTGTAAATGTAAATTAATTAGCTGAATATGTGTCAGAAGCAAAATTTTTAGCCATACTATGTTCCAAAGACCTCTCTCTGAAAAGCCTTTTCTGTACTTTTCATTTGCTTAATTTTATTTCTGTAACTATTGTGTATCAATTCTCATTTTAAAAGAATAGTCAAGTGTACATTAGCAAGAGATAATATCCCAAACCAAGCATAAATTTAGTTTATGTATATCTTGAGTGGCACTATTTTGCAAAAAACGATTGGGTGATTGGGTCCAAACCTGGAATTTATGATTTCTATATGACATATAAATTATTATAAAATCTGGAGGCTGTGGCTCTAGGTACATAAAAATATTACCAGTTGTAGGCCATAATAGATTTAACCAATTTTGTATTTTTTAATTCACACCCTATAGTACATTGCAGAAAGTAGAGCCTGCTGATAACACTGCAAACATAAAAATTACTTTAAGATCATGGGGTCGCAAAAAGTTGGACACAACTCAGCAACTAAACAATAACAAAACTAGTTTTTATTTTAGTTAATTCCACATGATGGTTTGATATAATTCTGAGTATATGTGGAATTCAGTTAGAAAATCAAATTAAAAGAATGTAATCTATGTTTTTAAGTTTTAAAATATTAATATTCTTTCTGCCCAGATACATATCTTTGAGATTTTTAAGGAAATCAGTATGCTACAGGCATTTTCTAAATACTTCTACACATCAGATACCATGTTAGATACTAGAGGTTCCTATTCTCAGAGTTCATAACAGTATGCAACTTTATGATTTACAGAATATTTTAACATAGATAATCATGTATTGACCTTCACTGCAATTCTATAAATTATACAATGTAAACACTTTGTTCCTTACTTGTAATCATTGAAATGTGAGATTAAAGAATATTTTTCTTGCATGCCTTTCTATAAAATAATCTAGCACAGCAGTAGGGAACAGAATGGGTACTCAATAAATATTTGACAACGAGCGAATTGCTCAAGGTTACACAGCTAGTAGTGGTAAAGCTAAGAACTAAACTTAGGTCAGTTAGTTCCAAGACCAAGAAGATGTCAAAGCATTACTATAGATAGCTTTGAGAGGTTGATTCAGGGCATCCGTTTGCACATCTCTGATGAAACTGATTCAACAACTTCTTAATACAGTAATTCTGAAGCTATGTACACATTTTTTTTTTTTTAAGGTGAAATGGCATGCCAGGAGAAAGTCTATTCATTGCTCTAGTCTTAGCACCCACCCTGAAGGGGAGGAGGCAGTAAAGAAATGAATTATAGAGATCTAGCATCTGTGTCAGCCATGTGGGTAGTTAGGTCACTGGCAGGTATTATCAGACTGAAATTATCTACCTGACGGAAAACTTATGTGCACTTGAGAACAAGAACTATCCAAATATCATTCTTGAATCAGAATTAACCGGCTTAGCTTCAAACCAGCACAAGGTTTCCCGAAAGAATTACGTATCTCAACTTTAAAAAGTGCAACAATAAAATCTGAAATAACACATTTGGGAAGTAAGTACTAAAATGAACTCATTCAGATCTTGTGTCAGTTACTTAGGTTATTTCATTTGTGTTTAAATTAGTTTTACAATGAATATTTGTTGAAAGGCATTTTCAGGACTGCTGAGTTGAATGTTAAAACATTCAGAGATGCTGTGTGTCATTGGGTAAATCATTTCTATAGCTGTGCTTTTGCTTAGTGGCTCAGTTGTGTTCAACTCTTTGTGACCCTTTGGACTGTAGCCTGGGAGGCTCCTCTGTCCATGGGACTGCCAGGGAAGAATACTGGAGCGGGTTGCCATTTCCTCCTCCAGGGGATCTTCCTGACCCATGGATCAAACCCGTGTCTCCTGTGCCTCCTGCACTGCATATGAATTCTTTAGCAACTAAGCCATCAGGGAAGCCCAGCTATAGCTGGGCCTGTTTTTAATCATTATAAAATGGCAGAGCTGGACTTAAAACATCCTTCAATTACCAGGAAGCCCATATTCAACAATTTCTGTACAACAATAGCTAACACTAATGAACCCTTCCTATGTGTTAGGTACTGCTCTGAGCAGTCTCTTTGTATAAAGTATATAATCTTCAAACACACCTGAGGTAGGTACTATTATATTCTTCCACTGTACTAGATAAGGAAACTAAGGCAGCAGAGTTAAGAAACATCTTGAAAGTTACAAGTAGCAGAACTGAAATTCTAACCTGGTAGTCTAGCTGTAAAGCCTGTACTATTAAGCACCATGCTGTATTGTCTCTGAGACAACAAGAATTACCACGTCCAATAGCACAAATGATAGCTACCTGCGGGGAAATTAACAACATGGTACCAGTTAGGCTCTCTTGCCCCACGCTCTCATGCCCTCTTGCCCCATGTTCTGTAAACAATGACTGCATGGTTATGAAACAGCTGAGATCACTTATAGCTCTGTGCATGCGCGTCATGAGTTACCCGCTTGGCCCCTGACTACTTTGTGTGGTACGCCTGTATGAGCTTCATCATGACAGCCCTGGCTGCTGCGGCATCGGGGCTACACTGGAGTGACATCATGGCTGTTATATGAGGTTATGTCATGGCTACGTTATGGTTATATCATGGCTATTGCTACAGCTACTGCGTCAGATAGGAGACAGGTTGTGTCATGGCTGCCATGCCAGCCAGGAGAGAATAAACATGTCTGCAGTTCCTATGACTCCTTGCGTCTTCTTCCAGCCTCTTAGCTTGAGCCTTGCCTACTCTGGATTCAGCAGTGTGGTCAGTGTGAACAGGACTGGCAATATACTACTGTTTACTTTTATCATTATGTGCCAGACATTGAGTTAAGAGCTTTACGTTTGTTATTTAATTATTATAAAAACAATAATCTCTGAGGTAGTTATTATTATACCTATTTTACAGGTAAGGAAACTAACTCAGAATTTTGAAATAATCTGTTCACTGTCGGAGGCAATGGCAGGTTGAAATTCTCATCCTCTTTACTCTGTTTCCAGTGCTTCTACTTTTAACCACTGGGCAATATTATGATGCTTTGTAAGAAATATACTACTTTTGGAGTTGGAACTCATCTCATCCCAAAAAAGTCTCAGTGGGTTTTAGAATAAAAACATGTAGTTGGAAAAATGTTGGAAGGGTTACCAGCATGGAGCTCTCCTACTAACTTTATATATAAGCATTTGAATTTTCCAAGGAAAAACAATCAATATTGGATTAGCAGATACAAACTAATATACATAAACAGAAAAGCAACAGGATTTACTATGGGAACTATATTTGATATATTGTAATAATCCATAATGGGAAATAATCTGAAATATATTTACATATAACTGAATCACTTTGCTATACAAGTGAAACTAACACAATTATTGTAAATCAACTATTGTAAATCACTTTAATTTAAAAATGTGAGAATTCATAAGTAGATATCACATTAAAAATAATACTACTAATAATTGTTGAATTTGAGGTCTGATGCAGGAGTTTGAGAGAATAATTTTCTCTCAGATTAAATCAAGCTTCTCCTTAATTGACACAAATGAGTTGCTCCATACACACAATTCTGGCAATGTTTCATACAGGGTTTTAAGAGCAGCAAGGTCATTAAATAAAAAACTGAAATCTTTTTCCTATTCTTAATTCCAAATGGTGGTCCCATCAGATCCAATTTGAAATGAACTGGCAGAGCTCAGCATGTAAGCTGGTGCTTGGCTGGCTCAAAAGTCAAGGGACTTTAACTCCATGCATGGATGCACTGTGCATATTTTAGTACCTTTGGGGGAAAAAAAGCAGTAAAGCTAAGCAGGAGGAAAACCTGTCTGTAACTGATTATATTACATTTGTACAAAATGGTATCACCCTCATTGCTTCTAAACACTCTACAGTTCAAAATAAACAAGTGAAATGCTAAGGAGTCCTCTTAAAATAAGAGCAATAGTGATAATGCCAATAAATATGGCAGAATTATGCAGTATCTATATCCACTGTAATAAATAACAATAATAACATGCAACTAATCCCCATCTATAAAATAGTAATCTGTCATTAAATTAAGAAAAATAAAACAATAATCCTTGGTTTTCAAAAAGAAACTTTTAATTAAAAGGCTTAATATGTACAGTGTTAGTATAAACATACACATATACAAGCATATTAAGATATATCTCTTAGGAATACAAATCATATGCATATTATATATACACACATCCACGTATATATTTATGTATTATAAGCAAGTTTTTAGTTCTAAGAGGGAAAGAAATCTAATTGGTCAAAATCAGTCATAAAATTTTAACCATGTTTCTGAAAAAAAAAAAAAAAAACCAGCAGTGCCAAAGGGTAATGCATTGCTAATGGTTTCCAGTGGAATAAATAGCTACTCTGACGTCAAAACTTTGTTACACTCCAATAACTGGCTCACTTGGGGTTTCAGGTACAGCAAGTTACATGTCAGTTTTAAATAAAGTTATAAAAATAGAATGCTTGGTGAACCATATTGTCCCTATGCAACCTGATATGTTATGATTTATATCCAATAAAATGTTAACAAAGGTGATAGATTATACCAAAATAGTATCTGGTGGTTTAAGATGCCCTGCTCCTTAAATTTTTGATTAAAAAAAATGCTATATTTTACTTTGTCTTTTCCTAAAGTGGTATATTACTGAGTTACCCACTGTTAGCACAAGTATCAAATTAGAAATATTTACACACCCCAAAGACAAAGTGATTTATGGACTAGTAAATCTCCCTTGATAGATAGTAATAATATTCTAACCAGGAACATGGAAGAAAAGAAACAGTAAATCTACAGAATGCAAAAAAGGGGGGGAAAGAAAGGATTATCATGTTAGCCATACAGGAATATCAGTCACTTTTCAGAAAAGATATTGCTCAAATAAATATAGAATTTATAATCGAAATGGAGCAATTATACCACCTTACCCTAGAACTAGAATTGAAACTATAAGTTGAAAATCCCTGAAAGATATGTTCCAGTTATGTATTATCTTTAATAATGAAAAGATGCTAATTAACACAGTCACTTTCATTTTAAAGTGGATGTAAATGAGATCTTGTAAGGTTTGACAAATCCATCAAACAGAATATACAATCAGAATGATAATGGGTTTTCTATACCATTGTCTGCTATGGATAACATAGAGGATATATAGGTGTAGAAAAGGAAGGAAAATACAATTTCTTTATCAGCAAGAATATTTATTGAAATATTATCAAAACAAAGCAATATACATTTTAATTACTGATGAAGGCAGCAATTTATGTGTAAGAAACTATTCAAATTCTAGTATTACTCAATTATTTCTATATTATGACAGAAAATCTTTATATTTGGACAGTTTTATGTTTTAACCATGCAATAACACATAAATCCATCAATATATATGTACTTCTTCTTTCCCCTTATTTTCACTTACTCTGTATAAGGAGGCAAAGAGAAGATTTAGGCAGACAATCTAACTCTCTGGAGCAATGCCCCCTACATGCAGTGATTTCCCAAGCACAATCACAGGCTACTGAAAATCATCAGGGAACAAAGAATTCTGCTTCATGGAGCTGAAATTCTAGTAGGGGTGGGGTATAATAACAAACATTTTAAATAAATAAATTATGTTGTTTAATAAGTGATAAATGACAACAGAAAACACAAGAGTAAGATCAGAAGTGTTAGGGTTGTGCATAATTTTAATAAAGTGATCAGGTAGGCCTCACTGAGAAGGTGATAAGGAAAGAGAGGGATGAACTTTCCAGGCAGAGGAAATAGTGCAATAGCCTTAATTCAGAGGCATGCCCAGGACTTCTGAAGAACAGCAAGGAAGGCAGTGTGACTACAGCACAGTGATAAAGGGACAGAGAAGTAATTAGGAGGCTGAACACTGCAGGGCAGCGTAAGCTACTGTAATTCTTCATTTTCTATAAAACAGTTGCCACTGAAGAGTTCTGAGCAAAGGGGTGACATAACCTGGCTTATATTTTAAGAGGATCTTCAAAGGCTGATGTGTTGAGAATACACTGAGGAGATAAGAAGGTTGGGTAAGAGTTTATTGAGTGATCCAATTAGGACTGGGGTAGTAGCACTGGAGGTGAACGTGAACGTGAAGTTGCTCAGTCGTGTCTGACTCTTTGCGACCCCATGGACTATAGCCTACCAGGGTCCCTCTGTCCATGGGATTTTCCAGGCAATAGTACTGGAGTGGATTGCCCTTTCCTTCTCCAAGGGATCTTCCCAACCCAGGGATCGAACCCGGGTCTCCCGCATCGTAGACAGACGCTTTACCGTCTGAGCCACCAGGGAAGTGCTAGCACTGGAGGTGGTGCTATCTAAATATTCATGACGTATTTGAAGTTACAGGCAATAAGATCTGATGGACTGATGAAGGGTGAGCGAGAAAGAGATAAATCAAGGATGAAAACAAGGATTCTGGACAAATCAGTAAGAAGGATAAAGAAGGCTGTGAGTAAAGCAAGTTTCAGGTACAAGTCAAGTATTCATCTTTAGTCACACTGAATTTAAGATCTCTTATACAAATCCAAGTGGAAATGTCAAAAAAGATATTTAGTGATACAAGTCTAGAGTTCCAGAGAGAAAATTAATATGAAGATAATATTTGAAAGCCATTAAGCTTGATGAATTTACAGAGTGGGAATCCAGACAGAGAATAGAAGAAAACCAAGGAACTCTAAAAATAACACTGAGGAATGGACACTGATGAAATTATAACTCACGTGTTATACTGATTAATTGTAATAATATTATTCATTAAGATGCCCATCAGATATTATAATTATCTAGACTCCAAATAAAAGACGGTAAAGAGAAGGCCTACAGGACTGACACTTTCATTTGCTCAGCCAGTTTTTCATGCTTTTCTCAAAGGTACTTGTGTCTAGCCTTTCTACTTTAGCGGGATACAGGCTTCATCATCACACTCCATTGGCTATTAATTTGGTTGGATAATTCATACCTGGCAGATTTAGGGACTTCAAAGGGAAGGAATGGGAAACATGAAGGGATTGCATCTATCTGCCTATGTCCATTAAGCAGGGCTTGATCTGATTTTACATTTACAGACCGTAAAAAACCTTTCTTGTTCTGTCTATTTTTTATAGCCATCTTTGGTATTTGTATTGTATTTACTCCCATCACAGCTGTAAATTCATTTCACACAAGTCTCTGATTGGCTCATTTCATATTTTGCAATTGCCCTGATCACCATCAATGACAGAGGCTGGTACTTTCAGCGACCAATATTACAGCTATTATTATACTAGAGAAATAGGGTGGAAAAAAACACATTTTTCTCTTCCAGTTTTGTTGAGATATAATTGTCATACAGGACTGTATGAGTTTAAGGTGTACAGCATAATAATTTAACTTTAGTATATCATGAAAAGATTACTACAAGTTAGAGAATATCCATCATCTCAAATAGATATAAAATTAAAGAGAAAAAAAGATTTTTCCTTGTAATGAGAAATCTTAAGATTTACTCTATTAACAATTTTAATATTTAATATATAACATGTAACACGTTAAATCATGTTAATCATGTTGTATGTGCCTAGAACATATTATCTTATAGCTTAAAGTCTGTACCCTTTAACTACCTTCATCTAGTTCCCCTTCCCCTACTCCCTGCCTCTGGTAAGTACAAACGGATCTCTTTTTTCCATGAGTTTGTTAATTTGCTTCTTTTTGAAGTATAATTGACTTGGATACACAACTATGGTAGTTCCTGGGGCATACTATAGTGATTCCATGTTTCTTTACATTCTAAAATGCTTTCCACATTAGTCAAGCTACCGTCTGTCACCATACAAAGAGGTCATATAATTACTAACTATACTCCCCACAGTGTACATTTTACCCCTGTGACTCACTTACTTTTTAACCGTGAGTTTGTATCTCTTAACCTCCCTCACCTATTTCTCCCATTCCCACACTCTGCTCCCCTCTGACAACCACTTGTTTGTTTTCTGTATCTATGACTTTGTTTCTGTTCTGTTTGTTGTGTTTACTCATCTGTTTTACTTCTTAGATTCTACATATAAGTAAAATCATCCAGCATTTGCCTTTCTCTGTCTCACTTATTTCACACAGCATAATTCCCTTCTAGGTTTATCCATATTGTCACAAATGGCAAGATTTCATTTCTTTTTATGGCTGAGTAATCTTCCACTGTCCATCTGTTGATGGACATTTAGGCTGTTTCCATATCTTGGTTACTGTAAATAAGGCTTAAAGAAACATAGAAGTGCATAAAACTTTTCAAACGAGTGTTTCCATTTTCTTCAGATAAATGCCCAGAGTGGAACTGCTGTATCCTAAGGTAGCTCTACTATTAATTTTTTGAAGAACCTTCATACTGTTTCCCATAGTGGCTGTGACAATCCATTCCCACCAACGGTGCAAGAGCATTTCCTTTTCTCCTCATCCTTGTCAACACTTGTTACCTGTTGTCTTTTGAATATGTGATTAGTGATGTTAAGCATCTTTTCATGTGTCTGTTGGTCATCTGTATGTCTTCTTTGGAAAAACATCTATTCAGGTTCTCTGCTTAATCAGTCTGTTCATTTTTTGATGTTGCCTTGTATAAGTTCTTTTCATATTTTGTATATTAACCACTTATTGGGTATACCCTTTGCAAACACCCTCTCCCATTCAATATGTGGCCTTCTCTTTTTGTTGATAGTTTTCTTTGCTATGCAAAAGGTTTTCAGTTTGATGCAGTTCCAATTGTTTATTTTCCTTTTCTTATCCTTGCTTGAGGACACATATCCAAAAATATATTGCTAAGATCAATGTCAAAAAGCACACAGCCTGTTTTTCTCTAGAATTTTGATGGTTTCAGGTCTAATATTTAAGTCTTTAATGCATCTTGAATTTATTTTTGTGCATGGTGTGAGAAAGCAGTCCAGTTTTATTTTTTGCATGTAGTTGTCAGTTTTCCCAACACTATTTATTGAAGAGGCTTTTCCCCACTTATATTCTTCCTAAGTCATAGATTAATTGATCACAAGTATGTGGGATCATTTCTGGGCTCTCTATTCTGTCCCATTTATCCATGTGTCTATTTTTGTGCCAGTTCCATACTGTTTAGATTATTATAGCTTTTCAATACAGTTTGAAGTCAAGCCACGTGATTCTTTCAACTTTGCTTCTTCTTAAGATTATTTTGGTTATCTGGGGTCTTCTGTGTTTCCACACAAATTTTAGAATTATTTGTTCTAGTTTGGTGAAAAGTACCAATGGTACTTTGATAGGGGTTGCTTTAAATCTGTAGACTGCCTAGTATTGTCACTTTAATAATATTAATTTTTCTAATTCATAAGTATCATATATATATATTTCCATTTGTTTGTGTTGTCTTCAATTTCTTTCATCAGTATCTTATAGTTTTCTGAATATAACTCTTTTACCTCCTTAGGTAGATTTATGCCTAGGTATTTATTTTATTTTTTCTATTTGATGTAATTGTAAATGGGACTGGCTTCCTAGTTTCTCTTTCCTATAATTCACTGTTAGTATATAGAAATGTGATAGATTTCTGTATATTAATTTTGTACCCTGCAACTTTATCATTCATTGATGCACCCTATAGTTATTTGGTGGCATCTTTAAAACTTTCTATATGTAATATCATGATATCCACAAACAGTAATAGTCTTATTTCTTTCTTTACAGTTTAGATTCATTTTATTTCTTTTTCTTGTCTGATTGCTGTGGCTGGAACGTCCATTACTATGTTGAATAGGAATGGGCAAGAGTGAACATCTTGTCTTCTTCCTGATCACATAGGAATACTCTCATATTTTTAAAAGAGTATCCTTTTCACAATGTTAATCACAAGATTTGAATAACAGTTACAATGGTAAGGGTAAACCAGCTATGAAACTGAGGTAAAGTTACACAAACTTTCTAGCTCTAACTTTAAGATTCTACACAGTTAAATGTAGCTAAGAATCCAAATGTAAAAACCTAACTGCATTGTGTGCAGCATTCTTGTTTTAGGGGGAGTGGCTTTTTAAAAAATATTTGTTTATTTATTTGTCTGCACCAGGTCTGAGTTGCAGCTAGTGGGATCTCTAATCCTCATTGTCACAGGCATGCAAACTCTTAGTGCAGCATGCAGGATCTAGTTTCCTGACCAGCGATCAAACCAGTGCCCCCTGTATTAGGAGGACGAAGTCTTAGCCACTGGACCACCAGGGGAATCTCAGGACACAATTCTTAAAACCCAATAACTAGAACATTTATGGTGAAAAATAGCAGGATTATTAAATTGGTCTACTGGCCCAGGTTACAGAAGAAATAGATCTAACTATAGTAGTCAAACATTTTTTATTCCTGCCTCTAGAAGAACTAGAAGAATTACTAAAACTTTTAGGCTATGTACTCTTCAAAATGGAGCACTCACCTCAGTTAGGAGTGATAATATGAAATATTTATCCCTTAAATGATTAGCTAAAAATGAACAGCTCTCATGAAAAATAGCTACATCCTTCAAAGACACGATTTTAAGTATTTTAGATAACTATGACATACAAAATAGGAAGCTTCTGATATAATTTTGTTTTGGTTTGGCTGGTATTCTATGTTCTTTCAGCCAGAGACTATACAGGTCTAGGACAATTGGGATATACTATAGCCCAATTCTCCTGCAAGGAAGTATCAGAGATCCAGCTTCAATGAATCCTCAGAGAGTTTAGGAGTGCTCTTCTGTGTCTTTAGACTTGTCTGGAAATTGATCAGTTAAGAAATACTTGTTGATCACTACCATGTCCCAAGACAAAAGAGAAGCCAAGAGGTGAATAAGGACAACAGGTCCGTGCATGTAGGAAATTACAGTGAGGGAAGAAAAGAATCAAGCCTTTATACCAACAAATTAGAAAGGATAATTTCAGGTACTGATAAATGTTATAAAGAACATAAAAAAGGGGAAATAGAGAACAGTGATAGTGGAGATGAGGAAAGGGGCTACTTCATCTTTAGATGAAGAAAAGGTCTTCACTAAAGGCTGAAATGTTTAGCTTGAATGGTGAGAAAGAGGCAGTAACACAATAGGGAAGACTGTTCTAAGCAAAGGAATAACAGGAGCTAATTATCTGATCACAACAAACTGGAAAATTCTTAAACAGATGGGAATACCAGATCACCTTACTTGCCTCCTGAGAAAGCTGTATGCAGGTCAAGAAGCAACAGTTAGAAACAAACATGGAACAAGGGACTGGTTCCAAATTCGGAAAGGAATACATCAAGGCTGTATATTGTCACCCTTTTTATTTAACTTATATGCAGACTATATCACGTGAAATGTTGGGCTGGGTGAAGCACAAGCGGAAATCAAGATTTCTGGGAGAAATATCAATAACCTCAGAAACGCACATGATACCACCCTTATGGCATAAAGTGAAGAGGAACTGAAGAGCCTCTTGATCAAAGTGAAAGAGGAGAGTGAAAAGTTGGCTTAAAACTCAACATTCAAAAAACATCATGACATCTGGTCCCATCACTTCATGGCAAATAGATGGGCAAACAATGGAAACAGTGTCAGACTTTATTTTCTTGCACTCCAAAATCACTGTGGATGGTGACTCTAGCCATGAAATTAAAAGATCCTTGCTACTTGGAAGAAAAGCTATGACCAATCTAGACAGCATATTAAAAAGCAGAGACATTACTTTGCCGACAAAGGTCTGTCTAGTCAAAGCTATGGTTTTTTCCAGTAGTCATGTATTGATGTGAGAGTTGGACAATAAAGAAAGCTGAGCGCCAAAGAACCGATGCTTTTGAACTGTGGTGTTGGAGAAGACTCTTGAAAGTCCCTTGAACTGCAAGGAGATCCAACCAGTCCATCCTAAAAGAAATAACTCCTGAATATGCATAGGAAGGATTGGTGCTGAAGCTCCAATACTTTGGCCACCTGATGGGAAGACCTGACTCATTGGAAGAGACCTTAATGCTGGGAAAGATCGAAGGCAGGAGGTAAAGGGGATAAAAGAGGATGAGATGGTTGAATGGAATCACTGACTTGGTGGATAGGAGTTTGAGCAAGCTCTGGGAGTTAGTGATGGACAGGGAAACTTGACATGCTGCAGTCCATGGGATCGCAAACAGTTGGACAGAACTGAGTGACTGAACTGAACTGAAGTACCTGATATGGAAATGAAATTGAACATGTCCTCAATACAGAAAAGACAGTATGGCTGGTACATTGTGAACATTGAAAAGGCACTGTGGGTGAGTACAGACACAGGTAAGATGGTGAAACCGATGGTAGAAATATGATACAGTTCCTATTTTATTTCATCTTTGTATCTGTAGGTGGCAAGGTCATTGGCTGAAAGAGAGAGAAAAGGAGCTAAGAGATTGAAGAAGAGTATGTGCATGCTCAGCCACTAAGTTGTGTCTGACTCTTTGCAACCCCATGGACTGTAGCCCACCAGGATCTTCTGTCCATGGGATTTCCCAGGCAAGAATATTGGAGTGGGTTGCCATTTTCTTCTCCAGGGGATCTGCCTGAGCCAAGGATTGAACCCATGTCTCTTGCATTGGCAGGTGGAGTCAATGAGCCACCAAGGAAGCCCCTTAAGAAGAATAGAGGTATGATATAGTTGTCTGGGAAACGAATTTTAATAACAAATCCATTTGAAATTAGCGATGCCTTCTTTGTTAGCTAAAATTGCAATCGTTTCCCTTTCCTCTCATCAACCCTTCCTATTCTCTTCCCCACTGTATATTCTCCTTAGTACCAGCTGATAACAGATATTTTACCTCCCACTAGACTGTAGGCCCTAAGAGGGAAAGGATTTTTGTATTTTTTCTTTACTAATATATCCTCAGCATGCCTCACACACAGTTGGTGTCCAGTAATATCAACTGATCGAATGAATTTCTGGTAAGAAATAAATTTTAAATTAGTCCAGTCAGTACAATTACACTCTTTTCTCCAAAAATATTCAGATGCAGGTGCAGAGTGAGGAGTTAGTTAGGTTTAAAGAAATTTGGGAGTTACATGACAACATGATAGAGAAAGAAAGGGGGAAAGATGAATAATGACATAAAGGGAGTCAAGAATATTAAAAAAGAATTACAGTGATTAAAATTGACTAGAGCCTAGAATTCACCAGAGGTGAAAAACAATGGGAATATTTGAGTAGGGGATCTACAAAGACAGGAAGTCAAGGTTAGAGAGTGGGATGTTTTAAAAGGAAATTTTAGAGATATAGGGTGTGACCATGTGCATAAATGGCTGAGGTAGGATTAAAGAAAAATCAATAGGGTTAAGGAACCTAGGGAACTGAAAGACCAGGATGTTGAATGGAATTTAGGGTGGTCAGTGACATATTTCTAATGATTCCTAGAGCACCCAGTACCTAGCATCTGTGAAGCATCTAGGGCTTTGTGAGTTGTTACAAAGAAAGGCTATTATATACTTCTGAATGGCACAGGGAATCTCAGAGCTCTGGAATAATGACTCAATTATACAAGAAAACTGATAACCTAGCAATAATAAAATTGACCTTCAATAATTTCTTGAGAGAGAACATTATGAGTTTCAAGTTAGTTGAGAGGTTTGGTCTCCTCAAGGCTAGAAGCTTTATTAATTACAAAATATACTGCAGAGAGGATTATGTATGAGGAATGAAGCAAAATTCTGGCCAAAATATTGTTTCTAATTTTTAACAACAGAGATTTGGTCTAAAAAAATGATCCTTCTCTTTCACCCTTTAGCTTGAGAAGAGGATATATATTGTGGCAAAAGTATGGTATGTGAAGCAAAGGTAGTAAGTTGGCATCTTTTTGAATCTATTTCAAACACTACTCTAGTAAAAATATGATAAATCTGCACTACTAAGAGGCAAATGGGAGGCTAGAAACTCACAAAGACTTAAAGAAAAAGATATATTTCAGATATGACTGAGGGAAGGCTTTAAGAAGATGAAAGAAAAATCCCAATCTGATAGTGATTTTGATTCAAGAATCATGCTCTGTTTCAAAATATCTGCAGAAATTCCTGAAACTCTTCTCTAGCACTCCAACCACAAATAACGCAAGTTGAATAGGAAAGTGAAGAGCTAAAACTGACAAGGTGGTTGACCTGATACATTTTACTAGTGATGCAGAAATAACAATGTTTTGAATGCTACTGACAAGTCAAAGGTCACTGATAACAAGAGAGAAGATGCTTTTTCTGGCAGGTGAAAAGCAGAATTGAAGGTGAATTTCTAGACAAGAAAACCAACTAAGAGAAGGTTGCTTTGGCCTTTGAATCAATAATTAATTTTGCCTAATCAGCCATGCATACTGCCCAGAAAGTTATACAGTTAGGTTCCTTCACCCCTACTTTTATGAATGAGGAGAAAATGAAGCAAGTGATGTAGGAGAAACATTATTTTTTAAAAATGGAAAATAAGTTTTAAAATATATCCTTAGTGTCATACCAAATTAGTGCAACATCACATAATAACATCATCTGTTTAATAGGGCAAGGAAGCTAAATTACACAACATAATAATGTGTATAATGATGAGCATTACCTGTTTAATGATGTAAAGAAAGGACTTATCAATTAAAGAACACTTAACTGAACCTCTAACAAAATGTAATGCAACAAGGAAATACCAAGATTTAAGCATAAACATCTCTCATAGAAAATAAAACCTAATTTTAAAAATGATACATTTATATGTTATGGTATTAGGCGGAGTACTAAAGGGGTATTATAATTTTTATTCTAGTACCTAATGGCAACACCGACTCGATGGGCATGAGTTTGAGCAAGCTCTGGGAGTAGGTGATGGACAGGAAAGCCTGGAGTGCTGCAGTCCCACAGGGTCGCAAAGAGTCGGACATGACTGAGAGAATGAACTAAACTGAACCTAATGGTACTCTAATTTTCATTCACTTAGTAACAACTTCAAAATACATGAAGTAAAAACTAATGGAACAGCAAGGAAAAAAAAAAAGAGAGAGAGAGGGACAAATTCACAATTCCACAATTATGGTCAGAGATTTCAACATTCAACAAACAAACAAACACAAACAAACACAAACTGGCAGAAAAGAATATCATGAAGCTTATTTATGGTGACTGTGAATTAATTTTTCATGCTTCTTTCTTTGATTTCAAAGTGATTTACATTGGCTTATTATTTTTTTAATAATAAAAAATAAACTAAAATTAGCAAAGTTATATAATATCAGCTTCTCTGGGTTAAAAGTATCCTGCTTTGAATATAAAATCATCTGCAGTTGATCCATTCTTAAGTGGAATGCCTTATTCTGTAATTTATTTCTTGTCACACATCTATTAGGTCTTCTTTACACCACTGTTTTAAACAAAGAGGATTGAAAAAAAATCCTTATGTCAAGATATTCAAATGTAGTAGACAAGACAAATAGGTAAAAACTCTATGATATAATAACTGTTATGACAGAGATAAAACATATATGCTATGGGAACACTAAGACAGTTTATTTTGGATTTGGAAAGCCAAGAAGGCTTGCTACAGTGTAGGAGTTTTTTAGGTGAAGGGATAGGAAAGGCATTATAGATATAATAAACAGAAGAACTGCAGGCTGGAATAAAAGAAGGATAGGCTATAAGAACAGAGTGGTAGATAGACCATCTCATAAATGGTTTTCAACCGCTGACAAAAAGACTTTGAATTTCATCCTTAAAAGATAAGAAACCACTTAAAGTGTTTAAACTGATGAAATTTGTAGAATAAACAAATAGTGCTCCCTTTCAAACATGCTCATGGCTGTCTTCAACTCTTAATATAAATTACTAAGAATTTGATAAAAGCTATTGTCAAACTTAAAAATATTATCCTGAACAATTTAAAAAATTTTTAAATTAATATTATAGTTACCCTATTTTAATTTATTTTGACCAGTCATTATTGGTTAAAGTTATTTAACAGTTTTCTTATATTTTTCTGGTTGATTTCAACTCGTTGGGTAACTTGTTAGGAAATGATTTGAAAATAAGAAGTGATGTAAAAAGCCTTTAAAGGCTTATTTTTAACACATTTTATCTTTAAGCCACCTGCTGTACTTCTAAAAGTTGATTATGGGACAAAGATGCCAGCAATGGGTAGGGAGAGAATGTATTTTTCAGTTCCAGATTTCCAGCACAGCATTTTCTCTCCTCCTTAGAAAATTCTATTTGAATAACCAATGAATCAGAGAATGTTCTCAGGTTCAAGGCTTATTATGAGGCTTGATTTCTGGGTCAGATTATAAAAGACACTAAACAGATTATTTATGGAATCAAGGTATGAATCAGCTCACTTCATAAACCAATTAAGATGGAATTAAATAAACATACTTTTGGGGAGAAGTTCCCTTTTTTGAACAAATTCAATGTCCTAAGAAATGAAAAAAAATCAGTCACAAAACAAAATTAAAACTCTATTATGATAAACTGTAACAATTGTGGCAATATTTACCATAATTTAAAATATGCATACTTTTAAATTCACATAGTCCATTTTCAACAATTTTTCTTTTGAGAAATTACAGGCACATACAGATTTATATGAAAAAATTATATCCATCATTGATAACTTAAAAATATAAAGATTATTAACAGATCTTTTACTTTCTATTTCTCTGTATCAAGTCTTTGAAATCTAGTATGTATTTTACATTTCCAGTACATCTCAATTCAGGTGCCAACATTTCATCAAAAATGCTTGATCCATATTTTGATTTCATAAAATTTATAGTTGAAAGGGTAAATTCACATGTCTAAGTTATTCTTAAAAGCTTCCCAATAATTAAATCAAGTATCAATTTTTTTTAATTTAAATTCATTAAAATTAAAAACTCAGTTCTTCAGTCACATGAACTTCATGTCAAGGGCTCAATGAGCTGCCACATGTGGCTAGGGGCTACCATATTAGACAGTGCAGTTCTCAAAGATGGTCATTCTTCCTTATAGACATTTGGTTCGCTAACATATCTTAGTAGGAGACATCAGCTTGAAGTCTGGAAAAGAGTCCCATAACAATACCATAAAAGCCTCAGGTCAGTTTTCACTGGTTTTAATGGTAATAATAACAGTGGCTAGAGTTGTTATTCTATTATTCATGTCTTTTGGCCTATAATATGTGACACACAGTACTTATTGCTTGATAGGCACTTTAGAGATCATTTGACATTTATTAGCTAAGTTAAGCTTCCTTCGTGGCTCAGACTGTAAAGTGTCTGCCTGCAATGTGGGAGACCCACGTTTGATCCTTGGGTCAGGAAGATTCCCCTGGAGAAGGAAACAGCAACTCACTCCAGTACTCTTGCCTGGGTAATCCCATGCATGGAAGAGCCTGGCAGGCTACAGTTCATGGGGTCACAAAGAGTTGTATATGACTGAGCTAAGTTAATCTTCTTAGCAATTCTATGAGGTAGGTGAGAGATTACCAAACTTGCTTGGCTCATGTACCCTTAGTGCCTCAGTACGATATCTCTAGAACAAAATAAATATATAAAAGTTCCATATTAAGTATTTTGGGTCAAGCAACTAAGTATTTACATCTTAAAATTTAGAGCTACCTGAAATATTCATTAATTAAAAGAAAAAATACCATTTTTATTTTATTTTTAATCATAATTACTTAGTAAAGATATATATGTGCCTGTTAGACAATGTCCACTTTTGAATCTTGGCATCAAGTTGAATACTACCACTCTCACTTGTTGTTTGATATAAATTTTCATATCTTAGTTGTTTTTTTAATCAAAACAACCATTACATATCAAGTTTGGCTAAGGTATGACACTGTTGAAAGAAATAAAATATAATGTAATGTTGAAACCCAGCCTGGATGTCTGGAAATTCTAAAGATAATGGCATCCAGCCCCATTACTTCACAGAAAATAGAAAGGGAAAAGATGGAAGCAGTGACAAATTTCCTCTTCTTAGGTTCTAAAATCATTGTGAATAGTGACTGCAGCCATGAAATCAGAAGACGATTCCTTCTTGGCAGGAAAGCTATGATAAACCTAGACAGTGTGTTGAAGAGTAGAGACAACACTCTGCCAACAAAGGTCCATACTGTCAAGGCTATGGTCTTCCCAATAGACACATACTGTTTTGAGAGCTGACCGTCAAGAAGGCAGAGTGCCAAAGAATTGATGCCTTTGAAGTGTGGTGCTGGAGAAGACATCTGAGAGTCCCTTGTACAGCAAGGAGATCAAACCAGTCAATCCTAAAGGAAATCTACCCTGAATATTCATTGGAAAGACTGATGCTGAAGCTGAAGCTCCAGTATTTTGGTCACCTGCTGCCAACAGCTGACTCACTGGAAAAGTTCTTGACGACGGGAAAGATTGAGGGCAGAAAGAGAAGAGGGAGTCAGAGGATGAGATGGCTGGATGGCATCACTGATTCAATGGACATGAACTTGGGCAAACTCCAGGAGATGGGACAGGGAGCCCTGGAGTGCTACAGTCCCTGGGGTCGCACACAAAGACACATGTCTGGGCGACTGAACAACAACAATGTTGAAACTGTGGACTGCCTTGAACTAACAGCTTGGCTGTATACAGCATGTATTGAGTATCACTATTTCCCTTGAAAATATAAAGTATCCTTTTGTAGCCACATGGGTCCATTTAGACTTCTTGGTGTACAATTTCACAGGTGGTGCTGTGCTGTGCTTAGTTGCTCAGTCATGTCTGACTCTTTGAGACCCCACAGACTATAGCCTGCCAGGCTCCTCCGTCCATGGGGATTCTCCAGGCACGAATACTGGAATGGGTTGCCATGCCCCCTTCAGGGGATTTTTCCAACCCAGGGATCAAACCCAGGTCTCCCACATTGCAGGCAGATTCTTCACCATCTGAGTCACCAGGGAAACCAAAGAATACTGGACTGGGTAGCCTATCCCATCTCCAGGGGATCTTCCCAATCCAGGAATCGAACCTGGGTCACCTGCATTGCAGGCAGATTCCTTACCAGCTGATACACCAGGGAAGCCCTTCAGAGGTGGAGAGGAAACTAATTATTATTCTTGTCATTTTACAAACGGGGAAATAGGAATGGGGATCAAGTCATTTTCCCAAAGTCTCATAATGAATAAGGATAGAGCTGGGTTTTGAACACAATGATGTCCATTATCTGTGATTTTTAATAATTCTGTATTTCTGATTCCTAGCCCAAAGAATAAGAAGCCAAATCAGTTAAGAAGGCATATTATCCCCCATCTAGCTGGACACCAGTTCAAGTCCTAGACAAGTTTGCCTTCAGATCCACCGTCTGCCCTTCTTCTGATCTGCTTTGTATTTCAGGGGTGCTAAACTCTGTAGTTTGCACTGCCCAAGATTCTATCAGGGTTAGGCAACAGAAGATATTGACAACAGACCAAACGGCAGGAGGAAGAAAGAAGCTGGGACATTTCTCTACTTCCTCTCAGTCTCTTTTCTACAACTGCAGCTCTAGCCAGGTGACCTGGTTCTTGAGTACCAAAATTAGCTCCTCACCTTTGTCCCTTCAGCCCAGGCTCAGTAGTGTCTTCTGACCTGGCTAATTTCTAGATGGCTTCCCTAGTCTGGCTTCTCAGATCTTTAATTACTGTATACAAAGCCCTTCAGTGAGAGAGTCTCCTTTTGTTCCCAAGTCCTTCTGACACTTGCTTATAAATACTCTTTCCAGTAAGTATAAGCTTTGAATGACAGATAGAGTAGTTATCAAATTTGGACATATCTAAAAATAACCTAGAAGAACTTTTAGTAATGCAGATTCTGGGATCATAATGAAAACAAAAAAATAGGAGTTAGAAGCTAAGAATTTGTATGGCATGAGGTTGGAGGGAGGACAGAGAAGTAAAGAAACAAATAAAAAATTATTCTCAATACTCTTATGCAGCTGAAATTAGAACTACTTAAATCTCACAGTATATATAAAATGATCATTGAACTGACATTTGTGTAAATGATAGCACGTTAATATTGAGACAGAGTAAAAACATTAGGACAAGAAAATGACAGTTATAATAAATTATTCTTTTAAGATTAAAGAACAATAAAATGGATAGTCTAGTATACACTCACCAGGTAAAGAAATAGCAAATTGTCTCAACCATCTGCAATATAATATTTTTGCACAACAAAATATAGCCAAAATCCTGAATTCTGCACTAATTGTTCCTTTGTTTTTCTTCATGGTTCATTTACTCTATGTAGACATCATCAAATATTATTATTTATGTTTATGAACATCTTAAAAAATTTGTTTTGAACCAGCTCTCCTACCCATGTCCAGCCATTTGAGCCATCAGCTGAGGCTCTAGTCATTATAGAGCAAAGATGAAATATCCCCAATTGTGTCCCGCCCAAATTTCTGATTCATAAAATCATGAATATAAAAAAATGATTGCTGCCTTGTTTTGTGATGGTTTGTTATATACAGGAAAGGGAGTACGTCAAGGCTGTTTATTGTCCCCCTGCTTATTTAACTTCTATGCAGAGTACATCATGAGAAATGCTGGACTGGAAGAAACACAAGCTGGAATCAAGATTGCCAGGAGAAATATCAATCACCTCAGATATGTAGATGACACCACCCTTATGGCAGAAAGTGAAGAGGAACTAAACAGCCTCTTGATGAAAGTAAAAGGAGAGTGAAAAAGTTGGCTTAAAGCTCAACATTCAGAAAATGAAGATCATGGCATCTGGTCCCATCACTTCATGGGAAATAGATGGGGAAACAGTGGAAACAGTGTCATACTTTATTTTTTTGGGTTCCAAAATCACTGCAGATGGTGACTGCAGCCATGAAATTAAAAGACGCTTACTCCTTGGAAGAAAAGCTATGACCAACCTAGATAGCATATTCAAAAGCAGAGACATTACTTTGCCGACATTACTTTGACGGACTAAGGTCCATCTAGTCAAGGCTATGGTTTTTCCAGTAGTCATGTATGGATGTGAGAGTTGGACTGTGAAGAAGGCTGAGCGCCGAAGAATTGATGCTTTTGAACTGTGGTGTTGGAGAAGACTCTTGACAGTCCCTTGGACTGCAAGGAGATCCAACCAGTCCATTCTGAAGGAGATCAATCCTGGGATTTCTTTGGAAGGAATGATGCTAAAGCTGAAACTCCAGTACTTTGGCCACCTCATGCGAAGAGCTGACTCATTGGAAAAGACCCTGATGCTGGGAGGGATTGGGGGCAAGAGGAGAAGGGGACAACCGAGGATGAGACGGCTGGATGGCATCACTGACTCGATGGACACGAGTCTGAGTGAACTCTGGGAGTTGGTGATGGACAGGGAGGACTGGCGTGCTGCGATTCATGGGGTCGCAATGAGTTGGACATGACTGAGCGACTAAACTGAACTGAACTGAATACCTACAGATAACTAAAACAAGCTTTTAGTAAAGTTATTATTTGTTCTTTGAATATGTAACATTTTCCTGGAGAACACAGATGAGGAAACAACCTTCTCAGAGCATATATTTTGAATCAGGTTAGGCTATACAAAGGTCCAATGAGGAAACAACCTTGGTTTCCCTGGTGGCTCAGAGGTTAAAGCATCTGCCTGCAATGCAGGAGACCCCGGTTCGATCCCTGGGTCGGGAAGAGCCCCTGGAGAAGGAAATGGCAGACCACGCCAGTATCCTTGCCTGGAGAATCCCATGGAGGAAGAAGCCTGGTAGGCTACAGTCCACGGGGTCACAAAGTGTTGGACACGACTGAGCTACTTCACTTTCATACAAATGGCACCCTACTCCAGTACTCTTCCCTGGAAAATCCCATGGATAGAGGAACCTGGTAGGCTGCAATCCATGGGGTCGAGAAGAGTCAGACACGACTGAGCGACTTCACTTTTACTTTTCACTTTTATGCATTGGAGGAGGAAATGGCAACCCACTCCAGTATTCTTGCCTGGAGAATCCCAGGGACGGGGGAGCCTGGTGGGCTGCCGTCTATGGGGTTGCGCAGAGTCAGACATAACTGAAGCAACTTAGCAGCAGCAGTAGCAGCAGGCTATACAAAGGTCTGTCTAGTCAAAGCTATGGTTTTTCCAGTAGTCATGTATGGATGTGAGAGTTGGACTATAAAGAAAGCTGAGAGCCAAATAATTGATGCTTTTGAACTGTGGTGTTGGAAAACACTCTTGTGAGTCCCTTGGACTGAAAGGAGATCCAATCAGTCCATCCTGAAGGAAATCAGTCCTGAATATTCATTGGAAGGACTGATGCTGAAGCTGAAGCTCCAGTACTTTGGCCACCTGATGTGAAGAACTGACTCATTTGAAAAGACCCTGATGCTGGGAAAGATTGAAGGCAGGAGGAGAAGGGGACAACAGAGGATGAGATGGTTGGATGGCATCCCTGACTCAATGGACATGAGTTTGAGTAAACTCTGGGAGTTCGTGATGGACAGGGAGGCCTGGTGTGCTGCAGTCCATGGGGTTGCAAAGAGTCAGACACGACTGAACTGAACTGAAACTGATACATAGTTAGGGCTTGCCAGGTGGTGCTAGTGGTAAAGAACCCACCTGCTAATGTAGGAGATGTAACAGACGCAGGTTCGATCTGTGGATTGGGAAGATGTCCCTGGAGGAGGGCATGGCAAACTCATTCCAGTATTCTTTCCTGGAGAAGCCCATGGACAGAAGAGGTTGGCAGGCTACAGTCCACAGGGTCACACAGAATTGCACAAGACAGAAGTGACATAGCACAAGCATAATTAGGATGAGCTTTCAATGGTCAGGAAAATTAATGATTTGCCCTTACTTTATATATTGCTATTATAACCTACCTGGAGATCCCAGAGTGCTATTCTTAATTTGAACTAAACCTTAATACTAAAATATTAATATTTGCTTCAGCATTTGAATGCTGTAAAATTAATGAAAGGAAACTAGAATAAAACAGTTTCCCTCTCAAAAAAGTAGCTGAAATGTTAACAGTATGATATATATCATTTTATTAAATCAGGTAGGAAGATAAAAGGGTCTACAATTGTAGCAATTCAGAAAAGCAAACACACTGGTTTATGTTTTTAGATATTCTTTCCCTCTTCAGCTATTTTAACTGTACCATATACCATATTGCATAAACTTCTATTGCTAAGAGAGAAAAACTGTGACCAAAAGAAATCATGAGACTAATTCTAAACACAGCAATATTTCTGTAGCTAACGTAATACTCCACTTGAAGCACACCTGCAAGGCGACTGTTCCACTTACAGCAGTGATGACATCAAAACGTCATACATTTTAGGAACTACTCTTTGGCATTTATTTTCAAATCATCCAAAATCCCTCTAGAATGCAAGTTTTAAAATATACTATTTTTATTTCCACACTGTTTCTTCTTATCCTTCAACTGTGGCACAGAATTATATTTTTTTCTCAGTAAGGTCTCCGATCAGTAAAGAAATCATAAAACTACATGTAATTATTCTTGGCTATAAAGCTTAAGCCACGTTGCCTCTTTCAGAAGAAAAAGCACTCACTCAACCTAGGTTAACAAAATTATTAAAGAAATATGATGTCTAGAAAACAGTGTAAGAAATTTGGTGTCTGCCAGTAACCAACTCTTACAGAAGGCTCGGCTAGATCTGTGAGATCTGGTTCTGTCTTACAGCAACCTCAAAGAAACTCCAGGGTTCACAGAGAACATTTTGAAAATCACTAGTCAGATCTCTAGAAGTCCTTTCCCCTAATTCTTCAAGAGTGTTTTGGTTTTTTTAAAAAATATCTATTTTATCTCTTGGAAATAAAATAGTTATAGAGAGTTTAAATAAGATAAAACTAAAATTTTATCTACCAAAAAAAAAAAAAAAAAGGAAAGACACTGATGAAAGTAAAAAGCAATAATATAATGGGCAAACACAGAAAAGGAAAATACCACACAACTTTATAACCTGATGAAATCCTTTTTCTTACATTTAAAGGAATGAGCATTTTTATATTTTAGGATGATGCTGTCTAAATTATCACTGACTAAAGTTTACTATTTGGAAGTAACCTTTAGCTCTCTTTCTAGGATAATTTTTTTGCATATTAACAGTAGATTTGAGATGTTCTAATTTAATTCAAAAAACAAATTTTGAGCACCGAGAATACAGAGGTGAATAAGACATCATTTCTGTCTTTGAGTTGCTCATTCTCCAGGGCAGAGATGGTGCAAAGCATGAGAGGAAATCAATAAATCTAAATATAGTAACCAGAATTTTTAATATGAATATCTAAGAACAATTGACAAACAAGTGCATGCTAAAACATGCAAACATATTAGTGCTCTTCTATCAAATACTTGGTTCTGACATTCTCACAATTCTAGTGAAAATGCCATTTTAATAAGAGTTTTATTGATATTATTTTAATAGCCCCCTGTTTTAGCTTCCTTATTTCTGCCCTTGGCCCCTTGAGAGTATCTCAACATAGCAGCCAGAGTGATGCTTTTAAAACATGTCAGACAATGTCATTCATTCCTATGCTCAAAATCTGCAATGACTTCCCATTTTACTCAGAATAGAAGTCAAAGCTCTTACAACTGCCTACAAAGCTTGGCGTGATCTGTCATCTGAGCACCACCACCCTCCCTGCCACCTATTAGCTTTCTGACATCATCTCGTAACTAACTGTTACTTGCTCATTATCTACTTCCCATATGGACTTCCTTGCTTTTCCCTAAACACATCGGGCATGTGTGGTATAACCTTCATGCCTTTGCCCTGCCCTGGCTGCTGCTGCTCCTCAATGCTTATTCTCTCAGATCTATCATGTGCTAATATCTAACGCTTTCTGCGTCTGCTCAAATGTCCCATTCCTGTGAGACCCTCTTTACCCTACTGAAAACAGCAACTAGCTTTGTTTACATTCCCCCAGATTCTCAATCCTCTTTATTCTGTTCTGGTATTTTTCCAGGGTACCTATCACATTTCTCACATAGACAATTTACTTTTATTTATTATATGTTCTCCACTGCTAGGATAAACTTCCATGGGGACAGGGCTCTTTGTCTGATTTGTTCATTGATTTAGCCCAAGCACAGAGAAAACTGCCTGGCACATTGTAGGGGTTCAACAAATATATGTTGAACAAATGAGCAAATTATCATGTTTCTAGAATGCTATTTCAAGAATACAATTTCTAGAGCTGAAGCTGAAACTCCAATACTTTGGTCACCTGATGAGATAAGCTGACTCATTGGAAAAGACCTTGATCCTGCGAAAGATTGAAGTCTAAAGGAGAAGTGGGCAGCAGACGATGAGATGGTTAGACAGCATCATGGACTCAACAGACATGAATTTGAGAAAACTCCAGGAGATAGCAAAAGACTGCCTCCTGCAGTCCATGGGGGTCACAAAGAGTTAAACACAACATAGAGAATGAACAACATTCCCAGAGTATATTACTATTTTGAGAAATCTGATAAATTCCTTCAAAATATATCTTTTGCTTTCTGATATTTATCTTGCTAAATAATTCCATTTGGCTTTTATTGTTTTTCAAGTTTGGGGTGCATCAGCAAATTAAAAATGTTCTCTATCATTTTATCACCTACTTTCTCAAACAGGTGTCTTTTCACTCAGATCTCTCTAATTGTTTCAAGCACACTTGGAATATTGAAATAGAAAGGAGGTGAGAGAGTCAGTTCCTAGGTAGGTTGATAAGAAGTCCAGGGTCCCCTAGGAGGAGAAAGGAGTCCGGAGCCTTCGAGAAGGAGAAAGGTGTCTGGTGCTCTCAAGAAGAAAAAGACAAACATTTTTTCTCTACACTGCTTTGTAGTAGTCAATATAACAAAGTATGGTGCTCAAGGATGTTTCTCCCTAACAAGAACTTTCTGACTAATCTTGTTATCTTAAGACTTATATTGTGGAAATGGATCTGGTAATACCTTTCTATTATTAGTTTCAACCTTGTTAATTTAAGATATATGTTGTGGGAGTGGGTCTGATAAACTATGCAAGGCCTTGATAAGGCTAATGAGTGGGGGCACTCTCTGTCCCCTTTCTGATGTCTATGTCAGAAGCTTTTTCTGTTCCTTTTCATACTTTTATAAAACTCTGCTACATAAAAGCTCTTGAGTGATCAAGCCTGATCCCTGGTCCCAAAGCTAAATCTTCTTCTTTGGAGATCAAGAATTGGACACATTCATCATACACTAACAGGCTGAGAGGTTGGTCAGGTGAGAACAGAGTAAAATGGAGGTGGGCACAGAGCAGACTGGAATGAACAAATTTGTTTTTAAAAAAGGAAAACTTGTCCTGGTAATGAAACTAGGAGATGACGGCAAACTGATCTGGCATGGTACTGCTAAGGTGGTAAATGGGGCCAAAGTTTATGTATATAATAGGATTTCTAGAGGAAATTGTATTGCAAATAAAAAAGAGAGAAGTTTCTTTTTTCTAATTAAAAGCTGTATTTTATTTTGCCTGAGCAAATAGAAAAATATAATCGCCCTTAACAGATGGTTGGATTCAAGGCAAAGCAGGTTTTAAGAGGAAGATCAAGAGCTTTGTTTGGATGTGTTAGATTTGTGATTTCTATTAGACAGCCAAGTGGAAATGTTGACTAAGCAATTGGAGGAAAATGTCTAGAGATAAAAATATGAGAGTCAACAATGGGTAGATAGTTTTAAAAGCTCTGAGACTGAATAAGATTACTGAGGGAGTCAGTGTAAACAGAAAAGAGGCCTGCAGAATGATCCCCAGAGAAGCACAAATATAATGGGAAGGTAAGAAGGAACTTCTAAAGGAGTTTGAGAAGAACTAAAGAGGTTCTTGATGAAAGTGAAGGAGGAGAGTGAAAAAGTTGGTTTATAACTCAACATTTGGACTAAGATCATGGCATCTGGTCCCATCACTTCATGGCAAATAGATGGGCAAACAATGGTAACAATGACAGACTTTATTTTGGGGGGTTCCAAAATCACTGCAGATGGTAACTGCAGCCATGAAATTAAAAGACCTTTGCTCCTTGGAAGAAAAGCTATGACCAACCTAGACAGCATATTAAAAAGCAGAGACATTACTTTGCCAACAAAGGTCCATCTATCAAAGCTATGGTTTTTCCAGTAGTCATGTATGGATGTGAGATTTGGACTATAAAGGAAGCTGAGCGCCAAAGAACTGATGCTTTTGACCTGTGGTATTGGAGAAGACTCTTGAGAGTCCCTCGGACGACAAGGAGATCCAACCAGTCCATCCTAAAGGAAATCTGAATATTCACTGGAAGGACTGTTGCTGAAGCTAAAACTCCAATACTTTGGCCACCTGATGCGAAGAGCTGACTCATCTGAAAAGACCCTGATGCTGGGAAAGACTGAAGGCAGGAGGAGAAGGGGACATGGCATCACCGATACTATGGACCTAAGTTTGAGTAAGCTCCAGGAGTTGGTGATGGACAGGGAAGCCTGACGTGCTGCAGTTCATGGGATTGCAAAAAGTCAGATACAACTGAGCAACTGAACTGAACTGAACTAACAGGGAGAAGAAAAGCAAAAGGATGCAAATAATATAGTTTGAAGGAAGAGGAAGTGGGAAACTGCATCACATGATGCTGACAGTTCAAGTAAGAAATTAGAATTCACCATTGAATTTGGTAATGTGGATATCACTGGTCTCTGTGATAGGAGGAGTTTTGGTAGAGTTGGAAGGTGGAGCAGGTGAAAATGTTACTTGGGTAAACCCAAGTAAGAATGGAAAAAGAAGTTCAACACTGAACTTAGATGATGGAATAACTACAACAGAGAAGTGAATACACCACTTACGTATTTGTACTTGAATGTTAACTTGGAGACTGCCTCCAAAATAATAAAAACAGAAGATGCAACTGCTATGGTAACAATAGTTATGATTCATTTAAATAACTAGGCATTATTTTCTCACTTATGATACTTCATTCATCATGAAGATGATGTGACTGACACACAGAGTAAATTACCAAAGTCACGTAGTTAACAGGAGGAAAAAAACTGCAGGTAGTCTTGTCTTCCAAAGAGACTTTCATTCTTCAGGTTAAAAAGAAATCATCGACAATCTATATGAGTATTTGTATGCCACATGGTGGGGATGGGGGAAGAGCTTTATGGTTCAGATGGATATAGAAATTTAATATCTATATGTAATTATTTATATGAGCAAAATTATTTTTTAAATACCTTTTCTTATTCTCTAATATTTTGCTTGCTTTTAAAGAATTCTAACAATAAATAAATTAAATAAATTAAAAAAATAAAGAATTCTAATATTAATATTCAAAGTTTTAGTCTGCTTTTAATTATTACTATCTACATTATTTAATCAGTAAGGCAAATACTTTGTGTTCTAATTTAAAATAGTCAGAAGCAGAACAGAATGGTGGTTGCCAGGTACTAGGGGAAAGGGTAATTGGGGTGATATTAGGCAAAAGGTACAAAGTTTCAGTTACACAGGATAAGTAAGTCTTAGAGATCTACTGTGCAGCACAGATCCTCTGGTAAACAATATTGCATTACATACTTTAAAGTTTGCTAAGAGGGTGGATCTTATGTTAAGTATTCTTATCACAGAATAATAATAATAAATAAATAAATGGAAATAAACCTTTCGAGGTAATGAATATGCTTACGGCACAGACTGTGGTGATGTTTTCAGGGATGCGTACTTATCTCCAAATCCATCAAGTTGTATATCTCTAATACATACAGGTTTTAAAATGTCATTCATCCTTCAGTAAAGTGGTTTACAAAAAATTACTATGTGTTATAAAAATAAGTACAAAGAAGTATTCTTGACTTATAATGTGCTCCTTTTTGGGTATTTATATTCATTGCATTTGATAATATAAATATAAATTTTAAACCACTTAAAACCATATTCATAATACCAAATGTGGTTCCTTAATGTGAGAAATTTAGATTGCTATTAGGGATATAATAAGAAATAAAGACTGATTTTGGTTTCCATTTGAATTCCTTCCATACAGGTACATAACTTTGAAATTCCAAGCTTAGACTAGTTCTTATTCTATTTTTCCTCATGATGCGTATGCTGCTACCTTAATAAGGAGAAAAAAATGGGTCAAGCCCTGTTAGATATTCAGAGTGTGGGTGGAAATCCTTTGACGAGCTTTCTGGGGATGCCTCTTAACATGGGAATTGCTGTTGAGATTCCATGAGAAAAAGATAAAATTCTGTCAGTGGCAATATCTCTTACAAATAAACCCTTTCACACCCACTAAAAAAAGGTTAGAAAGGTACCTGAAATCTAGCAATTAACCAATATCATTGCAAAATTTTCATGCAGAAAATCCTACGCTGAGCCTACACATTGCACACAATATGTTCCTTTTAATATACTTGCTGATATGAAAAATAATTCTCTAAGACATAAAATAAGTAAGGGTGTTAATACAAAAAATATTCTCTACATTTATTCTATGTCTCCTGAGAGCCTCAATTATTACATGACAATTTCCTGTCATATAATTAGCTTTGTTTCTTTCAAAGATATGATTATTTTTGTTTTCAGGGGTTTGACATTTTAAATCTGAATTTTTCAATTTCAGTGAAAGGAAAATAGACTACCATGAGTAGAGAATGGAATAAAGTTTCTTATAACATATAGTATCTAAAGACATAATGGGAATATGTATATTCCCATAGAGGTTCCTTAGATGTGCAGGACCTCAAGTGGTTTTTATATAGTAAAAGCTAGTAATAAGGGCTCTGAGTTCACTGAAGATATACTATATTTAATCAAAGTTTATCTCCTACTATTTCAGTGAGAAAATTTGTATTTAATAAGGAGTTGAGTCTGCAGTTAGCCCGTTAATTCTCTCTGGAACCTAGATCTAGACTGTTAACAACATTACTTTAAATAGTGGTCTGGAGATTTTACTAGTTCTATTTACACTGTGAAAGTAGGAAGCAAGATAAACTCAGCAAACTGCATCTAATTTTTTATTTTACACATATGATGAGGAAAATGGAAAACCATCATCCATTCATTTATTTATCCATCCATATGACCTTAATCCAGTATCTGCTACAGAATTTGGAAGATACAAAGTCAGGTAAGACACAGTCATGCTTTACAGAGTATACCATATGGAAGTATATCAACAATAATGTGTTAAGAGCCTGGATAAAGATTGCAAAGGGTGTAATAAGGGGATAGAGGAAGGATATTAAATCAAACTGGGAAGTCACTGAGGACTTCCTAAAGGACAAGGTACTTAGTCTTGAAAGATAAGTGGAGTAAATACTGAACAGTTAAATGAACAGCATGTAGACATAGAGAGTGGTAGGACAAAACATGATGCATTTATTATGTAAAAGTAGTTTAACACATCATGGAAGGTATAAGGAGACTGGTGTGGAGTCACAGGAAATAAATCTAGAGAAATGACAGAGGTCAAATGCTCAATGGCCTCCTATGGTAAGCCAAGAAGTTTAACTTTATCTGGAAAGCTATGGTTCATCATTGAAAAACTTCAATAATTTTAACATGGAATAAAGCCTGCTGTATGAAAGTATTACTTGAATAGCTTATTTAATTTGATTGGTGACATTTTGTTATTATAAACATTTCACTTGTCCTATGAAATGTCCATAATATGTCCTGTGTATCCTTCCTCCTCATAAATATTGATAACAATGGCATTTTATTTAAATAACATAGAGTAAGATCTTCCATACTTTTAAAGCTTATTTCCACAATATCTAAGAGTCCTGGCACTCATTACTCTGTATTATAAATTCCTGTTTAGTATCTATCATTCATGGTAAAGTAGAAAAGAGATTATATTGCTCTTTTTACCGAGCTGTATTTCCAGAATGCAGTTTAATATCTGCTCCAAAATAGTTTCTTGAACTAAATGAGCAACAAACAATACTTAAAGCAAAAATAAGAACAGATATTCCAAAAATAATTTAAGGTTGAGTTTAGAATGCATTTGATATTTTCCTTTCCAGGAGATTTATCTACCTGATCTCACTAGTGGTTTACCTATATATTTGATAATGAGCAGTCTCTTGTGGTACAGAGACACAGTGCCCTAATCTTGGGCTTCTGAACATTCCCAATCCCCAGCCTATTTCCCTATACACAGCAGGCACTGAAATGAATGTTGAATTGTGCATTAAATTTAGATTGCATTCTCTCAGGAAACAAGAATAAAATACTAAAGCAGATAATCCAATCCAGCAGCTGTTTGTTTCAGTTTTACTTTAAATATCAGACAAAAGTGGGGGTGTAGAGAACAGGAGGATTATACATATAATTACAGCAAATATATTTTGATTTAATTAGTTTATGATGTTAGAGAAAATACAACTATTGTTTTCATTCTTTTAATAACTCAGAAGCCCAAACATAAAGGGTTTTACTAAAATTTTCTCACATGTAATAAAATATGTCTCTAAATATGTATTGCTTATACAAGATAAAATAAAATGAAGTCTTTCTAGGTATAGTCACTCTTGTGCTGAACAAGCTGCTATTCTTATCCTGGTACCATATGGTTATGTTCAAATGACGTAGGCAATAAAAATGGATTATCTTAAGTTTGTGAAGAGGTAATTCATTTTCACATAGTTATGATAATACGAAACATCATTTGCATTTCAAATATACATGTTGACTTCCATGAATCGGTTTTGTAAGCTTTAAATCAAATATTCTAACTGAAGAAATAAATCTATAATACTATCTGGGAATGGATGTGGAGATGCTAATTATATAGGTCTACACACATCTACTGGAGAAGGCAATGGCACCCCACTCCAGTACTCTTGCCTGGAAAATCCCATGGATGGAGGAGCCTGGTAGGCTGCAGTCCATGGGGTCACCAAGAGTCGGACACGACTGAGCAACTTCACTTTCACTTTCACTTTCATGCATTGGAAAAGGAAATGCCAACCCACACCAGTGTTCTTGCCTGGAGAATCCCAGGGATGGGGGAGCCTGGTGGGCTACCTGTCTATGGGGTCGCACAGAGTCAGACACAACTGGAGCGACTTAGCAGCAGCAGCAACACACATCTACAGTTAAGTTTGTATTGTCAGAAAACAACCACCAAAGACTTTATCTGAAATAAACACTTGCAGACTGTCTACTTATGCCAGCAATGAGTTAAATAATAATAATAACTTAAACCTACAGAAAATGAAAGCAACTCAAGAATCAGCCTTCCAGAATTTTCAGGCTTCAGAATAAGAAGGGACTAAAAATTAAATATGGAAAAACCTTCAACCTTCTTTAATGAAGAAAAAGTAGCTTCCAGGAAACCAGCAACTTATGAATAAAGAAGGAGAAAGCCAAAGAACAGGAGACATACAGGAAATTTTTCTAATTGGTTGGTGACATTCATAAATATTAGTTATTTTGGCCTGAAGCCAAGAGTTGATGGAGAAATCAAAACTTACAAACAGTAAGTCTGGGTGGGAGGGAGAGGAAGATAGTAATACAGTTCACTGGAGCAGTGCTTCTATGTAGTCTACAGTATTTTCACTGACAGTGGGAAAGAG
Organism: Oryx dammah; assembly: GCF_014754425.2. Lineage (NCBI taxonomy): Eukaryota > Metazoa > Chordata > Mammalia > Artiodactyla > Bovidae > Oryx > Oryx dammah. The sequence continues at coordinate 56,629,010 of NW_024070201.1, read as the reverse complement.
AGCCTGTAAGAAAACACTTTGCATCATGAGGAATGTTGGATGCAGTGTCCCTTACCTTAAATTTTAAACCAATTCTGATAGATCCATGTTAAGAAACCAAGCAGATAGAGACAGGAAATAAGAGCCAATCATCTTGGTATACGCCAGTGAAACTTCTCAGGATCTTAGAATAATGATGATAACAATTAGTATAATCATATAATATAAGATATATGATAATAGATATGATATAAGATATAAGATAATAATATATGATTATACTAATTGTTATCATCATTATGGGTTTAGAAAAGGAAGAGGACCTAGAGATCAAATTGACAACATTCACTGGATTATAGAAAAAGCAAGGGAAGTTCAGGAAAACATCCATCTGTTTCATGGACTATGCCAAAGCCTCTGACTGTGTCAATCATGACAAACTACGGAAAGCTCTTTGAAAAATGGAAATACAAGACCATCTTACCTGTCTCCTGAGAAACCTGTATATGGGTCAAGAAGCAATGGTTAGAACCCTGTATGGAACAACTGATTGGTTCAAGATCGAGAAGGAAGTAAGACAGGACTGTCTGCTGTCACCCTGTTTGTTTAACCTATATGCTGAGCAAATCATGAGACATGCTGGGCTGGATGAGTTACAAGCTGGAATCAAAACAGACAGGAAAAACATCAACAACTTCAGATATGCAGATGATACTACTCTAAGGGCAGAAAGTGAAAAGGAACTAAAGAGCTTCTTGCTGAGGGTGAAGGAGGAGAGTGAAAGAGCTGGCTTAAGATTAATATTATTATTATTTTATTTATTTATTTATTTATTATTTTACTTTACAATTCTGTATTGGTTTTGCCATACATTGACATGGATCCACCACGGGTGTACATGCGTTCCCAAACATGAACCCCCCTCCCCACAACATCTCTCTGGGTCATCCCCGTGTACCAGCCCCAAGCGTGCCGTATCCTGCATTGGACATAGACTGGCAATTCAATTCCTACATGATATTATACATGTTTCAATGCCATTCTCCCAAATCATCTCACCCTCTCCCTCTTCCTCTGAGTCCGAAAGTCCGCTATACACATCTGTGTCTTTTTTGCTGTCCTGCATACAGGGTCATCATTGCCATCTTTCTAAATTCCATATATATGTGTTAGTATACTGTATTGGTGTTTTTCTTTCTGGCTTACTTCACTCTGTATAATCAGATCATGGCATCTGGCCCCATTCAGTTCAGTTCAGTCGCTCAGTCGTGTCTGACTCTTTGTGACCCCATGAATCGCAGCACACCAGGCCTCCATGTCCATCACCAACTCCTGAAGTTCACTCAGACTCACGTCCATCGAGTCAGTGATGCCATCCAGCCATCTCATCCTCGGTCGTCCCCTTCTCCTCCTGCCCCCAATCCCTCCCAGCATCAGAGTTTTTTCCAATGAGTCAACTCTTCGCATGAGGTGGCCAAAGTACTGGAGTTTCAGCTTCAGCATCATTCCCTCCAAAGAAATCCCAGGGCTGATCTCCTTCGGGCAAATAGAAGGTATAAAGGTGAAAGCAGTAACAGATTTCCTCTTCTTGTGCTCCAAAATCACTATGGATGGTGACTGCAGCCATGAAATCAGAAGACTTGCTTCTTGCCAGGAAAGCAATGACAAACCTAGACTGTGTTTTGAAAAGCAGAGACATTACTCTGCTGACGAAGGTCCATATAGTCAAGGCCATGGTCTTCCCAGTGGTCATGTATGGTTGTGAGAGCTGGACCATATGGAAGGCAGAACACCAAACAATTGATGCCTTCGAACTGTGGTGCTGGAGAAGACTCCTGAAAGTCCCTTGGACAGAAAGGAGATCAAACCAGACAATCTTCAGGAAGATCAAACCTGAATATTCACTGGAAAGACTAATGCTGAAGCTAAGGTTCCAGAACTTTAGTCATCTGATGCAAACAGATGACTCACAGGAAAATTGTCTGATGCTGGGAAAGATGGAGAGCAGAAGGAAAAGAGGGTCAGAGGATGAGATGGCTGGACAGCATCACTGATTCAGTGATCATGAACTTAGGCAAACTTCAGGACATGGTGAAGGATAGGGAGGCCTGGCCTGCTTTAGTCCATGGGGTCACAAAGAGTCAGACATGACTAAACAATGACAATAATATTGTCTTCTATAATAATTATAACAAAGAAACCATAGCTAATATTAATAAATTTTATGCTAAAGCATTTAATTACATAATTTTAGTTAATCCTCATAAAACACCATAAGGTGTGTGTGAATAGGAACTCATTTTACAGATGAGAATAAAAACTCAGAAAGCTTAAGTCACGCTTTTTAAATCCAGCTAGAAGGAGGCAGAACTAACACTCCAAAACAGGAGTGTTTGATTCCAAAATCCAGACTGCTTCTCCAGCAGTTCATATCTGGATATAGTTGGATATCTGTCATACGTTATACCCAGAAGAGTCTAAGGGGGAAGGCTCCAGATAGAGACAAAGAAGGTTCACAGATCTTGTGAGTCCACCAAGTCTTTGGCAAGGAAAAAAAAAAAGAAAAAACATCCAAGCAGGGTAACTGAAAAGTTTAATAAAGAGACTATTTACAAACACATGACTAGTTTAAGGAGAGACAAAAAAGGATGTGAGAAGTATCCTAAAGCTAAGAGGTGAAGAGTCAAGGGTGAAAAGTGGTGACTGAAATTCTCGAGAGCCAGAGCTATTATGTAGTAGAAGAGGCCTATGAACAATGAAGTCTGAAGACGAATGTGGTCACTGCTAAGACACACTCAGACCTTATCTCCTCTGTGCTCCGATTTTCTGCCCTTTTCACTAATTTGCTGAACCCAATCAGAAGCCAAGAGATAAATGTTGTTGATATATCTGTAAAAGTCATCTTCCTGGGATCAAGGGCAGAGAGAGGATCTAAGACAAATGGAGAGTATTTAGCACAACTGGTAGTAATTCAGAAGAGTAAGGGTTGACAAAGAAAACTGAGAAAAGCAGTCCATTTGGTAAATCTAGGATAAAATACCTTTCTGAGCCTGTCCATCATCCCTTTTCTAAGGTACGATCATAATCCCCAATAAGAAGAAAAGGTAAATTACTTTCATATACTATAAAATTTTAAATGATTTGATTAAAATGTTTTAGTCACGCCAGTTCAGTTCAGTTCATTTGCTCAGTTGTATCCAACTCTTTGCGACCCCATGGACAGCAGCACGTCAGGCCTTCCTGTCCATCACCAACTCTTGGAGTTTACTCAAACTCATGTCCATTGAGTCGGTGATATCATCCACCCATCTCATCCTCTTTCGTCCCCTTCTCCTCCTGCCTTCAATCTTTCCCAGCATCAGGGTCTTTTCAAATGAGTCAGCTCCTTTATCACGTGGCCAAAGTATTGGAGTTTCAACTTCAGCATCAGTCCTTCCAATGAATATTCAGGACTGATTTTCTTTAGGATGGACTGGTTGGATCTCCTTGCAGTCCAAGAGACTCTCAAGAGTCTTCTCCAACACCACAGTTCAAAAGTATCAATTTTTTGGTGCTCAGCTTTCTTTATAGTCCAACTCTCAGATCCATACATAACTACTGGAAAAACCATAGCCTTGACTAGACGGGCCTTTGTTGGCAAAGTAATGTCTCTGCTTTTTAATATGCTGTCTAGGTTGGTCATAGCTTTTCTTCCAAGGAGCAAGGGTCTTTTAATTTCATGGCTGCAGTCACCATTTGCAGTGATTTTGGGACCTCCCCAAAAAGAGTCTGTCACTGTTTCCACTATTTCCCCATCTATCTGCCATGAAGTGATGGGACCAGATGCCATGATCTTAGTCTGAATGTTGAGTTTTAAGCCACCTTTTTCACTCCTCTTTCACTTTCATCACAAGGCTCTCTAGTTCTTCTTTTCTTTCTGCCATAAGGCACTTATTTCATATAAATCTAAATTAAAAGATATGAATCTAAAAGCAATCATAATTTTAAAAATTGAGATGCAATTCATTTACTATAATATTCACCCTTTTAAAGTATACAATTCAGTGGTATACACTGTAAATATTTTGACTACAGACATCTCTTACTCTGAAATTCAATTCCATTCCCCATCACTGTTCATAGACACTGTTCATCATCGGTGTCTATATTTCACATCTGTTTCATTCATTGCAAAACAGTCAAGCAAAGTACAGGTTAAGAGAAGGCAGTTTTCACGGGCTTCCAATTCTCCAGGCAAATTGGGATTTCCAGGCAACAGGATCCTGGAAAGTGTAACTGTCATCTACACATTGGTTTGTGTTTTGTTCGAATCATAAAAACTTGCTAGCTTACATATATTAATATATTCCAAGCAGACCTAGGTTCTAGGGGTATGAACATATATTAGACAAATGTATTTCTGTCTTCAATGAACATTTAGTACACAATGTGAACAAATATGTAGAAGAGAACCATCTTAGGATAGGTAGTTTGAAAAATTTTTTGATCACGATACATAGACATATGGTTCAACTGCAATCCCATATACAAAAATATAATATATGCATATATGCATGTGTGTGCTAAGTTGCGTCAGTCATGTCCAACTCTGTGCGACCTTATGGACAGCAGGCTCCTCTCCGTGGGATTTCCTAGGAAAGAATACTGGAGTGGGTTGCCATTTCCTATTCCAGGGGATCTTCCTAACCCAGGGAAAGAACCCATGTATCTTGCATCTACCTGCACTGGTATGTCGGTTCTTTATCAGTAGCACCATTTGGGAAGCCCATATGCATATATATACACACACACACACACACACACACACACACACACACACACACACACATACATGGAAACGATACTTAACTTCCACTATGCAATATATTTTCTATTCTATTCCATTCTACTCCATAAAATGTTGATTAAGACCCCAAGAAATGATTTCATGTATTCTCTAAAAGAATACACTATACAGTGTTCTAAGTCTAATCCTCACAACATTCCTAGGAAATAGATACTATTATTATCCTTATTTTACAGAAGAGAAAACTGAGAAACAGAGAGGTCAAGCAATTTGTCCAGTTTTTCAGTGAGAAAATCAGAGCTGTGATCAAAAAAAAAGAAGCAGTCTGGCTGTAGAACTTTATAATAAAGAAGAAAAAGAGAGGTTAAATATTGAGGGAGAACTAAATGACCCTCACTGCTGATTACACACAAGGGGTGAGCGAAAGGAAAGAGTTAAACAAGACTTCTGCCTGGGCTCATTCACCCAACGAATGAATGAATGTTTCCCAGCTGATGCCATTCTCCCAGAGAGTGACAAGAGGTGGAGCAGATTCTGAAGGAATTAAAATTACTGAAAGTCTTCAGTGAGAATGCAAATACTCGGCAGGAATTAGGAAAATGGCAGGATTGAATGTACTTATCCTTTTTCTTCCTTATATTGGTCAAGTCAGAGAAGTGGGAATACTTGAAGGATCTTTTAAAATTTAGTGCCACAATATTAACATCGGTTTCACCTGTAAGCATGCAACATAATTTTACTTTGGAATGAATTATTATTAGAATACTATCAAAATGGGAATGGGATGCTAGGGACCATTAAAGCAAAGCAAAATTTTAATAGGAGGATAAGGAAAAGAAACTCTTTAAGTCTCAATCGCCATCGGCTTCCAGGGAGAGTGGCAATTCCTAGCCTTCTAAATGGTCTCAGTGTGTGCTCAGTTTCTCAGTCGTGTCCAGCTCTTTGTGACCAGATGGACTGTAGCCCACCAGGCTCCTCTGTCTATGGAATTATCCAGGCAAGTATACTGGAGTGGGTGGCCACTTCCTGCTCCAGTGGGTCTCGCCAACCCAGGGACAGAACTCACGTCTCCTGTGACCCGTGCATTGGCAGGTGGATTCTTTACCACTGTGCCAGTCTTACTGAATCCATTTCAGTTTTATCCTTCTCCAACCCATTCTTCATACAGCAGGCAGAATAATCTCTTAAAGCAAATATGATTATATCAATTCTTTCTTTCACTGCTGCCCATTCATTGCTCTTAAAATTCAAAATCTTTAATAAGGTCCTATGGTTTGGCACTAGCTTACTTCTCTAGCCACACTTACTCTCTATCATCCACTCACACTGTTCATTTTACAGTCCCTTCAGTAATATTACAGTCTCTTTCCTGCTGAAGATCTTTAAATATTCTGTTCTCACTACTACAAATGCTCCTCTTGCTTCACCATCCCTCCTTCTTTACTGAGCTACCAGTCACTACTTCAGATTGTGACTTAAATTCACATACTCAGGTAGCCTTTCAAGATGTTCTAGACTAGATAAGAACATATCACTCTTAGAACATATTGTACTCATATTTCTCTTAAAACATACTATATTCATTCTGACATAATCACAATTGTATTTAAATTACAACTAGTGGAATTATTTGTGTGCTATCTGTTTTGCTTCATTGTAATGGACAGAGGGGCCAGGCAGGCTACAATCCATGGGGTCAGAAAACGTTGGACATGACTTAACAATTAAACAACAACAAAACTCTGTGAAGGCAGGGACTATATTTCCTAATCCTCTTGAAACCATCAGAACTGTCAGATTGCCTGAAAATTACTTAGTACAACGTATGCTTTTCTCCAAGCTTCAGGACTGAACGTTTAGTAAACCAGAGAGTCAAGTACTTTCATCTCCTAAAACACCTTGTAAAGATTGATATCCCTTACATAAAGGTTATATTTAAAAGTATCCAGTGGGGCAAAATGCAAGATTCTATTTTGGTAGTGTTTATATTACCCAAAAGACTGAAGAGGTGACATACCATCATCAACAAAAGATCTAGTTAATTTTTCCAAGATGTCTTTTTTTAATGCTTGTTTATATTTATAAAAATTCTTTCACTCTGACAATCATGGCATAACTAACCTCTTCTGGTTAGTAAGATTAATAATAACTGTGTCTCATATCTTATCCTTGTAGTCTAAATTTAAGGTAGATAGGGTTATTTAAGAAGATAGTATACTTATTTCACATGATTTTTACATTGGTCCTAGAGACAAAATGCCTGGGATTGAGTTTGGACTCTGCTACTGAATGTGACCAAATTGCTGTTTTATCTGTTTACATGTATATATAAAATAGTGTGGTAGCAAGAACCCAAGCAGTGAACCTGAAGCCAAAACTTGCCTTTGCCAGGATATCCTGTTCAAATTTAATGTAAAATAAGAAACCTTGGCCAAGAAGGTAAATGGTAAAATTCAAGTGGTACAGAACAGACTATACAACTTGAACAGATTATATGCATAATTTAGAATAGATCACATCCTATAAGTAAATTCACCTGTAACTTTCCAAGTTAATGATCATAGAACAAACTTCACACAAAAAGCCAGTTATTGATACTTATTTTTTCTGAAAACAAACAAAACACTGGAAGTTCAAATAGTATTAATAATACAATGCTCCTCGAGGATGTGAGAATATAGGAAAAATATTAATATCTCTTATCAAAGCTAAGATTAGACAAACAACACTACAAGCAAGAAACAAACAGACAAAAGACTAATATCTACACAACTTCCAAAGTGTTACCCTAAATAAACTATTACCCATGTAAGAAAGCATTAGTAACACAGTCTCGGGTAGACAAATACACAGATGTTTCCCTTTTACATATTTATAGAAAAACTAAGATGTAATCAGTTGGTAGAGAACTGAGCCTATATAAAGAACTCAAAATGGAATGTACAGTATTAGAAAAATGCTAGTGGGATGCATTAAAATGAATAAAGTCAATTTAAGTATAATTAAGTTTAGATATTACTGCCAAACAATGCACATGCAATCTGATAATTATCATAATAGTAGATATTAATGTTTAAAAGCCAAAATAATATTTTAAAAGCCAAGACTAGGAAAACAATAGGAAGCAAAAATTAGACTAGTAAGTTCTCACTTTACATGGGGTGGTTAACCAATAAATGTTTCTTTTTGCATAATTAACAATAAAAAATGTTTAAGTACTTTAATCCTAAAAAATTTCCAGTTTCTTTAATGAAAAGGACATCTTTTTTGGGTGTCAGTTCTAGAAGGTCTTGTAGGTCTTCATAGCACTGTACAAGCTCAGCTTCTTCAGCATTACTGGTAGGGGCATACACTTGGATTACTGTGATATTGAAAATGGTTTGCCTTGGAAATGAACAGAGATCATTCTGTCATTTTTGAGACTGCATCCAAGTATTGCATTTCAGACTGTTTTGTTGACTATGATGGCTACTCCATTTCTTCTAAGGAGTTCTTGCCCACAGTAGTAGATATAATAGTTATCAGAGTTAAATTCACCATTCCAGTCCATTTAAGTTTGCTGACTCCTAAAATGTTGATGTTCACTGTTGCCATCTCCTGTTTGACTGATGCTGGTAAAGTAATGCTTAAAATTCTCCAAGCCAGGCTTCAACAGTACGTGAACTGTGAACTTCCAGATGTTCAAACTGGATTTAGAAAAGGCAGAGGAACCAGAGATCAAATGCCCAACATCCACTGGATCATCGAAAAAGCAAGACAGTTCAAAAAAAACATCTACTTCTGCTTTATTGACTATGCCAAAGCCTTTGACTGTGTGGATCACAACAAAATGTGGAAAAATTCTTCAAGAGATGGGAATACCAGACCACCTGACCTGCCTCTTGAGAAATCTTATGCAAGTCAGGAAGCAACCATTAAAACGGGACATGGAACAAGAGACTGGTTCCAAATAGGGAAAAGAGTACGTCAAGGCTGTATATTGTCACCCTGCTTATTTAACTTCTATGCAGAGTACATCATGAGAAACGCTATGCTAGATGAAGCACAAGCTGGTATCAAGACTGCCAGGAGAAATATCAATAACCTCAGATATGCAGATGACACCATCCTTATGGCATAAAGTGAAGAAGAACTAAAGAGCTTCTTGTTGAAAATTAAAGAGGAGACGGAAAAAGTTGGCTTAAAACTCAACATTCAGAAAACTAAGATCATGGCATCTGGTCCCATCACTTCATGGGAAATAGATGGGGAAACAGTGGAAACAGTGAAAGATTTCATTTTCTTGGGTTCCAAAATCACTGCAGATGGTGACTACAACTATAAAATTAAAAGACTCTTGCGCCTTGGAAGAAAAGTTATGACCAATCTAGACAGCATATTAAAAAGCAGAGACATTACTTTGCCAACAAAACTCTGTCTAGTCAAAGCTATGGTTTTTCCATTAGTCACATGTGTACGTGAGAGTTCGACTATAAAGAAAGCTGAGCACTGTTTTTAAACTGTCGTTTGGAGAAGACTCTTGAGAGTCCCTTGGACTGCAAGGAGATCCAACTAGTCCATCCTAAAGGAAATCAGTCCTGAATACTCATTGGAAGGACTGATGATAAAGTTGAAACTACAATACTTTGGCCACCTGATGCAAAGAACTGTCTCATTTGAAAAGACCCTGATGCTGGGAAAGATTGAAGGCAGGAGGAGAAGGGGACAACAGAGGAGGAGATGGTTGGATGGCATCACTAACTCAATGGACATGAGTTTGAGTAGACTCCAGGAGTTGGTGATGGACATGGAGGCCTGGTGTGCTGCTGTCCCTGTGGTCACAAAGAGTCGTACACGACTGAGTGACTGAACTGAACTGAATCTTAAAAAATATTGACATCAGTCAGCAGTAAATGGAAAAAAAATTTTAAATGTTGTCAAAATAGCTAGAGAAAAGGCAAAGACAAATATATATACATTGACAACGGACAAGAGAAAATTTAAATGCTGAAGAAAATTTCAATAAAACACAAAAATAGAAAGTGTAAGACAAGATGACATAGAAAGAGTAAGTTTCTCCTGATTTAATTACCCTTTACAGAAAACATGCTCAGATTTGTTTACACAAAGTACATCTGGTATTTTTGTTTAATGGAAATACACCTAAAATAAAATAGTATAGAAAGACAGAATAGCAGTAATATGGATAAAGATAAGACTATATTAGAATTCTAGTAAACTAAGTTGCTGCTTATTTTGGTGGTCATGGACTATGAATTATTTTAATTTACTTCAGCACTTTTCTGTACTTTCTCATTTTAATTAAGAAAAGATATTAGTCAGAAACACAAATACAGTGATCAATGGAAAAATATACCATGCTTCTGGATTGGGATGCAGAGTAAAGATGTCAATTCTTTATTATGTATTTACTACAATTGATCAAAATGGTTTTTAAACTTGGCCAAGATATTCAAAGCTTTAAAGGTATAAAAAGCAAAAAAAATCCCCAAAAGTTCACAAAAGAAATAATACATATAATATAATGAAACACTAGCAATTAAAAAGATGGAATGAAATATACAAAATCATTACTACTTAGGTGGTAGTTTAACAAGTGAGTTTAATTTTTTTCTGTGTACTTTTCCCCAGTGAGAATATCTACTTTTACAAACTATTGAAAGCAACAGCTTCTTGTATTTTTATAATTTAGTTTTTGTTGTTGTTTTGTTGGTCACTAATTTATGTCTGACTCTTGGCGACTCCTAGACCGTAGTCTGCCAGGCTCCTCTGTCCAGTGGATTTTCCAGGTAAGAATATTGGAGTGGGTTGCTAATTCCTCCTGAAGGATCTTCCAGAGCCAGGGATTGAACCTGCATCTCCTGCACTGGCAGGTGGATTCTCTGCCACTGAGCAAGCAGGGAAGCACCATAACTCCTTTCAGTTCAGTTCAGTTCAGTCACTCAGTTGTGTCCGACTCTTTGTGACCCCATGAATCGCAGCACGCCAGGCCTCCCTGTCCATCACCAACTCCCGGAGTTTGCTCAGACTCATGTCCATCAAGTCAGTGATGCCATCCAGCCATCTCATCTTCTGTCGTCCCCTTCTCCTCTTGCCCCCAATCCCTCCCAGCATCAGAGTCTTTTCCAATGAGTCAACTCTTTGCATGAGGTGGCCAAAAATACTGGAGTTTCAGCTTTAGCATCATTCCTTCCAAAGAAATCCCAGGGTTGATCTCCTTCAGAATGGACTGGTTGGATCTCCTTGCAGTCCAAGGGACTCTCAAGAGTCTTCTCCAACACCACAGCTCAAAAGCATCAATTCTTCGGCGCTCAGCCTTCTTCACAGTCCAACTCTCACATCCATACATGACTACTGGAAAAACCATAGCCTTGACTAGATGGACCTTAGTCGGCAAAGTAATGTCTCTGCTTTTCAATATGCTAGTCAAATGATGTAATCAATTATAATTTTTATTTTCTTTATACATGTCTATATTCTCTAAACTCAATATGCAGAGCACATATTAACTCTAAATTCAGAAAAAAAAGTTTTAAAAAAATTGTCTTCCAACATCCATCTTCCACTGTGGTAGAAGTCAGCTAACACCACAATGCTCCAATTTTAATGTGTTTCCTCTTGTACAATCCTCAGAGGCAACAGGGAAAAGTTTCAGTTTTCAAACAACAGGTGATCTGACATGTCATCTTTTCTGAAAGTGCTAAAATGGGTTAACCTAAAATTCAGCTTTCCAATGAATTGCTTAGTTTTTTTGTGAAAATGTTGGTTTCTATTTTTGACTTAGTTTTAACAGAGTGAAGAACTCGGGATTTTTCAGAAGCATAGGCTACTCTTTGACAACAGCAAAATAAATAAGAGAAAGAAATTAATTCCTTAAAAGATGCTCACATTGAAATGACAAAATGTTTCCTTTTTGCACACTTTACTATATGTTGTAATTATAGATGTATGTTTAAGAATATAATCAATTTATCTAATCTGTCCATTGTTCCAACCAACCATCCACCCATTTATCCATTATCCCCAGAAGTAATTCCTAGCCCAATATGTGTTTATCTTCATTATGTACATTTTATACTATCACTATAATTGGAGATATATATATAAATAATATATAGTATCACTTAGCTTTTTCTACTTTACATATGTATGCAAGGATGGTGATCATTCATCTAGTCTTGTTTTTCTTAACTATTACTTTCCCTTTCACTGTACCTCTCTCCACTATTAATTTCTTCTTTCTTAAGTTCTCTATGATTATACATACAAAAATGCAGACACAAAGTCTGTAATAAGCCTATGGATATGTTTCTTTAGATACTGCTTCTTTTATTTAGATGTGATAGATTCCAAGCAGCTTATTTATTTTTAATATTAAAAGATACCCATGAAAAATAAGAATCCTTTCCCCCATATCCTCATTTTTAAAACTACTGTCTTCCAGTTTACTATGTATAAATTTTATACCATTATTATTTTAATTTCATTTCCCTTTTCATGGCTACTTTTGTGGAGCATCTTTTCACACACTGATGTTTAGTGATTGACCCTTCTATTATTAGTCTACTTTTCAAATTGGAATTTGTTGTCTTATCGATTTTGAGAGAACTCTATTTGATAAATATTAATAGGGTTCAGGAAAAGTTATCTTAGACTATGGCACCTTGGCATATTGAATATCTTTACACTGAAAGAATTTGTGAAATGGCACGTGCAGGTCATAAGAGCCTCAAGTAAGAGATGCCCTGTGTTGTGCTGTGCTTAGTTGCTCAGTCGTGTCTGACTCTTTGTGACTCTATAAACTGTAGCCCGCCAGGCTCCTCTGTCCATGGGGATTCTCCAGGCAAGAATACTGGAGTAGGTTGCCATGCCCTGCTCCAGGGGATCTTCCCAACCCAGGGATTGAACGTAGGTCTTCTGCATTGCAGGCAGATTCTTTACCAGCTAAACTACCAGGGAAGCCCGAGAGATGCCCTGCCTACATCTAAAAGTGTTTGAGATTTTAATCAGAACAGCTAATTGATTCTTGTGATACTTATCAACCTGTCATTGACTGTATGACATGAAGCCATACTTGTATTCTTGAATTTAATCCTATTAGGCCATAGCTATGCAGAGTATTGGAGAAAGCAATGCCACCCGACTCCAGTACTCTTGCCTAGTGAATCCCATGGATGGAGGAGCCTGGTAGGCTGCAGTCATGGGGTCGCTAAGAGTTGGACACGACTGAGCGACTTCACTTTCACTTTTCACTTTCATGCATTGGAGAAGGAAATGCCAACCCACTCCAGTGTTCTTCTCTGGAGAATCCCAGGGAGAGCGGAGCCTGGCGGGCTGCCATCTATGGGGTCGCACAGAGTCAAACACGACTGAAGCGACTTGAGCAGCAGCAGCAGTATGCAGAGTATATCATGAGAAACACTGGGTTGGAAGAAGCAGAAGCTGGAATCAAGATTGTCGGGAGAAATATGAATAAACTCAGACAAGATGACACCACCTTTATGGCAGAAAGTGAAGAGGAACTAAAGAGCCTCTTGATGAAAGTGAATGAGGAGAGTGAAAAAGTTGGCTTAAAGCTCAACATTCAGAAAACGAAGATCATGGCATCTGGTCCCATCACTTCATGGGAAACAGATAGGGAAACAAAAACAGTGTCAGACTTTATTTGGGGGGGCTCCAAAATCACTGCAGATGGTGACTGCAGCCATGAAATTAAAAGACGCTTACTCCTTGGAAGGAAAGTTATGACCAACCTAAATAGCATATTCAAAAGCAGAGACATTACTTTGCAAACTAAGGTCCGTCTAGTCAAGGCTATGGTTTTTCCAATGGTCATGTATGGATGTGAGAGTTGAACTGTGAAAAAAGCTGAGGGCCGAAGGTGTTGGAGAAGACTCTTGAGAGTCCCTTGGACTGCAAGGAGATCCAACCAGTCCATCCTAAAGGAGATCAGCCCTGGGATTTCTTTGGAAGGAATGATGCTAAAGCTGAAACTCCAGTACTTTGGCCACCTCATGCGAAGAGTTGACTCATTGGAAAAGACTCTGATGCTGGGAAAGATTGAAGGCAGGAGGAGAAGGGGACAACCGAGGATGAAATGGCTGGATGGCATCACTGACTCGATGGACGTGAGTCTGAGTGAACTCCGGGAGTTGGTGATGGACAGGCAGGCCTGGTGTGCTGCGATTCAGGGTCATAAAGAGTTGGACACAACTGAGCGACTGAACTGATTATTCTTTTTGAAACCCCAAGGATTATTATTCTTTTAACTAAATTATGGGTGACTTAGATATACTAGCATTGCATATTGTCTGCATTTATATGCTTCACTGATGTTGAACGTTTTCTCTTTTTCCTTTATACTATCTCTAGCAGGACTAGGCATTAAAACACTGCTGAATTCAATACAAAATGAACTTTAAGAGGTCTTCATATTTACCAAGGTCAGGACTAGCATAAATGCCAATGCTCTTTCCTACACTTTAAGAGCTAGATAACAATTGCAAACCTGGTCACTATGCATTTTTCTATATACCTCAGTTACCTTTCTAATGTTTTCTATGGAAAAAAACGATTAAAGGTTTATAATTATTGAGTCAATTTTAATAATATTTTGTTAATACATTATTCATTTGATCTAGGGTTCACATGTTGCCACAGAATTGCAATAAAATCACCTTATAATTTACCTTGTGACTATGGTTGATTTTCTCTCTCAATCTTAATCATATAAATATTTTTGCTCTCTTTTACCCTTAACAATCAGGCTGACAGGGATTTTGCTATTTTCAAAGAATGATCACTTGAGATTTCTTTCTCTATTTTTTTTTTTCTTTTCAGTATCTTTGATTCTAGATTTTCTCTGGTTGTACACTGTCACCCTGCTTATTTAACTTACATGCAGAGTACATCATGCAAAATGCTAGGCTGGATGAAGCACAAGCTGGAATCAAGATTGCTGGGAAAAATATCAGTAACCTCAGATATACAGATGACATCACCCTAAGGCAGAAGGTGAAGTGGAACTAAAGAGCCTCTTGATGAAAGTGAAAGAGGAGAGTGAAGAAATTTGGTTTAAAGCTCATTTAAAAAACTAAAATCATGGCGTCTGGTCCCATCACTTCATGGCAAATAAATGGGCAAACAATGGAAACAGTGACAGACTTTATTTTCTTGGGCTCCAAAATCACTGCAGATGGTGACTACAGCCATGAAATTAAGAGACACTTGCTCCTTGAGAGAAAAGCTATGACCAACCTAGATAGCATATTAAAAAGCAGGAACATTACTTTGCCAACAAAAGTCCGTCTAGTCAAATATATGGTTTTTCCAGTAGTCATGTATGGATGTGAGAGCTGAACCATAAAGTTGAGCACCGAAGAATTGATGCTTTTGAACTGTGGGGATGGAGAAGACTTGACAGTCCCTTGGACTGCAGGGAGATCAACCCTGAATATTCACTGGAAGAACTGATGCGGAAGCTACAATACTTTGGTCACCTGATGCAAAGAACTGACATTAGAAAAGACCCTGATGCTGGGCAAGACTGAAGGCAGGAGGAGAAGGGGACAACAGAGGACGAGATGGTTGGATGGCATCACCAACTCAATGGACATGAGCTTGAGAAAGTTCTGGGAGTTGGTGATGGACAGGAAAACCTGGCATGCTGCAGTCCATGGGGTCACAAAGAGCGGGACACGATTGAGTGACCGAACTGAAATGAGTTGAATTATCTCTTTCTGTTTTATTTTATCTTTTTGTTGTTTAATTTATTAAAGGGAATTACTTTGTGCATGAACCAAAAAAAAAAAAAAAACCTCAATAAAATTTGAGATAAGGTACTATAATTTAATAAAATGAGATTATTGGGTGATAGGCAAAATATACATCCCATCTCTGTCACTGTTAAGTCACATGTGCCTTTTAGCAAACTAATATGAGTAGCTAATAGTTTCCACATCTGTAAACTGCAAAGAGAATACAGTCTTGAGATTCCATTTAAGAAACTAGAGTGTCTGGAAGAATAAGAGACCTTGGGAATCACCACCTTTAGAACAATAATATCTAAGAGAACCAGGCTGTCTATGATAGTGATATATAATGGAGATCTATATTCACTCTATAAATGTTCAGATCATAATCAAGTAAACTCCTAAAACGTTTCACAAATATGAATGCCCCAGTATAAGACTTCAAGAAGGTGCATTTTAAGTTACTTTGCTTAAAATGAAAGAATGATTTTAAAAAAATACTGTGCCATGAAAACTCACCCTCATATTTCTGTTAGAAATAAAGAACCTGGGGTCAAATAGGTTTCTAGTGACGTCAGGAGACAGCAATGGCATCCCACTCCAGTACTCTTGCCTGGAAACTCCCATGGACGGAAGAGCCTGGTAGCCTGCAGTCCATGGGGTCTCGAAGAGTTGGACACGACTGAGCAACTTCACTTTCACTTTTCACTTTCATATATTGGAGAAGGAAATGGCAACCCACTCAAGCATTCTTGCCTGGAGAATCCCAGGAAACGGGGAGCCTGGTGGGCTGCCATCTGTGGGGTCGCACAGAGTCGGACATGACTGAAGCGACTTAGCAGCAGCAGCAGGGACTTCACAAACACTGTGATCTTGCAAACAAAAATCTAGGTATATTTATTTACCCTTTTATTGGGAGATGTAACCACATAGATTTGCAAAGAGTCTGGGACCTGAGAGAGGTTGAAAAGACTCTTCTAGATTTGTAATCCAGCTTTCTAACTTTAGCCTGTGATTAAACCTTTCCATGGTCTTACTTTCACTACTTCACCAGAGACCTTTTCATTGTTGGACAGCTACAACTGGTAAAAACTCTATGTCTAGTCACAATTTACCTCTAAAATGCTCATCTTTTTTTTTTTTTTTTTTTTTTTAATTTCAGTCTCTGGAGCTTAGCAGAATAGAAAACTCCCCATTACAGAAAAGAGCCCTTTACATATTTGGAGATATCCACCTGAATTCCAAGATATTTGTCTTTTACGGCCTGATGTCTTTTAAACAACATGGCAAAAGGACATAACTTATTAATTCAAATGTTTTTCTCTAAAGCAAAATGCTTTTACGACTTACAAAGACAATAACCTTAAATTTTTTAAAAGTTCTACCATAAATGCTCACTATTTTTGACAGAGGGATAGAAAGGTCTAAATTTATTTGTGAACTGCCAAAAGATTTCAAAGAAAATTGCATTACATTGATGTATGTAACCTCATGAACTCTACAGAATTGTTACATACTTATTTACTCCACTAAATTCTTACAAACTGTAAATAAAATATTTTTTAAATGTTTTTAAAGTATGGGTTATCTGGCAAAATACTACTGAAGGATGGATTTCAACACATCTTCAAATATCTGCCAAAAATAATTTTTTGTGTTTACACTTATTTACAAAGGATAAATGCAGTAATATTTTTAAGTGGTTCTAACAATATCATTTATATCAATTCTTTTTGCATAAAAAGGGAGGAAATATTTCATTAAGTATAACATCATACAAGGGAACACAAATTCCAAAAGGTAAACCAAGATCCATAAAACTGAGCAACAAAATTAAAACGTCTATACAAGAGTATTACTTACGGGTACAATTCTGAAAGCTGTTCAGCTATTGCATATGCTGTTGGGTCTCTGTCTAATGCATACAGAGTAATATCTGGCTCCTTCTGCAGAATGGCTCTTGTGTGTCCTCCTGAACCAAATGTCATATCTAGAAAAACCTAGGCAACACAGAAAGAGAAAATTAACACTTAGTAAGAACAAAATTGATTCTTGCCAGCTTACTTTATTTCTAAACACACATAATGCTTTTCAGAGCTGATAGCAAATAGAAAAACAATTATACTACTATTAGTATATTTATTTTTGCCTAGAGTTCAATTTATCTTACATGAAGTTTGGATCAATTATGACGGATCAGTCCAAAAGAATTTTTCAGAGTATCAACAAAATGATAATTTTTGTCATAGGCTGGCCAGTTCACGACAAATTTACATTTCCTCCCATGAGGTCATACTGGCCATTGTGTTGTGCTGCTAGTTTTTCAATGCTTTCAAGCTCCTGGCTAAAAATATTTCCAACAATTTCTCATCATTTAGAAACCGTTTACAATTGGTGTGACTCACTTTATCACAGTTTCTCTAAACAGTTTATATTAAACATAAAGATATTCAAGGAGAGAGAGAGATTATACCTAACAGTAGTCATAGGACAAATATTTAATTAACAAATTAGACCAGGAAAAAGCCCAGGGCTTAAGTCAAAACATCTGTGATAAATTCTATCTTTGCCACTAAGGAGCTATATTGCCCTGGAAATGTCACTTAAAATTCCAGGGTGTCTAGACTTTTCCAGAGTTTAGAAAGAAAAAGAAGGTCTAGAAGAAGATATCTCAATATCTGCCTAATTGGTAAGGTGACATATAATTTCTCATCTAAAGTGAAAGTCGCTCAGTTGTGTCTAACTCTTTGCAAATCCATGGACTGTATCCTGCCAGGCTTCTCTGTCCATAGAATTCTTCAGGCAAGAATACTGGAATGGGTAGTCATTCCCTGGTCTAGGGTTTGAATTCAGGTCTCCTGCATTGCAGGCAGATTCCTTACTCTTTGAGCCACCAGGGAAGCCCCAAAATTCTAGGTAGTGGCCAAAACACTTCTTAAGTAAAAGATTTACCAGGACAACAGGATCCAATATACAGGGGTACATACATTTAAATGCTTGGATACATTCAAGATCCAGTTAATGAAGTTATGGATCTGAATCTATTTCTTAGCTATTTTAGTTAGCCGCACTAAAAAAAAGCCAGCTGAGAGTTGGCCAAGAAACTAGAAATTAGACCAGGACCACGATGGAAAAGAATACTAAAAAAAGATTATAAATATTTATATATAGATATGTGTGTGTTTGTGTGTGTGTGTGTAAAACTGAGTCACTTTGCTGTATAACAGAGATTAGCATAACATTGTAAATCAACTATACTTCAATTAAAAAATAAAAAGCCCAAGTGGGAAGAAATCAGGCCTGGAGCACAAGAAATATATATGTAAACAGGTTGTTGAATTGGAAGTCAAGATACTCTCAACACATCTTCTGAAAGTTATGTTCTTTAGTTTAATGCACTCTCTCAATAAATTTCACTGGTATGATGAAAATAATTATTCTAATAATACTGAATATTATGACAACATACACTAGAAGTTAGACTGTTAAAAATGTTTAAACATAAAACTTTTTATAAATTTAAAAAAATAAAAATAAAAAATAAAAAAAATTAAAAATTAAAAAAAAAAAGTTCATGTGTACACTGCACAAAGGAAATTCCTGTAATGGATCTGAACATTTCTCTGTCCTGAATGTTATAACTTTTTCCAGGGAGAGTGGCCAGAGACAAGGCACAATCATGATTTGATTTTTTTTTTTTTCTACAAGCTACCATATGAGTCCTGTGTTCCAATCATGCCCTCAGAAAAGTTAGCCTATTATTCAAAGAATCATATTGAGGCAGTCTTCTGATGAAAATTGAAAAGAGGAGGTATATAAAGCATTATATCAGATGTAAATGTGATAAAAAGGTACAGGCACTGCTTTTTAACATAAATTTTTTAGCGTAACTTAATCTTGCACTTCTATAACGGTCAGCACGAAAGGTATGGCTACATATATTTTTCACCTTTTTAAACAGCAACTTTAAAACAATACCTGAAGTCTTAATATTTTTACGGCTGTTAGCAGTACATACTTAAATCTCAAGATTGAATAATTTCCTCTCCCAGGTTATACACTTATTTTATACATCTATGAAAAAGTAAAAATCTTACACCATAGTTCACCTCAGTTTTAAAATTGCTAGCGGTTTAGCGTGATTCAAACAGAGAACTTTCCTAGGCTTGGGAAAGTTATATATGTGAACCAGGTAGCTGAATTGTGATCATGCTTTCTTATTAATCCCTAATATCAAATCCTATATAACCCTAGGTTTAAACTAAGAGTACCACTCCAGTGTTCTTGCTGGGAGAATCCCAGGGACGGGGAAGCCTGGTGGGCTGCCGTCTCTGGGGTCACACAGAGTCGGACACAACTGAAGTGACTTAGCAACAACAACAAATACCAAATAAAGTAATCTGAACATGATTGCCTTCTCTCGAGCCAGGAAAGCCCCAATCAGTATTTAAAAAGAAAAATTCTCATTATTAAAAAATATTCTGGAAAATGTGAATGAGATGATTATAATTTACATGATTATTTTTTAATCTATCATGATTATGCCCTTGGTGATATACTGACAATCAAGGAAGTTTTCATAGTAAAAACATAATCTACTATTACCAGTCAAGTGTAACACAAAGGATGAAATAGGAGACAAATGGGATTTATGAAATGAGAACTGAACCCTACCATATGTCTTGGGTTAATAGGTGAGTGGAGCCATCAAATTTCATTTTTAAAATTCTAATACACAATGCCCATCAAAAATAATAAGTGACATCTAGGCTTTGTGAGTTACCCAGCACTACAATTGAAAAAGGAGCCAATTAGTTTCTCCTTTCTCTTCAGTCATTAACATGACATGTGATTACATTTTTTAATTTGTACAATTTGATAATAAAATAAGGAAACTGGACAACTTTTCTCTGCTTAACAAATGTACAAGAACTAATCTGAATGTTTCCAAATAATATTTTTATGATTCTCAACTGTACACATATGCAAATGTTTATGCTACAAACATATGGAATTCTTTCTTTGAATTACCTGATATAATTTATCTAAAAAGTCAAACCCATATTTGATACCAAGAGTTTTTTTCTGGTAATTTCATTGAATACCAGCATAACCCTGACCAAATCAGAGTTATGATTTAACTGCCTAAGTTTCAAATTCTTCATCTAAGAAGTGGGAATAAAACATACCCTTGTTTATCTTGAAATTTATAAAGATCATCTTATTTCTTCTTTACAACCCTGAAGTAGGTGTTAGTAAGTTTTCTACACACAGAAACTAAAATTACACTAAGCTAGTAAGTGGCAAAGGCAACAGCTGAATACAGGTGTATCTGGCTCCAAAACACTGACTGTATTAAATCAATAAAGTCTATACATCTGCACACTGCTTTATGGCTTTCCAAGCATTAATGTTTTCCTACTTGGTCTAACAAAAGTCTGTAAGGGAGTATGGAAAAGTGGCATTATCCACATTGTTACAAACAGAAAACTCAGGTTCAGAGAGAAAATGTCATTTGACTAAGATCGTATCACTAGTAAGTGCTGCTGCTGCTGCTAAGTCAGCATTGCCTTCTCCAACTAGTAAGTGAGGGAAAGAGAATTCTAAACAAGGGCTCACCATTTCTGATTTCTGTGCTCTTTCTGAAAGAAATAAAGAAAGAGAAAAAAGGAGGGAAGGAACAAAACAAAAATAAGAAAAAAACAATAAGTGGATGGTCCGAGATGGCTTTATAAAAAGTATACAAGAAAAATTTACTGTTTTATCGATGACTCATTCCCACTGGAACTTAGGCTCTTGAAAATCCATCTTTATGCATCTCTCTCTCTTTCCCCCTCCCTTCCTCCTGCCCTCCCTCTCTTTCTCTCTCTCTCCCCCATCTCTGTTCCTCTTCTCCTGTTTCAAGCAGACACCTAGAGAAGGCAATGGCACCCCACTCCAGTACTCCTGCCTGGAAAATCCCATGGATGGAGGAGCCTGGTGGGCTGCAATCCATGGGGTCACTAAGAGTCGGACACGACTGAGCGACTTCACTTTCACTTTTCACTTTCATGCATTGGAGAAGGAAATGGCACCCCACTCCAGTGTTCTAGCCTGGAGAATCCCAGGGACGGGGGAGACTGGTGGGCTGCCGTCTATGGGGTCGCACAGAGTCGGACACGACTGAAGCGACTTAGCGGTAGCAGTAGGTATCTAGAGCTTTAGAAAGTAGGTTCTTTCAGGATTTTTGCACAAAAGAAAGAAAAAACTTTCTACAACCACTTTTTATCTTTTAGTTACAAAAAAAACAACAAAGTTCAGAAAGAGAGAAAGCTAGTTACACTGGGTAGGTAGTATCTTTAAGAAAAAGAAACAGATTTCTTTGAAATTGAATAGAAGAGATATGGAAAAGATGAACAAATTCCAGAGAGGTGCAGGACCAGTGAAGTGACTGACAGGTGGTAAGATCTCAGAGCTGCTAGTGAGATGACAGAAGGAAGGGCATGGCTCCTTGGTCATGGGCTTCCCCATGCCACTTGAGTTCCATGCCTCTCTATGGCATAGAAGCAGCAAAATCAACCATTGATCCTAGTGGGTCTACACAGGTTAAAACAAAAGGCATCTTAGGGGAAATTCAATGTGATATGAGGTGAGTAAGATGATGCAGGGCTTTGGCATAGCTCTGGATGGTGTGTGGGGCCTGGGGGATAAATGAAATTGAAAGCTTTACAGAATAGGGAGACTGAGGAACAGAATTGAAATGAAGGTTATTTAAAGAAGATAAAAAACTAGCATTTGCAGAATAGGATGCATAACTACAATTCTTCAATTTGCCTCCAATTTAATATGGTAGTATCAGTGCACAGTAGTAGGTGTGTAGTATATATTTAATGATGTGATACAAAAAAAAGAGCTAAGTCTCCCAAAGCAACTATGAAGACAGCAATACTCATCTGTATATATGAATTCAGAAATACGCTTCAAGATTTAAGACTCATTATGATAGGATCACATAAAAGTCACAAGATGCCCAACTTTTAAGCCACTTAAAATCTATGTATTCTAATATTAGCAATAGACTCATTAATAACAGAATTTCTTCAGAATATTATTAATGATAAATAATTATACAACTCTATAACATGCTTTTATTTACTGATCAGTCTCCTTTGAAGTAAGAAAATGACACTTCTTAGTTTGGGTTAGCTCTTTTGATCAAATACAACTCAATGACATTTTATCCCCATGGTCTTCTAAATATCATAGAAAAGATTAGATTTTACTTTTCATCATGATGAGTCACACCTGAATAGCTGTGGATCTGATATGGACACGGTACAAACACTGAATTTCAGAGCTCAGAGGGTCACTCTGTTGTTCATTCGCTCAGTCATGTCTGACTCTTTGCGACTCTGTGGACTGCAGCACTCCAGGCTTCCCTGTTCTTCACCATCACCCAGAGCTTGCTCGAACTCATGTCCATACAGTTGGTGATGCCATCCAACCATCTCATCCTCTGTTGTCCCCTTCTCCTGCTGCCTTCAATCTTTCCCAGCATCAAGGTCTTCTCTAATGAGTTGACTCTGCATCAGATGGCCAAAGTGTTGGAGCTTCCGCTTCAGCATCAGTCTTTCCAATGAATATTCAGGACTGATTCAGAGGGACATAACAGACTATTTATCCCATCCCCTCATTTTACTTATGAAGAGACCAAGGCTCAAAGAAGGTAGCTGGTAGCTAGCTGAGGGCAAAGTTAATACAAAAAGCAGATCCTGTACTCTTTCTTACTTCATCTCATAATACTCCCCCACTGAAATTATATAATCACATTGTAATAAAAGCAATTCCTCATTGAAAAGCATTTTCCTAATACAGAGATATATGCAAGTGAGAACTCTGCACAATGAGCCTCCAACACAGTTAAAAACAATTACTGTCCTACCATTTTAATTTTCTTAAGACTTTATGATGATAAGTATGTTGAACTATATTCCAAAGACAATTATGTTTTATATGTGACCTGAAAAAAAAACTTCTGGCCATTATGTACAAGAGCAACTTGTGAAGCCTTACTTCTTGAGATGTTACAGTTTTCAAATGGATCTTGAAACTGAAAACAAAAAAATTAATACACCTAAAATCATAGACTCACAGGTGATTAAAGCTAGAAGGATCTATAAAGATAATCCAAATTTATCATCATTATATACCACTCTGCCTTTTAGATTATATCAATATCCCTTTTATATAATATCTCTCAAATGTGATATCCTTTAAGACAGCTAAGGCTCCTCTCTGAAGGGGTGAGACTGACAGAAATCACGGGATTTGCCCCAGATCACCCTCCATAGACTAGATACTTAAATGTTTCTTTTTTTTTTCCAACATAAGACTTCTAATCCTTGACATTTTCACACTAGAACAACAATGTTAAAATTGGACAGGAAAACATTTTTAGCCACAAACAGTACGAGGGCAGATCTTCCAATTTCATTTTTCTAATGTTGATTAGTCATTTCCAATCTGTGCAAGATTTTTAATAGTAAGTTCTCATCTGAATTTGGAAACAATATGGCCTGATTTCTCTTTAAAATTTCTTCCTATGAATATTTTCTTTTCTGGCAATTACTCATTTTGAATTTTTCAAATTAAAATGTTTTTGAAAGAATGTTAGTTAAATTTCACCTATTTGTAACCTAGTTTCATTTTGAAAATACTGAAATGTCTCAGGAATATACTTAACTTTCTAGAGTTTTTTCAGGAGGTTATTAAATTAAAATGCATGTCATTAACTGATAATCTGTGTATTTATGGAAGATCCAATATAGATAAGGCCATAGAAGGTAATACAAAGATAAGTTAGGAGACTTCCAATTTGGTGAGAGACTTTAGACATGCTTACAAATAATAATTAGTAAAAAGAAATCAACACTATAAGAAAGATATATAAAATATTTTACAAGGAGTAAAAATAAATATTAATTTTAATCAGAAATTAGATGAATGAAAGTGTAGTAGGTTACAGTTCAGCTGGGCCTTGAAGGCTGGGCAGAAGTCAGAGCTTACCCTTTCTTTTCATGTTCTATAGTTTCCAAAACTAATCAGTTATCAAGTTCAGTTGATTTTATCATACAAATATATCTTAAGTCTTTCTATTTCCATCATCAATTCAAAGTACCCAAACTTCTTTGCTTTATTAATGCAATAACCTCAAAACTCATATCCATACCTCTAATTTCACTTCTGATTCTTCTCACTACACTGTTAACAGGATATCCTTTCTAAAATAAAATAGCAGCATGTGGCATTCCTACTTAAACCCTCTCACAGGCTCTCCAAAAGTCCATGATAGAGTCCAAACTTCTAGGCAAAATGGACAATGTTCTTCATATTCTGGTCGCTTCATTTCTTTCCAACATTATCTCTCACTACACCCAGACATGAATTTTACAATGTATTCTACAGCCATACAGAAGTATGTGCAATAATCAAATATGCCAAGCTGTCTCATGCCTTCTTTCCCTTTTGTCTTGTTCCATCTCTCTCAAATTTTATTCTCAAATAATTTTGAGAACACTAATACGTCCACAGATCTATTCCAAAAGTTAGAAATACAACAGTATGCCTAAATAGACATGGATGCTGCTCTCATGTAGTTTTCAGCCTGGAGGCCTGAGTATCTCTAATATAGTATCTTATTATTATTATTTTTTTTTGTATAATAACCTCTGAAAGTGTCCTAAACATTTGTGTCACTGGTGCCAAACAATAAATAACACACAGAATGTAATCCATAAATACCTGCTGGATAAATAAAAACAAAGAGAATTAAAATTTTTTTTTAAATTTGAAAAGAATTTTTAAAAGACATAGGAAAGGATATGTCTGGTATAAGGAGAGCATGTTCAACTAGCCTCCAGGATTTATGAGAAGAGGGTGACTAGTGAAGTCGCTCAGTCGTGTCCGACTCTTTGCGACCCCATGGACTGTAGCCTACCAAACTCCTCTGTCCATGGGATTTTCCAGGCAATAGTACTGGAGTGGATTGCCATTCCAAGGGTAGAAAGGAGAAAAAGGGAAAAAAGAGAAATGAAAAAAGAAAAAAAAAACTTTCACTTATGCTCCAGATACTGGGTTAGTTTTACAGTATGTAGCCTGTCTTACTGCACATAGTAGCAGTGTAAGATAGCCAAACTAGAGATCACGCAGGAAAGGCAGTGAGACCCAACGGCAGCAGTCCCAAAAGGCCAGGGTAAGCCATGTATCCCATATTTGCTGGACACTGGACAGCTTTCAGGGCTTCTGTTTTTATATACAAAAAATAGTTTGACTGCCAACAGTATGAGATGGATGGTGTGAGAATATAGCAGTGAGCTGGTGTGAAGCACTCAGCTAAGAGGACACAAAAGCCTGAAATGTCAACAGGATTGGAGACTAATAACAAATGTATGCATGTTTATTTCATATTTATTTTATGCAAAATGTGGTGCTACATATTTTATCTGTAGTTTTCAATCATTTTATACATAGGCATAAATACACACCCACATTTAGTTAATTGAATGCAATTTTCAAAACCACACTCTGAGCCAAGTCACTATTATTATTACTATTTTACAGAGGAGAAAGGGGAGATTTAGAGAGGGCTAAGTAAGCTGTCTGAGGCACAGCTAATGAATGGTGAAACCTGATTTCAAAAACAGTTCTGTCTTCTGAACATGTACTACTAATTACTTTGCTCTTTTACAGAGATAAGTGAAAAAAGTGAAGTCACTCAGTCGTGTCCAAACTCTTTGAGACCCCATGGACTGTAGCCCACCAGGCTCCTCAGTCCATGGGATTTTTCCAGGCATGTGGAGTGGGTTGCCATTTCCTTCTCCAGGGTATCTTCCCAACCCAGGGATCGAATCTGGGTCTCCCGCATTGTAGGCAGACGCTACCATCTGAGCTACCAAGGAAGCCTTACCTCTTACAGAGGTAAGACGGTAATTATTATAGATATGGAGAGCGAAGAAGTAAGAATTGTTTAAAGGATCACAAAGCATGCTATCTAGGTAACTAAGAGGATAACTGACACCATTTATTTTGCAATTATGTTAACTATGCCACACACCTTAAAAACTTGATCTTATATAATTCTTACCACAGCCTACACAGTAGGTAAAATAATTATACTTTACACATGAGTATATCAGAGTCATTTACTTAAGAAAACATGGATTAGTGGTATAATTAGAGACAGAGGCAGAAATAAGCATTTCCTTTCCCTCACTTCTGCACTGCCCTCCATGCCCTGCCACCTCCCAGTTAGGATCAGAAGGGCCAAGTATCAATCCTTACTCCAGAAGAGAGAAAACTAAAAATATGTGAGGATACATGCAGCTAGAGAGGGAGAATAAGAATTTTAGAAAGGAGTAGAATAAGTCTTTGTAGTAAACTTGAAACAGTGAAGTGAGGACTACTGCTGAACAGAGATTATGAAGAGTTTAAAACACACACACACAAACACACTCAAGTGTAATAGGCCCAATGATAACAGCAGTAATACATAGAGGAAGCAAGAAGTTTGGTTCCTGAAAATGCTTGAAGAACATTAAGTCCTAATTGCATTTTTAAAAGCTCATCCTAATAAAACACACACACACACACATATATATATATATGAGTAAGATAAATTATTTTCATTATATATATTACACTATATATTACACCATGCAGCCTTTGGAAACATTGTGCCCCAAATATAATGTACCTGGCATACATTTACCAAATGGAACAGAGGAGAGCTCTTTGATGTAGCTAGTGAGAAAAGTGTTGAGATGAGCTAGTTATTTGGATATATGATATAACAGATATTCTGACCAAAAAAAAAAAAAAAAACAACTAGAAAGTAATCTGATTTATAATGTCACTGAGATGTTTATAATTGCTGAAGCAAGCTATTATTCTACCACTGTGTGCTTAAATCACTCAGACTCTCAGAGAATTCTGTAGGCTTTACTTATGTTTTCTGTCTAATATATTGACAGGTAGACATTTGTCATACTGATGCATTGCAGACCAGAAATAAATTAGAACATATAACTGTGAACATGGAAGGCCACCAACCTCATAGTCAGCAACCATTTCTCCTACAAAACCCCTTGATTTATTATTGTCTTGTCAAGGTCTGTTGAGTATCCATCTGCTATGTGCTTATTTTTGTTTTATTTGTAACTATTACATGGGCTTATGTAAGAGGAAAAAATCTCAAAAGAACATAAAAGTTATACCACAAACAAAACAATCAATGCATTGCAATAAATTTATCTCCTTTCTCATTTTATCAAGAGCATTGGTGTTACTATAATGACTCATTCTGCCTAAATTCTGCAAACATTTCATCTTGTAGCTTAAATTCTATCTTATTCACAAAAGAAATCTTACTTGTCATAACAAACTTATTTTTTCTCTTCTTCACAAAATATGTTCTTCAATTATATCAAACAATTAGAGTATTCATCCTTGCTGGTGATGAGTAACTTTTACTCTTACCTATAATAAGGAATGAATTTCAATCACAAATCTTAGTCTTGTACAATGGACTGCCATTTGATCTGCTTTCAAATACAATGGTTGAATTAACACAAATGACTAAGAACAATATGGCATGAGTGGTCTCAATAAGCTTAATTTCTCAAAGGTCTTAGGCACGGACAATGCTAATCTATCAGTATCATTTGGAAGAAAAATAGTTTTTATTCAACACCATCAAGAAATTCAGATAATATATTCTGGACAGACTTTCCTAGGAATAAAACACAACTACCAAGCATAATACACAGTTATTTTCTTCTAACGATAATTAAGTATATAGATTTGGAAAAATAATATGAAAATAATGAAATACTGAATCCTTATTAATGTTCAAGCTGGTTTTAGGAAAGGCAGAGGAACCAGAGATCAAATTGCCAACATCCGCTGGATCATGGAAAAAGCAAGAGAGTTCCAGAAAAACATCTATTTCTGCTTTATTGACTATGCCAAAGCCTTTGACTGTGTGGATCACAATCAACTGTGGAAAATTCTGAAAGAGATGGGAATACCAGACCACCTGACCTGCCTCTTGAGAAATCTGTATGCAGGTCAGGAAGCAACAGTTAGAATTGGACATGGAACAACAGACTGGTTCCAAATAGGAAAAGGAGTACGTCAAGGCTGTATATTGTCACCCTGCTTATTTAACTTCTATGCAGAGTACATCATGAGAAATGCTGGGCTGGAGGAAGCATAAACTGGAATCAAGATTGCCGGGAGAAATATCAATCACCTCAGATATGCAGATGACACCACCCTTATGGCAGAAAGTGAAGAACTCAAAAGCCTCTTGATGAAAGTGAAAGAGGAGAGTGAAAAAGTTGGCTTAAAGCTCAACATTCAGAAAACGAAGATCATGGCATCCGGTCCCATCACTTCATGGAAAATAGATGGGGAAACAGTGGAAACAGTGTCAGACTTTATTTGGGGGGGCTCCAAAATCACTGCAGATGGTGATTGCAGCCATGAAATTAAAAGACGCTTACTCCTTGGAAGAAAGGTTATGACCAACCTAGATAGTATATTCAAAAGCAGAGACACTACTTTGCCGACTAAGGTCCGTCTAGTCAAGGCTATGGTTTTTCCAGTAGTCATGTATGGATGTGAGAGTTGGACTATGAAGAAGGCTGAGTGCCAAAGAATTGATGCTTTTGAACTGTGGTGTTGGAGAAGACTCTTGAGAGTCCCTTGGACTGCAAGGAGATCCAACCAGTCCATTCTGAAGATCAGCCCTGGGATTTCTTTGGAGGGAATGATGCTAAAGCTGAAGCTCCAGTACTTTGGCCACCTCATGCGAAGAGTTGACTCATTGGAAAAGACTCAGATGCTGGGAGGGATTGGGGGCAGAAGGAGAAGGGGACGACCGAGGATGAGATGGCTGGATGGCATCACTGACTCGATGGACATGAGTCTGAGTGAACTCCGGGAGATGGTGATGGACAGGGAGGCCTGGCATGCTTTGATTCATGGGGTCGCAAAGAGTCGGACATGACTGAGCGACTGAACTGAACTGAACTACATCAATGTGTTCAGCAAATGCTCTTTCCAAAAATTTTTGGTGGGGGTGGGGGGCACAAGTCATTTTACTGATGGTGGCTTCAACATGGTTTAAGTATTAAATCTCAATCACCATTAAACTGAAACCAATGATGGTAATATTTTCTATTACTCAGCCTCCAAATAACATTAATTTTATACACATCAAAGCAAACCTATATACATAAGTTGCTGTTGTTTAGTCGCCCAGTCGTGTCTGACTCTTTTGTGACCCCATGGATTGGGATTTTCCAGGCAAGAATACTGGAGTGGTTTGCCATCTCGTTTCTCCAGGGGATCTTCCCAGCCCAGGGGTCAAACCTGCATCTCCTGAATTCTTTACCACTAAGCCACTGGGGAAGTCCCATATACCTAAGTATTAGTGTTCAATTCACTGTATGTATATGTGACTATGTGCATATGCATATGTATAAGGGTGGGTGAGGAGGAACTTCCATATTCCTTAACTTGTTTAAACATGTGACTCAAAATTGGACAAGTTTCAGACTAAGGTACACTACACAACCATGAAATCCTCACGTGGAGTACATGTTAGAAAGTAAAACTTAAGTTACAAAGAGTTGTATAAGTTAGGAAGCAGAAAAATAATCAAAAAAGTCTTTAAAAATTCAAAACAATTAGAAGAGGCAAGTTCAAGGAAATATCTAATCTAATCTAGAACAAAAACAAACTGCTTCTGTGACTTTCAAGTATTACATTAATTGAAAAACAAGATATGAATGAGGCAGCAAGGTATACAAGAAAGAGATCAAAGGTCAAATATCTGATTTCTGATGCAGAATCTGTCATTTAATTGCCATAAAGGTTGGGCAAGTTACTTAATTTCTCTGAATCTCAGTTTCAAGTATGCTGCTACTGCTAAGTCGCCTCAGTCGTCTCCAACTCTGTGCGACCCCAGAGACGGCAGCCCACCAGGTTCCCCCGTCCCTGCGATTCTCCAGGCAAGAACACTGGAGTGGGTTGCCATTTCCTTCTCCAATGCATGAAAGTGAAAAGTAAAAGTGAAGTCGCTCAGTCGTGTCCAACTCCTAGAGACCCCATGGACTGCAGCCTACCAGGCTCCTCCATCCATGGGATTTTCCAGGGAAGAGTATTGGAGTGGGGTGCCATTGCCTTCTCCATCATGTATACATGGAGACACATATACCATTTTAGCCCATATCACCAGGTTAGTGGGATATGCCAATAAGACAATATCCTTGAAGGAAATATGAAAATGGTATAGTGCTATGTAAATAATATTAATAAAATACAGCTTAATTAAGAAAATAATTATTCACCAAAGGCCTAAATTCCATAATAATTTATCCATGCATGCTATGTTGCTTCAGTTGTGTCCAAGGCTGTGCGACTCTATGGACTGTAGTGCTCCAGGCTCCTCAGTCCATGCAGATTCTCCAGACAAGAATACTGGAGTAGGCTGCCATGCCTCCTCCAGGGTATCTTCCTAACCCAGGGATTGAAGCCCTGTCTGTTCCATCTCCTGCACTGGCAGGCAGGTTCTTTACCACTAGCACCACCTGGGAAGCCCAAATAATTTATACTAAATACAAAAGTAATTTAGCATACAAAAAACATTTCATAGCTTTTTAATTTGAAGGAACACAAACAGAATCTTCAGTTGGCAGATGGTCTTTAAAAGGAGCCTGCAATAATGCTAAGACTTCTAGAAAGAGAAGTTTCAAAGAATTTTAAATGCAATAAAAATCACCTATGATATATCTGTAATAAGACAATTTCATAATTACTCTGACTTTGCTATGTCTTAAAACTAAGAAAATAGTTTTGAATTATCTTCTAATTCAGCCTAAATTTAAAAAAAATACAGCTTACTAGATGATCTTTTAAATACTCTTTAAAAGCAAATGTTTAAAATGTAAATATTATTATTACTTTTCTTGTTCAGATAGTAATACATTTAAAGATTTTTAGTATAGCTCTTTAAAATTTTTATTACAATATCAATCATATTTTGGAGCATAAACAACTGCATTTTCAAATGAATTTGACAGCAGGACCTAATTTAACTACACTGGTATTCTGACATATTACTAGAAACAAAGAATCCAAAATTTCTCAATTTTTAACCGACCAGGAAGACTTTATACATCTTT
Organism: Oryx dammah; assembly: GCF_014754425.2. Lineage (NCBI taxonomy): Eukaryota > Metazoa > Chordata > Mammalia > Artiodactyla > Bovidae > Oryx > Oryx dammah. The sequence continues at coordinate 56,597,268 of NW_024070201.1, read as the reverse complement.
CAATTGTGGTCAAATGAAGTTGACCAAATGAAGGGACAGTCATACTAAAATCAATTATCTAATTATGTTGATAATAAAGTAAAAATTATACACTTACTGTATAAATTCTGTATGGCATATAGAGAATTTTGGAATATAAATTTTACAGGGAGATAAAAAGAATTATAAAACATACTGCTAGTTTCCTAATGGACATTCAGTCTATTTGAAGAGACCAAACATGAATCCCTGGAAATGATTAAATAACAAAATTCCAGACATGACAAGTGTCAATGTATAGTTATATGTCAATGTTAACAAAGAGTAAATTATGTTTTATGGAAGCAAGTAATACTATAGGCGGTCATGGTTGAAAAGTCTCCCTCCTCAAAGAAGACGGCCCCACGTCAAACCTCGGTTAGAACCAGCTAAGCATAACAGAGGAAAGAAAGTGCACCAGAAGAAAGGAAAAATCTGAAATAAAGTCAAAGGAACATTATCCTTGAATCATTAACTGGTTTAACTGTATAGCATACAGGACTTGTAAAAAGAATAGACTAGATTGAATATTAGGTTGTTTAACGTTTCTGAGTCTGCTCTCTTAGTTATAAAATGAACTCTGAAACACTCACCTTACAGGGTTACAATGAGAATGAAATAAATTTGTGTATATAAAGTGCTTAGAATACTTCCTGGCACATAGTGAGTGATTAAAAGTAATAATTATAAAAATGATGATAATAATGATATTTACTACTTCCACCTTCAAGAAGCACAGAAACAGATGAGAGGCCATGAAGTATAGGACTTGCATTAGGATAACGACAGGTAGGGATGGAAGGGCTCATATGAGGAATAACAGAAGGAATGCTACTATGAAGAAGCACTCATAAGAACCAAAGTCTAGTTTAGATACAGATGGTAAAGCTGTAAAAAATGTCAAAGTTGTCACAAAACTTTCAAACCTGTTTGGATCAAAGAAAGATGACAGCACTGACCATAAGAACCTCTGCTATAATCAGAGTAAGTAATCTGTTTTACTGGGAATCAACATGATCCTCTCAAAATCTGACCCTCTCAAAATCTAAAGTACCAATTTACAAGTAGAGGCATTTTTTCCTTCATACTCATGACCACTTCTAGTTTATCATATAAGCTTTACATTTAAATCAATGACACTAACAGGTGTTAAGAATCAATTCTAGATCACTAACAGAGAATGGGTCATCCTATAAATCAATCCTCATTATTACTAATAATAGCAAAGATTCACCAGATCCTTTCTATGTATGACAACTAGGGGCTACTTTACATGACAACTCTATTAGGTAGATGTTATTATTGTTTCTATCTCATGTGGAGAACCAGTTGCCTAAGGTTGCATGGTTAATACATTACAGAGTTATCTGAACCTTTGCAGCCTCTCCTTTGATATGCCCTTACAAAACTTCCTATAGTTTCTATAATTTATTGCTGAGTGGCACAAATATCAAATCATGTCATTCCTCTTCTGCTCAAGGCTTTCTAATGACCTCCTATTTCACAAAGCCCTTCCCTCCCCCCAAAAAAAACACCCAGCAAACCTCATCTAACTTAACTGACTCCATCTTCTACTTCATCTAAACTTCTACTCCTCTACTCCTGAATCATTATTCTGTTAGCAGAGCCTCCTTACTGTTCCTCAAACACATGCCTGTTACAAAGTATTTGTACTTAATGTGCCACCTGCCTGCCCGATCACAGCAGATATTCAAGGATGGAGCATTTGTTCTATCTTTTCTTCTGGATTTTGTTTAAATATAATTTTTAGTAAGGCTGTCCCAAATAAAAGTTTATTCTACCATCAACCCTTATTTCTCCCTTGACCCTTTCCTTGCTTCACTTTTTTTTCATAGCACTTATTCATGTAATATAATCAACTTTATAGCCTTCTTTTGGATTATGTTTATGATCTGTGTCACATCACTAGAAGACAAGTTCTAAAAGAGGAAATACAATTTTGTATCTCTAATACCTGGAACAGTGCCTGTCACAGTGTTGCTGATATTGTTGTGTAGTTGCTAAGTCATGTGTGACTCTTTTGTGACCCTAAGGACTGTGGCTTGCCAGACTGCTCTGCCCATGGGATTTCCCAGGCAACAATACTGGAGTGGGTTGCCATTTCCTTTTCCAGGGGATATTCCCGATCAAGGGATCAAACCAGCATCTCTTGCATTGGCAAGCAGATTCTTTACCACTGAGCCACTTGGGAAGCCCTGTCACATAGAGCTGAATAAATATTTGTTGAATGCATACAAATATACTATATTTGTAAGGATACAAACTACCAATAGGTAGTTAAATAAATTTTGTTTTCAAAAGGATAAAGGGGAAAAGGAATTATTATTTATTGAGCATCTAACATGTGCCAGAAGGTCTACTAGGTGTTTGGCATACATTAACTCACTAGACATTGAACTAATAATCCTGTGAGAGATAGATATTGTTCACCCTGTTTACCTAGGAAAGCCTATAAAATTCTTAAAGAAAATATTGTTTGTCAAGAAAAACTGTTGTAATAAAGTTTAGATAGATATTAAACAAAGATTTTGTTTAATTTGTATAGCCTTAAAATTTATTACAGATAACTGGAATTAGTGTCAATTTTATTTGGTTTGAATCTTAGATTAGATTTTGGATTCTTTTAGGAGTTCTTCGTTCTGATTATTGCATAAGAAATGCCAATACTCTACCCAACTACTTCAACAGAATATTCTAACACAGTGCTAGAAAAACACATGGGTACTCTTAAGACCATGGAAATTGAAGTTAACAAATGGGGTTCATTTAAAAAAGAGTTTCCATTCTATGACCTTGGAAAGTCAATTAATAAAGGTGAGGCTTAATACTGTTATATGAAATAAAGAGATAATTCATATAAAAACACTTTATACACTGTAGATTACTAAAAATATTATTGCTATTAAATATTTGACGGTGACAATAATAGCATGACATCTAATTCTATCTAAAATGTGTTTAGAAATACTGTCTTTCAAAACAGCATAAATCAAAAATCAGAAAACCAAGTCAGAGAGTTAAAATGACTTATTGCCTATGAAAAATAATTAAAGAGCTTACAGGTCACACTATAACAGATATACCAATCATTTAGCTTGACTGCATCAGGAACCTCAAAAGCATATATGATGGTCTCTCTTCTTCAGCCTGTGTTCATGAAACCTGTGTCGTGAGCTTCCCATACTTCCTGCAGTTAGGACACTCCCTGCTCCCACTTTCAAAAAAGTGTGGCTGGAGTACTTGAAGCAATAAACCAGAATAATATAAGCATTTCATAGCTACAAAGGTACTTAAATGTCAAATATGAGCATTACTGCAGAGATTATTTAGGTTTCTAAACAATAAGTGTAACGTGAAAACTAGTACAAGGATATTTTTTAAGCACCAGGACTATATTATGTTAAAATACCAAGGGAACCACTTCTTTAAACAAACCAAAAACTATAAATTGCTATAACAAAGGGAAGCTAGTCTTCCCTGTACATCTACTTTCTCTTTTCAAGTGCTTCTTCAGAGTTATTTCTATTTATTAAACAACAACCAAAAATGTCCAATATTTCCAATTCATTCTAAATTAGATCATCTTGAATCATGCTTTCTGGATTTGAGAAGGAAACACTATTAAACTACACAAAAAGTCAATTTTTCCGATTATTCCTTCAATCCTTCACCTAAAATTAAGTTTCTACTCTCAGCTCTCCATCTTCAGTTCTAGATTCATGTCGCAATAAACAGGACTACAAAATAAGTTGATAATCAGTTAAAGCCTGGAAAGTTATGCCAAGTTGTGTGTTACAGAATATGTTATCATTTGTTATGAGACAATATCATATGTCTTCATATTACAAAGTGTCAAGGCTATTATTTATTTGACACAATCTTAAGAGAAGATACAAAGTAGAAAATATACCTTTGAATGAATACCTGATCCTACAAAACAAACAAACAAATAAGCAAAGAAGGAAGTTTAGTTACCTCTGATTGAAGTAAAAAGTAATACCTCAAATATCTTCAAATGATCTGGTTAATCATTTGAAAAAGGTTTAAAATATATAAACACCGAGTATATCAAATGAGATCAGGAACAGGCTAATGTAAGATAATAAACATTAAAATATTAAACCAGATGAAGAAAATTTTTTCTTACCATTGCTGGGAAGAGAAAATTAGGCAGAACCAACCAGCTACTTTCTGTTAATTAGCAAGATATTTTACTGTCAGAAGACAATGCTGAACTATTTTCTGACTACTAGTTTTCACAATAGGTTTAAAAATAAATCAACTTTGCCTTTCAGGAGTTTATCTAATTTCAGACTTGTAATTGTTGTTACTGCTTAAAATGTTTCTATGCCAAAACCACTCTTCCATAACATATCATTGCTTGCTTTTTATATTTGGAGTTTTAATTAACACTAGGATACTACCACAAGATGTGAAATACACCACAGATGTATGTCCATACACTATTTTTATAGAAATATTTTAAGTTGTAAAAAATAAAAAATTGTTCTAAAAAAAATTGTTTTTACAAAAATGGTACAGTCCTTGAAAGTTAAATTTCTATGTTAACATAAAGTTTAAATAAATTTAGATCTTCTTGCCTCTTTAAACCTCTATTTCAGGTTTTTTCTAACTCTTCCAATTTTAGTTAATTGTTAAATTCTCAGGCGTATCTCACAAAGTACTAAAAAACCAAAACACAGAGGAGGAAGAAAAGCAATTTGAATTACTGGTACAATTTGATAGGTACAATTTGATACCTAAACAAAAGACATTATAAGGAAACAGTCTAGATTTCACCAAATTACATAGAGAATAAATATTTACTTTAAAACTGCAAGTAAAATTTTAAATACAAGTATTGTGACCAATTTTAAATTCTACAAGCAAAAGTTAAAAACATCTATGCTAGAGTTCAATTCTATAAAACAATTTATAACTTCAGGGATAACTGCAGAATATGAACCTTACTGTGGCAATCATAGGAAGAAAGCGTCTCTTGCATTCTGGGAGATATATAGTAACATTCTACTGTCAAGCAAAGGTATTATTAGTAGGCTCAGTGTTATAGCTTTACTACACTGTATGATATAAATGAAATCTAGGATAATTCTCATCAGAGCCAGTCTACATCTATTACTTTGGTTGAACAAGTTGTAACTAAAACAAATGAGCTAAATATAGCAACCATTGACTTACTCTATCATTAAAATTTTTTTTAATTTTGTTAATTGTTTTAATTTGCCATAATTCACATAATTCTATCTAATGTAAACAATATTTTTGCTTCTTCTGTCATGATCATTTATCCAGTTCTGAAACACATATAATTCAACAGATTAATTATTAAATATTTAATATATAAGTAACATGCTAATCTCTCTATATAAAAATGTGGCTATATGACTTCAGGCAAATCACTTTACCTCTAGGATTCAATTTTTTCAGTGATACATCAAGAAGATTAAAAAACATGATCTCTTCAAGCTCAAATATTCTGTAATTCTAAAATAAATAGCATCTAAACATATCTGACTATTAATTGATATTTCCCTTGCATATTTAATACAACTAAGTAAACTTGAAATAACTCTATAACTTAATATCATATCAAGTGAACTGGAAACTTAAATCCAAAGAATAAGTATCAAAATATTGATAAGTGTTTGAAACAATGAATTTTATCCTACAATTTCTGAAAAGATTAGTTGACCTTTACTCATCATCTAATAAAACATAAATTTTCTTTGTTATTGTTAGACATGGCAAAAAAGGTTCATGTTAGGAAGGGATTTTATCTATGTTCTAGGATAAATGAGAAAAGAGGTCATCTATTTTCCTTCTTTGATTACATAGTTATTGTCACAGGCAAGAGAACTATTAAGGGAAATTAGAAGTAGGAAGTTTCTCTTTATAAGAAGTAACTGTAAAATCATCAATAATAAACAGTATTCAATCAACTTCTGAACAATTATTGAGGGGAAAAATTAAAGGCATCAATAAAATATAATCAACATTTAAGAGCAGATCAGTTACAATAAATCAAAATAGAGAGCACCACAGTAGTCTGTAGCAGGAACCCTGAAAAGAAAAATTATAAATCAAATATAAATTATAAAGCATTGCAAATATACATGAAATATGTTTCAAAGAACTTTGTAGTATTGCTTTAAGTGCTGTTGCAATGAAAAACCAGCTGATTGTGATCAATTTGGGAGTCTTTCATTTTATTGAAATTTCCATTACAATATTATTTGAACAAATCACAAAATACTCTTGTACAGCATCCTAGCAATGCTTTATAAAATGTGAAGTTTACTGTATTGGCTAGCTCATCACCACAGGGAATCATCAAATGGAAATAATTCATTCATGGACGTTGACTCCTGTAATCGTTAACCACTTGTACGCTTCAATTGATGGAGTACTGATGGAGTTAGAAGGTTTTAAAAGGAGCCTCTGTTATTTATTACCACTTGCTCCATGGTTAAGTGAGACTATAATAAATTGATCCAGGTGTGTTTAATTTATCAAAATAAGAACTCAAGGTATAGAAAAAAGGAGTTTATAAACAAAACTAAATAGTTTGATTTAGAACTGAATTTAGAAGTTAGAGCTTTAAGAAAAATCCTCACAGTTATTTCATCATCTCTTTTTCCACAAACAATATTTGATATTGACTTCAGACATAGTCCTCCCTTTATCTATCATGACTTTCTGAAGGCTTTCTTTGGGAAGTAAGAAAATGAAGATACACAACATATAATGACATTAAACACAAAACTTTCATTTGGTAGTTCAAATTATTAGTTACGCTGCAGTAAGGTTTAGATCCCCAAATTTCAAAACAGTACACTAAAGAAAGAAAAGAAACTGAGAATTATGAATCCACACTAAATTATTTATCAATTCTTGTGGGTTTCTGAGGGAAATGAAAATTAAGCAATATACTTACTAGCACAGTATTTCAATCAGTTTCTAAAATCACCTATATGCTATATTTTATTATAAGTTCAAATGTATTCTAAGGAATAGAATAATAATGAAATAAGCTGCAGATCTAAATTATACATTGAGAAAATTACAGTAAACAATATTTCATAGGTGAAAACATTAAAAATAAGCTAAGATAAATGGATTACTAAGAAAAAAGCTGGAATCAAGACTGCCGGGAGAAATATCAAGAATCTCAGATATACAGATGATACCACCCTTATGGCAGAAAGTGAAGAGGAACTAAAGAGCCTCTTGATGAAAGTGAAAGAGGAGAGTGAAAAAGCTGGCTTAAATCTCAACATTCAAAAAACTAAGATCATGGCATCAGGTCCCATCACTTCATGGCAAATATATGGGGAAACAGTGACAGACTTTATATTCTTGGGCTCCAAAATCACAGCAGATGGTAACTGCAGCCATAAAATTAAAAGACGCTTGCTCCTTGGAAGAAAAGCTACGACCAACCTAGACAGCACATTAAAAAGCAGACATACTACTTTGCTGACCAGGGTCCATCTAGTCAAAGTTATGGTTTTTCCAGTAGTCATGTATGGATGTGAGAGTTGGACCATAAAGAAAGCTGAGTGCCGAAAAACTGATGCTTTTGAACTGTGTTTTGGAGAAGACTCTTGAAAGTCCCTTGGACTGCAAGAAGCTCCAACCAGTACATCCTAAAGGAAATCAGTCCTGAATATTCACTAGGACTGATGCTGAAGCTGAAGCCCCAATATCTGGCCATCTGATGTGAAGAACTGACTCACTGGAAAAGACCCTGATGCTGGGAAAGACAGAAGGCAGAAGGAGAAGATGACAGAGGATGTGATGGTTATATGCATCACCGACTTGACATACATGAGTTTGAGCAAGTTCCGGGAGTTGGTGATGGACAGGGAAGCCTGGCATGCTGCAGTCCATGGGGTTGCAAAGAGTTGGATACGACTGAGTGACTGAACTAAAGAAAAAAAGTTTACATATTTTTATACTTCTATTGACATGAACAATCAGTTTCCTTTAGGAAATAAAAATTACTTCACCCTAAAATAGTTATTGATGGCATTTCACAATATAAAAGGAGAAAGTAACAGTAATCTATAACTATATCATTTGTGTTGACTTTGGAGGAAATATAAGCATCATGCTTCAACTGGAATTCCAAAAGGTATGGCTCAGTCAAAAGAATATAGGGGCAGCAGCAAGACTCTGAAACTAAGTAGTTGAATGTAAGTTTACTTGAGTCCTAACATAAGCTGCAGGCTTTCCTAGTGGCTCAGATGTTTAAGAATCTGCCTGCAATGGAGCAGACCCAGGTTTGATCCCTGTGTCAGGAAGATACCCTGGAGAAGGGAATGGTTACCTACTCCAGGATTATTGCCTAGAGAATTCCATGGAGAGAGGAGTCTTCCAGGGTACAGTCCATGAGGTCACAAAGAGTTAGACATGACTGAGTGATTAACACTTGCACTTCAGCATAAGCTATGGGTTTCCCAGGAGGCTCAGTGGTAAAGAATCTGCCTGCCAATGCAGGAGACACAGTAGACACGGAAGACTCAGGTTCAATCCCTAGGTACTGAAGATCTCCTGAAGTAGGAAAGGGCAACCCACTCCAGTATTCTTGCCTGGAAAATTCCATTGTCAGAGGAACCTGGAGGCCTATAGTCCATGGAGTCACAAAGAGATGGATGAAACTGAGCTCGTGCATACACACATCAGCTGTGCAGTTATTATTTTGCCTCACTTTAAAAAAGACATTTCATATCTTTCTGTTTCTTCTACTCAACAATTTATTGTTGTGAATATTATAAATAAGTAAGTTAACATTTAGGCATGAGTCAACTTTTTCAATATTTGCTTGATATTGCTACATCATTAACTTTTAATTCATAGTAAATGAACTCCAGTAAATGAGTATTTGACATGGTATTTTTACCTCCAAATAAGTCCAAACAAAAGACCAAAGTTATTTAGTAATCTTCATTGTTAAAAATCACAATGAATTAAATAACATCCACGCCTTGGTTGAAGACTGTCAGAATATTAAAACATCTTTCCAATGATATATTTGAATTTATTTTCAATAGCATATGTGATTCATATGTTGTTTGGTGAATCAAAGGCTAGAAATAGCCTGAGAAAACTATGAGATGTCCAAGAATGTCTTTCCATTTATAAACTTCAGTTCAGTCGCTCAGTCGTGTCCGACTCTTTGCGACCCCATGAATCGCAGCACGCCAGGCCTCCCTGTCCATCATCAACTCCTGGAGTTCACTCAGACTCACGTCCATCGAGTCACTGATGCTATCCAGCCATCTCATCCTCTGTTGTCCCCTTCTCCTCCTGCCCCCAATCCCTCTCAGCATCTGAGTCTTTTCCAATGAGTCAACTCTTCACATGAGGTGGCCAAAGTACTTGCCTTTCAGCTTTAGCATCATTCTTTCCAAAGAAATCCCAGGGGTGATCTCCTTCAGAATGGACTGGCTGGATCTCCTTGCAGTCCAAGGGACTCTCAAGAGTCTTCTCCAACACCACAGTTCAAAAGCATCAATTCTTCAGCGCTCAGCCTTTTTCACAGTCCAACTCTCACATCCACACATGACTACTGGAAAAACCACAGCCTTGACTAGATGGACCTTAGTCGGCAAAGTAATATGTCTGCTTTTGAATATGCTATCTAGGTTAGTTATACCCAATTTTGTGATATGGTATTCATTGTATTTTCAAATGCCACAAAAACTAGTATAACAGAAGACAACTGACAAAATATTAACCTAATTTGGGGAAACCTGAAGAGAGAACACAGCTAGTGAAAAATATCAAAGACAGCAGTGCCTGCATATCTAAGTCATATTATAAATACTTATGTACTATTAAAATCGAAGGTATATTTTTCCATAAACTTGATCACTTACTTCTGTGAAGTAAGTTCAAACTTTACACTTTTTTATATACAAACAATACAGTAAAGCTATTCCCCAAAGTATATGTGTGTATATTTATATAGGAAATACTTCTATTTGGAATACTTCAAACAACAAATAACAATGAAAAGTAATTAAACTATAAATTAATAACAAAAATAAAATTATACTATATGTCTAATGCTGCAACTCTGAGGTAAGCATGTTCTTTTGCTTATTATATTTTAATAAGATGGACATCCTTCCATGTTAAAAAAAAAGTTAACATTTATTGTCTGCTTCCTATGTTCTGAATACTATCTAATATGTTCTACCTTTATAATCCACATAATGATCCTGAGTTATACTTACTAGTATCATCCACCTCCCTTATCAGCCCTACCTCATCCTTTCTAAGACGGTATACTAATGTACACTCTTACTTAATGTACCTTCTACTTATGTATTTCCTGAATGGTACATTTTAAAACATTCTAAAAATCTTTAGCAACCTAACTGAAGATATGTATTCAAAGTTCAGCCAGGATTTATTTAGCTAGTCAAAGAGGACCATGGCCAATGTGACAGCTTACAAACTTACCTACTTTAGTTCAGAAAAACCTCTGAATTTATGGATAAACCTTAGTTACTTTTATATTTCTTAACTTTTATTTCTAAAGAGCTACCATTATCTCACTGACTTCTGAAATTTTATATTATGTACTTTTAAGTTTTCAGAAAAAAATTATTCAAGGCTATATTGTTTAAGCTCATTAAGAACAGTACTGTTTTATATTTTTATGCAGTTTCTTTCCAAGTGTATTAACATTACGTTCATCCTATCTGATTCCTGGGATGAAAATATGTGATTAGCAAAGTGGTTTATTTCCAGAAATACATATTTAAAGATTAACCAGTATGAGTATATCTTCACAGGTTCCATCATTCTCTTCTACCCAAGGAATCTCCAGGCTTTGGACAAGTACACTGTATACATGGATTAAACTTACATAACCACAGTATCCTCTTTCTGAAAGAAAAAAAGTAACGTTATCTTACTATGGTATTGGGTAAAATTAAGACAGTTAAGGCAATTACTAAAGGTAAACAAGTATATTGCATTTCAAAAAAATTTTACATAGAATTGTTAGCCAATTAAATAAGATCAAACTTGAAGGATTTAAAATTTTTGCCACACTCTAATGATGTCATTTTCATCCATAATAGAAGTACTATATATTATTGTATAGAATGAAAAACTAGACAATTATGGCTATTTATAATTAGTCAAGAAATTTTTTTGAAAAACATGTAGTTTTCAAGGGGGGAACCAGTAAAACAATTATTATAAATATAAAATCCAAACTCACAGAACTATCCTTCAAAAAATCAATCAGCAATATAGATTGAAAAGATTTTTAAGACTTTTACAAAGAAAAAAAAATCTTGAGCATGTGAACATTAAGAAATGATATATTTTATTGGCTATAAAATATTTCTAAATGATTAACAATAATACAGAATTTATGATTATCTTATAGTTGTAGCATTAGACACAGAGTATAATTTTATTTTTATTTATAATTAATTTATGATTTAATTACTTTTCATTGTTATTTGTTATTTGAAATACTCCAAATAGCAAGTATTTCCTAATTTGAAGAGCTTCCCAGTTGGCTCAGTGGGTAAAGAAATCACCTGCACTGCTGGGGTCACAGGAGATGCAGGTTTGAACCTTGGTTAGGGAATATCCCCTAGAGGAGGAAATGGTAACCCAGGATTCTTGCCTGGGAAAAACCATGGACAGAAAAGTCTAACAGGCTACAGTCCATGGGATTGCAAAGAGTTGGACACGACTTAATGACTAAACAGCAGCAGTAGAGAAAGAAAGAACATTTCTGAAAAGACATCATTTGCTGCTCCTATAACATTTTCTCTTCAACCGACTCCAATCAGGTTTTCAATCCTAACCATATTCCTAAAACATTTCCTTAACAAAATCACCAATGACCTCTATACAAAAAATTCAGATCATATTTAACTTGATGATAGCATTTCACACAATGGCTGATTCATTACTCAGATTATGTTTTCCCTAATTATCGGATTAAAAACCTTCCAATGCCCAATTTTCCATTTGTTCTCTAGGCTCAAAAACCCAAATATGTCATATTTGTCATTTCTACTTGGATTTCTAGTATGCATCTAAAACTTAACATGGGTAAAACAGAATTCTTGATTCTACTGTATTTAAAATATAAATATGCATACACAAATATTTATATTTTTAAATTATATATAACATATAAAGGGCATATTTTATATATTTATTTGATTGTATATTAATTATATCTACCTCAAAAGATCATAAATTCCATGAAAACATGGATGTTTCCTATTAACTGTTATAACCTCAGGGCTACAAACAGTACCTGAAACATAGTCAGAATTTTACAGATACTTATCAAGTGAATAAATAACATATAGAATTAGGAAAAAAATGATTCTTCAATTTGCTTTTACCTTGGGCTTTAACATAATATGTAAAACAGTTTTAAATCTAAAATCATTAGTGGGTAATAATTAATATTTATTTCTAAATGCAGTATAGAATAATGGACTGCTTTGATTTCAGAACAAAGTCAAGTTGATCCTGAACTACCAATAATAAAAATATAAATGGTAATAGCTACTAATTATTCAATCCCTGTTATCTGCTAGTCATTTGAAGATGCTTTGAATAGATTTAATTCTAATTACAATTCTAAAAGATAGGTAGTATAATCCTCTCAAACACAAAGAATAAAGCTAGATATAGGAAAGAAAGCTCAAGATGAAACAACTTGCCCAAGCTTTGAAAAACAGGGCTGGGATTTGAACCCAAATCGATCAGACTCCAAACTCAATGCTTTTAACAGGGAAATATATTCAACATCTTGCAATGACCTACAATGGAAAAATTTTTTTAAAGAATATATACACACACATATATCTATAGTTATGTGTGTGTGTGTGTGTAGCTGAATCACTTTGCTGTATACCTGAAATTAACAGAACATTGTAAATCAACTACACTTCAAATTAAAAAACCAAAACCAAATTTAATGCTTATCTGCATTCTGGCTGCCTTTCTTAATTCTAGTAGGATTTTTTAATAGGATTCAATTTAATTAAAAAAAAAAAATCAGCCAACTGCTACAATATCTAATCCACTGTAGGATACTAAATATACATAGAAAAGATACAATCCCTGATCCTACAGATTTTATCATAAATAATTTGAGATGATTACAGATAGATTTCAAATAAGAAAATATTTTAAGAATATATAAAGCAGTTATTTCATGCTTTTTAAAAATGTGATACTCTTATAATACCTATTTTAAAATTACAAAACATTAAGTAAAATGTGGATTAAGTGGTTTACTCATTAAAAGCAAACTACCAATATATCTCCTTTACCTAGGAACTCCCTAACAGAGCAGTTTGTTTTTCTCTGATGCATTTGAAAGAAGATGGCTTTCGCAGGTTACACAAACTTCTTGGAGGCTATCCTATAGGGATTCAATAATTACTATCTATTATTTACCCTTTTTCTCCCCTATAAGAGTGTATATGGGTGTATTTGCAAATTACTAAGTGACACATTACAATCACATAAACTTGAATCAGCTATAATTTTTAAAACTTTAAGTAAGATATAGCAAACATTTTGGTAGTAATGATAATAAGAGATAATATCACTTGATGTATAAGCCAAGCAGTCTTAAGTACTTAAATGTATTATCTTTAAATATTCTTAGCAACAAATTGCTTACAATTGGTCATGACTCACCAGTGTGTCTCTGCACAAACATTTAACACCACGTCTTTTTATAACAGGTTAGTTATTGATGCCTCTGGGCATGAATAGTTTCTTTACTCTTTATCTTGGCTTTTGGCTATTTTCTAGCTTCACAGGACAAACAGAAAAGAAGGGAAAATAAATTTACATCAATCAATATTATTATCTCCAGGAGCTATTGTCAGAGCTGAGAGGAAGAAAATGAAACTTAGTGAAAATATGAAAGATTTAGAGTGTATGTGTAAATTTCATTTATTCATGCTTTTACTTTCTTTACCAACAAAAATGAAGGAAAAACTGGTGACAAATAAAAACAATTTTTCAAAATTCATTTTTCTCACTCAAGTCATGGAGATCATCAATGGAAGAAAAAAGGCTCTAAAATTCTTAAAAAGTACAAAGGAACAGGGGAAATTGGAGTTTAAAATATGTTATTCTTTTTATTTTTATAGCTTATGGAGATCATCTTGTTTCTACCTCACTTTTCAACCTGAAAAAATAAGACTGTTAAGAAATTGCATGTTAATTCTCTAATACAGAGCAGACATACATAGAGGATTGCCATAATTTATAGTAATATGTCTCTAATAGACACAGTAGCATCCTTAAATGGGAGCGTTCCCAGGCCCTTATTCAGTTCAATTCAGTTCAGTCGCTTAGTCATGTCTGACTCTGCAACACCATGAATCGAAGCACGCCAGGCCTCCCTGTCCATCACCAACTCCCGGAGTTCACTCAAATTCACGTCCATTGAGTCAGTGATGTCATCCAGCCATCTCATCCTCGGTCGTCCCCTTCTCCTTCTGCCCCCAATCCCTCTCAGCATCTGAGTCTTTTCCAATGAGTCAACTCTTCACATGAGGTGGCCAAAGTACTGGAGTTTCAGCTTTAGCATCATTCCTTCCAAAGAAATCCCAGGGTTGATCTCCTTCAGAAAGGACTGGCTGGATCTCCTTGCAGTCCAAGGGACTCTCAAGAGTCTTCTCCAACACCACAGTTCAAAAGCATCAATTCTTCAGCACTCAGCCTTCTTCACAGTCCAACTCTCACATTCATACATGACCACAGGAAAAACCATAGCCTTGACTAGATGGACCTTAGTCAGCAAAGTAATGTCTCTGCTTTTGAACATGCTATCTAGTTTGATCATAACTTTTCTTCCAAGGAGTAAGCGCCTTTTAATTTCCTGGCTGCAATCACCATCTGCAGTGATTTTGGAGCCCCCAAAAAATAAAGTCTGACACTGTTTCCATTGTTTCCCCATCTATTTCCCATGGAGTGATGGGACCAGATGCCATGATCTTCGTTTTCCGAATGTTGAGCTTTAAGCCAACTTTTTCACTCTCCACTTTCACTTTCATCAAGAGGCTTTTTAATTCCTCTTCACTTTCTGCCATAAGGGTGGTGTCATCTGCATATCTGAGGTTATTGATATTTCTCCCAAAAATCTTGATTCCAGCTTGTGTTTCTTCCAGTCCAACGTTTCTCATGATGTACTCTGCATAGAAGTTAAATAAGCAGGGTGACAATATACAGCCTTCACGTACTCCTTTTCCTATTTGGAACCAGTCTGTTGTTCCATGTCCAGTTCGAACTGTTGCTTCCTGACCTGCATACAGATTTCTCAAGAGGCAGGTCAGGTGGTCTGGTATTCCCATCTCTTTCAGAATTTTCCACAGTTGATTGTGATCCACACAGTCAAAGGCTTTGGCATAGTCAATAAAGCAGAAATAGATGTTTTTCTGGAACTCTCTTGCTTTTTCCATGATCCAGCGGATGTTGGCAATTTGATCTCTGGTTCCTCTGCCTTTTCTAAAACCAGCTTGAGCATCAAGAAGTTCACAGTTCACGTATTGCTGAAGCCTGGCTTGGAGAATTTTGAGCACTACTTTACTAGCATGTAGGATGAGTCCAATTGTGCGGTAAATAACATCCTTACTGACTGGGCTAAACCAGTAAACAAGAAAATAGAAAGAAGAAAACTAACCAGAATTTTATATTACCATTTCTTTTCTAACAGAATTTATTTTTAGAGCACTTTCAAGTTTAAAAGAAAATTGGCCATATTACTCTTAAGTCAGTTTTGCTGAATCCTGGATAGTGGAAAGATAAGGATAAAAGCAGTGATATCAGGGAGTAAACAAGATATTGTTAAATGTCTCATGTACATATTATCAAAATACATTCATGTGAAAAGAAAGATGAGAAGAGTTAAGGATTCATTTGTTCATGTATTCACTAACAATAAAGACTTAATGAGTACTTTTATAGAGCACTATAACATAGCACACATAGAAGACATCACAAGCTTCTCATTTAAACAGCTGACTGGGATTATGCTTTTATTAGCTAAAAATGTAAGATATGAAGTAACAGAATGAGGACTTGTCTTGGTAGTGTTGTTGAGTCACTAAGCTGTGTCCACCTCTTTGCAACCATGGACTGCAGCCAAGCTTCTCTGTCCATCACTATCTCCCTGAGTTTGTTCAAATTCATGTCCATCAAATCAGTGATGCCATCTAACCATCTCATCCTCTGTCACCCCCTTCTCTTCTTGCCCTCAATTTTTCCCAGCTGCAGGGCATTTTCCAATGAGTCAGTTCTTCATATCAGGTGGCCAAAGTGTTGGAGCTTCAGCAACAGTCCTTTCAATAAATATTCAGGATTTCCTTTAGGATTGACTGGTTTGCTCTCCTTGCAGTCCAAGGATTCTCAAGAGACTCCTCCAACAACACAGTTTGAAACCATCAATTCTATGGTGCTCAGCCTTCTTTATGGTTCAACTCTTATTTATATACATACATGACTACTGGAAAACCATAGCTTTGACCATAGAGAATTTTGTCAGCAAAGTGATGTCTCTACTTCTTAATACACTGTCTAGGTTTGTCATAGCTATTCTTCCAAAGAGCAAGCGTCTTTTAATTTTGTGGCTGCAATCACCGTCTGCATTCATTTTGGAGGCCAAGAAAATGAAATCTGAACACTGTTTCCACATTTTCCCGATCAACTTGAAGCGGTAGGACCGGATGCCATGATTTTTGTTTTTTCAATGTTGAGTTTTAAGCCAGCTTTTTCACTATCCTCTTTCACCTTCATTAGGAGGCTCTTTAGTTCTTCTTCATTTTCTGCCATTAAAGTGGTATCATCTACATATATGAGATTGTTGATATTTCTCCTGGCAATCTTCATTCCAGCTAGAGATTCATCCGGCCCAGCATTTCTCATGATGTACTTTGCATATAAATGTTCATTAAGCAGAGTAACAGTATACAGCTTTGACATATTCCATTCCCAATTCTGAACCAGTCCATTGTTCCATGTCTCATTCTAACTGTTGCTTCTTGTCCTGCATACACTTTTCTCAGGAGGCAGGTAAGGTGGTCTGGTTATTATTATTAATGATAATTATCATTTTCATCAAAGAAACAAAAATTGAAAACAATGAAATACCACTATATACATAACAAAAAAGGTTAAAATTTAAAAGACTGATAAAACCAAAACTGTTGTTTGTGAAGCAACTCGAACATTCATACACTGCTGATAGAAATATAAAGAGCTTAAGTCACTTTGTAATACTGTTTAGCAGTACCTACTAAATGCTAAGGGCTTCCCAGGTAGCCCTAGTGGTAAAGAACCACCTGCCAATGAAGGAGACGAAGAAACACAGGTTCGATCTCTGGGTCAGGAAGATTCCCTGGAGTAGGAGGGCATGGCAACCTACTCGAGTATTCTTACCTGGAGATACCAAGGGAAAGAGGAGCCTGATGTGCTACAATCAGACGCCCTGAAGCAACTTAGCACTACATGCTAAATATATACTTACACTTTGATTTAGTGTTTAAACTGTTAGATACATACCCCAGAAAAATGAGTGCATATGATATACTTAAAGATATGTACAGAAGATCACATCAGCTTCATTCACAATAGGCAAAACTGGTAACTATCCAACAGCCCATTAACAGAAGAATGGACAAATATGTTGCTTTAGGTTTACAGAATAGTGTACTGTAATTTAAAAAGGAAAGAACTACTAATCCTACCAAAATATAGATGACTATCACTAACATATTGAATGCAATAAAACAACCATCAGATCAGTTCGGTTCGGTCGCTCAGTCATGTCCGACTCTTTGTGACCCCATGAATCGCAGCACGCCAGGCCTCCCTGTCCATCACCATCTCCTGGAGTTCACTCAAACTCGTGTCCATCGAGTCCGTGATGCCATGCAGCCATGTCATCCTCTGTCGTCCCCTTCTCCTACTGCCCCCAGTCCCTCCCAGCATCAGGGTCTTTTCCAATGAGTCAACTCGTCACATGAGGTGGCCAAAGTATTGGAGTTTCAGCTTCAGCATCAGTCCTTCCAATGAACATCCAGGACTAATCTCCTTTAGGATGGACTGGCTGGATCTCCTTGCAGTCCAAGAGGCTCTCAAGAGTCTTCTCCAACACCACAGTTCAAAAGCATCAATTCTTCAGCACTCAGCTTTCTTCACAGTCCAATTCTCACATCCATACATGACCACTGGAAAAATCATAGACTTGACTATATGGACCTTTGTTGGCAAAGTAATATCTCTACTTTTCAATATACTATCTAGGTTGGTCATAACTTTCCTTCCAAGGAATAAGCGTCTCTTAATTTCATGGCTGCAGTCACCATCTGCAGTGATTTTGGAGCCCCCCAAAAATAAAGTCTGACACTGTTTCCACTGTTTCCCCATCTATTTCCCATGCAGTGATGGGACCAGATGCCATGATCTTCGTTTTCTGAATGTTGAGCTTTAAGCCAACTTTTTCACTCTCCTCTTTCACTTTCATCAAGAGGCTTTTTAGTTCCTTCACTTTCTGCCATAAGGGTGGTGTCATCTGCATATCTGAGGTTACTGATATTTCTCCCGGCAATCTTGATTCCAGCTTGTGCTTCTTCCAGCCCAGGGTTTCTCATGATGTACTCTGCATAGAAGTTAAATAAGCAGAGTGACAATATACAGCCTTGACATACTCCTTTTCCTATTTGGAACCAGTCTGTTGTTCCATGTCCAGTTCTAATGGTTGCTTCCTGACCTGCATATAGGTTTCTCAAGAGGCAGTTCAGGTGGTCTGGTATTCCCATCTCTTTCAGAATTTTCCACAGTTGATTGTGATCCACACAGTCAAAGGCTTTGGCATAGTCAATAAAGCAGAAATAGATGTTTTTTTGGAACTCTGTTGATTTTTTTGATGATCCAGCGGATGTTGGCAATTTGATCTCTGGTTCCTCTGCCTTTTCTAAAACCAGCTTGAACACGGTTCACATACTGCTGAAGCCTGGCTTAGAGAATTTTGAGCATTATATTACTAGCGTGTGAGATGAGTGCAATAGTGCGGTAGTTTGAGCATTCTTTGGCATTGCCTTTCTTTGGGATTGGAATAAGTTAGTATAACTTTATGATTTTACTTAAATAAAATTCAAAAACTAGTAAAAGGTTATAAAGTAAATAGTGATTGCTCTATACCTATCCCTATGTATAATAGTCAGTCATGTCCGACTCTTTGCCAGTCCATGGACTGTAGCCCACCAGGCTCCTCTGTCCAAGGAGATTCTCCAGGCAAGAATACTGGAGTGGGTTGCCAAGCTTTCTTCCAGGGGATCTTCCCAACCCTGGGATATAATGAAGGTCTCCTGCATTGCAGGCAGAGTTTTTACCATCTGAGCCACCAGGGAAGAACACATGCTTTCAAACCTTGGTGCTGGAGAAGAGTCGAGTCACCTGAACAGCAAGGAGATCAAACTAGTCAATCTTAAGGGAAATAAACCCTAAAGATTCACTGTTCACTGGAAGGACTGATGCTAAAGCTGAAGCTCCCGTATTTTGGACATGTGATGTGAATGGATGACTCACTGGAAAAGTTCCTGATGCTGGGAAAGATTGAGGGCAAAAGGAGAAGGTGTCAGAGGAAGAGATAGCTGGACAGCATCACTGATGCAATGAACATGAACTTGGGCAAACTCTGGGAGATTTTGAGGGACAGGGAGGCCTAGCGTCCTGCAGTCCATTGGGTTTCAAAGAGTTGGACATGACTTGGTGACTGAACAAGAACAATAATTTATAACAGCAATTATAAGTATATATTAATCTATAAAAATTCATGGAACTGTACACTTAAAATGTATTTTCATGCATGTATGCTAGACTTCACTTAATAAAAACTATCATTAGAAAAAGAATATGTAATCAGAAAATTAACAAGCAGTAAATGTAAAAATAATATATCTAAGCCACCAAATAGAAAAATGGAGAAGATTATACATTTTAACCCACAATTATCAGCAATTACATTACATGCAATGAACTAAATGTCCCAATTAAAATACTTTTAGGTTGGATTTTAAATACACATATACATGTGCACATGCACAAAAGCATACATACTAAATCAGTACAAAAAGATTTTAACATATATTGGGTAAAAAAAATTTCAGTTACTTTAAAAATTAATATTTTAAATATATTTAAATTTTTTTAATATATTTAAAATATAAAAAGAAAATATAATTGATTATCAATAGAGTTCTGGAGTGAAGAAGGTCTACCTAGCACAAAAACAATGACCAAAAATTGCAGTTAACTGAATGGAAAACAGATTGTGTTTCACAAAAATGAAAATTTCTGAAGTATACAACAAACCTATAATCTAAAAATCAATTTTTCAAACTAGATAAAATAATTTTAATGAATATAATTTGAAATTATGCATGTCAATAATAGTTTTTATCTGAAACAGTAAGATTAATACCTGAATTTTTTTAAGTGGGCACATTAAAAGTAAGACATATTAAACTATTAAGACATATAGACTATTAAAGTGTTCAACTTCAGATATAATAAGGGAATATAAGTTAAAATAGAAATAACTTGCTCTTGATAAAAAAAGAGTAGTAATATTTGGCCACATGTAATACTGCTGATAGAATGTCAACTGGCAGATATTTGCTAGAAGTCAATTGGGTAACATGAACCAAACACCATAAAAGATACTTAACCTTTGGTCCATGTTAAGTAATTAATGCCAATGTAATAATTACATAAAGCAGTTAGTAAGTTCCCATGAAAAACAGAAAACCATAACAAAAATTGGAAACAGTGAATTTCTAATAGCAGTGAATAGTTTAAATATGTGTGGTATTTTTTTATAGGAGAACACTGTATTTGTACTGTTTATGTTTATTAATATGAAAAATATTAATGATGTACTGCTACATAAAAAATTCTTGTTAAGTGTATATGTATGGAGGTTTTCATGATGCCATATGCCTGAATAAGCAATCACATTGCTAGTAAAGATTTCCCTTAGTAGATGTTTGGGCAGGCAAAGGAAAATAGAAGCAAACTAGGCAATCAAGCATCAAATTACTTCCACTTCTATGGAAAGTGAAAAGCAAGCAACTTGGGTTAAGCATTTCTCCTCCTGAAGTCAGAAGGATTATAGCCCCAAATCAGAGATGTAATAACATAGCAAAAGCTATAGTCTTAAATTATAGTTATGTCTTAAATTCTTGTCCTATATACATACAATAAACTCATGAACTCATGAAGCACTGTTCAACTTCTTTTTTTAAATCCATCTATCCAACCATCCACCCAAAGCAATTGAAGCTGTAACCTCTCTTCAGACTTTCACAATCAATGTTCCTTCTCACAACCTAAGGATATTCAAGGAGATCTAAATTCCATTAAACTCCATTACTTTTATCACACCAGATGAGGAAACGAATGCCAAGAAAATTAAACAAAGAAAGCATCTAAGTTCAAATGCTTTCCTAATTCATCTCATAAAGTAAATGAGTAATATAATTTTGTAGTTTCCAGAATTTTCAGTGTTCTGATTTTCACTTTTTCTTACCTAATGCATACAACCCAAATATTGTGCCTACACTGCCATATTTCATATTAAATACAGCTTTTTACATGCATAGAAAACATTTTAGTTGGAGTCTTCACACAACTTGAAACACTTGCCTCAAATAAAACATCTGCTTTGCCAGAAAATGTTTCAAATTTGAAGACATTTGTTTCAATCATCTTTGTAGAAATCAGCATCTTTCTTGATTTGAAGCCAAGTACTTAAAAAAAAAATTAACTCTACTATACATTTCAATAGCAAGTTCTTACTCACTGGTAGAAATTTATACAATAAAATATTAAGTATTAATCCTTTCTTTGCAGAAAAGATACATTTCATTTTACCATTTCATCAAAAGTGTATATAAAATATTTTCAAACTTTTACACATGCTCTTTCAGACATTACCAAAATTTCTCATTTCTAAGACATAAAATAAATTAATAATGCATCAGTTTAAGAAATAACTATAACGTAAATCAGCTTTTACATATATAGAACTTTTCTCTTAGTATGTCCAGCTAAGAATTATTATATTTATAAAAGAAGTTTATCAAACTCATGGCTTTTTAATAGTAAAAAATATTTTAAAAAAAGACTTTTTGTGCCCTTCATGTAGCTATTTTACTTTGACAAAAATAATAGGTAAAATTAAGTGAGTGTGCATTCCATGCCAAGAAGTTTTTTAAGTTGCTGTTATATATGAAAGCTTTAGTTTATTTGTACAAAAACTTATCCAGTACTATCATAAACCCACAATCTTACATAGGTAAGGTCAATGGCTCAGGGTTACACATATAATAACTAGAAGCACTAGACATGTCCATCTGGCTACAAATCCCACAAACTATACCACCTTTTTAGATATCACATGAGGTAATACTATACGGTCAAAAATTAATAGTGTAGAATAACTGTGGGTGATAATCACAATAGCAAATAGTTATTTAAAACAGGCAGTGTTCCAAACTTTTGCCAGCATTAACTGATTTAACTCCTATTGAGTGTGTGCAAGCTCAGTCGTGTCTGACTCTGCAATCCCATTGACTTCAGTCCAGCAGGTTCCTCTGTTCATGGAATTTTCCAGGCAAGAATACTAGAGTGGGTCACCATTTCCTATTCCAGGTGACCTTCCCAACCTAAGGATCTAACCTATGTCTCTTGTATCTCCTTCATTGGCAGATGGATTCTTTTATATTGGTGCCACATGGGAAGCTCTTATATTCCTATCACCTTATAGATGAAGAAACTGATGCAGAGAGGAGCAGAGCAACTTGCCTAAGGACACAATTAGTAAGTCGTAGGGCTAGGATCTAACCCAGACACTCTGGCTTCCGAGTCACGTTTTTAATGAAGACATTACAGAAAAAGGTTTTTGTATTATTTTACTATGTACAAAAAAGTATGAATAGTATGATTGCAATTCTTTAACAGAAGAAAATTCATATACACACTAAAGAGTTTTGAAAGATATTTGCCAAGAAGATTGACAGTGGTTATCCCAAATCACAGGTGATATTTTTGGACTCCTTTAAACTTATCTGTATTTTTTCTTCCTAAAATTAATATATATTTCTTCAGAAATGTCAAAGTATGACAAACATTTTCATTAGTTTTTTAAAATGATTATTTCCCATGCTTAGTTACTATCAGATGCAGAGAGTAAAAAAGACAGGAATACCCAAGTTTTTCACTTGGACAATAGGTTAGGCATACCATTCACTAAGACATAAGAAGGTACAAGCTTGAGAAAGTTAAGAGTTGTTTGGAAAAATTTTAACAGGTGCCTGCAAGAAATCTAGTTCTTCTTTACAGTGACTCAAAATCCAGAAACAATAAAACAAAAATAATCCTCTTCAAGCAAAGTGAAGTGGGAGAAATATCCTAGGAACTCACATAACCGAAGAGCAAATCTTACTGATATATATATATAAAGACAAAGATTTGTCATTGCTTGCATATATATTAAGAGTCTCTAGGCAGAGAGAGAAGATACAAAGATATTAATGATTATTTTTATTATTATTAATGGATAATTCAAATATTTAAATTAAAAACAGTAAACTTTTAAAAGTCTATTAGCTGGATACTGAGAAGAGAAAGTATAAAGTAGGAAGAAAAAAGGTGCTAGCACCTAGGAAGAAATCCCAAAGTACTTTTATATGTAAGGACAGAAATAAAATATACAGCAGAGACATCAGTATAATGTTTAGCTTAATACAGATATACACAGTTACATAGATAAATATTTAGATATGTATATAGAAACAGATTAGTATACACACATTTATTTCCTTTCCTTTTTCTGTCAGCTGAGTGGGTGAAGACATCCAAGTAGAAATGAACATACCTAGGACCCAGATCATGGTTTCTAATACCTCTCTCCAAAAAAAATGGAGAAATGGATGATTCTAGGACCTAGGCAGAATGTATACAAAGTGAACCTGTAGAATTTCTAGTACTAGAAAGAAATTACTAAATTTTTTTAAAAAAATCAAAAACTTTAACTAATGCAGGTTTATCAAAGGGACACAGAAATCAATTGAAAGAGCTCCCAAGAGCCAAACTAGAATAATTTTAATAAAATGAAGTACTGGATTATATCCCAATATAAAATAAATATCCAGTAGTCCATACTGATATAAATAAAGGGCTGAACAAAGCAAAAAACAAGGAAAAGGAAGGGAGCATAATTATCCCCCATCCCCACTCTCCCCAAGTGTCAGCTGCATGTGGTGACTTCCTTCTGGAAAGTATAGCATGGAGAAAGGAAAAAGAGAATCTAAGAATGGTGAAAGCTGAAAAGCCTAACTCAGTCAAGTGATGAAGCTTAAATCGACAGTGTTAAGTCATGTTATTAGAACTTACTCTTGACATAAAATAATAAAAACAACACTTTACATCTGTGACCTTTCTCCCCAAAACCCTTAAGTTCAGTCTAACCATGAGCAAAGCATCAAATTCCAAGAGAGAGGTAGTCTACAAAATACCTGATTAGTAAGCTAAAAACTATCAAGACCTCCAAAAACAAGGAGAATATGCAAAACTGTCAGTCAAGAGGAATCTAAAGAAAGAGAACAACTAAATGTAGTCTGGAATCCTGGATGAGGAAATGGACATTAAGTGAAGTCACTCAGTCATGTCTGACTCTTTGCGACCCCATGGACTGTAGCCTACCAGGTTCCTCCGTCCATGGGATTTTTCAGGCAAGAGTACTGGAGTGGGTTGTCATTTCCTTCTCTGGGAGATCTTCCCAACCCAGGGATTTAACCTGGGTCTCACGAATTGTAGGCAGATGCTTTATCGTCTGAGCCAGTAATTAAGCTAAGAATATCTTAATAAAATATGGTCTTCAGCTAGTGATACTGTATCAATATTGGATTATTAATTATAAATAATGTGCAATGTTAAACAATATGGGAAACTGGATGCAGGTTACATGGAAACTCCCTGTAGTATCTTCACAAATTTTCAAACCTCCGTATAAAACCTAAGTTCAGAAATCTTTTAAGATTCAGTTCAGTTCAATTCGGGATTCCCTGGTGGCTCAGAGGTTAAAGCGTCTGCCTGGAATGCGGAAGACCCAGGTTCGATTCCTGGGTCGGGAAGATCCACTGGAGAAGGAAATGGCAACCCACTCCAGTACTCTTGCCTGGAGAATACCATGGACGGAGGAGCCTGGTAGGCTACAGTCCATGGGGTCACAAAGAGTCGGACACGACTGAGCGACTTCATTTCACTTCACTTCAATTCAGTCACTCAGTCGTGTCCGACTCTTTGCAACCCCATGAATCGTAGCACACCAGGCCTCCCAGTCCATCACCAACTCCGAGAGATCACTCAAACTCATGTCCATCGAGTTGGTGATGGCATCCACCCATCTCATCCTCTGTCATCCCCTTCTCCTCCTGACCCCAATCCCTCCAAGCATCAGGGTCTTTTCCAATAAGCTCTTCCTATCAGGTGGCCAAAGTACTGGAGTTTCAGCTTCAGCATCAGTCCTTCCAATGAACACCCAGGACTGATCTCCTTTAGGATGGACTGGTTGGATCTCCTTGCAGTCCAAGGGACTCTCAAGAGTCTTCTCCAACACCACAGTTCAAAAGCATCAATTCTTTGGCACTCAGCCTTCTTCACAGTCCAACTCTCACATCCATAAATGACCACTGGAAAAACCATAGCCTTGACTAGACAGACCTTTGTTGGTAAAGTAATATCTCTACTTTTCAATATACTATCTAGGATGGTCATAACTTTCCTTCCAAGGAGTAAGCGTCTTTTAATTTCATGGCTGCAGTCACCATCTGCAGTGATTTTGGAGCCCAGAAAAATAAAGTCTGACACTGTTTCCACTCTTTCCCCATCTATTTCCCATGGACCAGATGCCATGATCTTAGTTTTCTGAATGCTGAGCTTTAAGCCAACTTTTTCACTCTTTCGCTTTCATCAAGAGGCTTTTTAGTTCCTCTTCACTTTCTGCCAAAAGGGTGGTGTCATCTGCATATCTGAGGTTATTGATATTTCTCCCAAAAATCTTGATTCCAGCTTGTGCTTCTTCCTGCCCAGCGTTTGTCATGATGTACTCTGCAGAGAAGCAGGGTGACAACATACAGCCTTGATGTACTCCTCCTCCCAGTTGGAACCAGTCTGTTGTTCCATGTCCAGGTCTAACTGTCGCTTCCTGACCTGCATATAGGTTTCTCAAGAGGCAGATCAGGTGGTCTGGTATTCCCATCTCTTTCAGAATTTTCCAGTTGATTGTGATCCACACAGTCAAAGGCTTTGGCATAGTCAATAAAGCAGAAATAGATGTTTTTCTGGAACTCTCTTGCTTTTTTCAATGATCCAGTGGATGTTGGCAATTTGATCTCTACTTCCTCTGCCTTTTCTAAATCCAGCTTGAACATCTGGAAGTTCATGGTTCACGTATTGCTTAAGCCTGGCTAGTAGAATTTTGAGCATTACTTTACTAGTGCATGAGATGAGTGCAATTGTGCAGTGGTTTGAGCATTCTTTGGCATTGCCTTTCTTTGGGATTGGAATGATAACTGACCTTTTCCAGTCCTGTGGCCACTGCTGAGTTTTCCAAACTTGCTGGCATATTGAGTGCAGCACTTTCACAGCATCATCTTTCAAGATTTGAAATAGCTCAACTGGAATTCCATCACCTCCATTAGCTTTGTTCGTAGAGATGCTTTCTAAGGCCTACTTGACTTCACATTCCAGGATGTCTGGCTCTAGATTAGTGATCACATCATCATGATTATCTGGGTCATGAAGATGTTTTTTTGTACAGTTCTTCCATGTATTCTTGCCACCTCTTCTTAATATCTTCTGCTTCTGTTAGGTCCATACTATTTCTGTCCTTTATTGAGCCCATCTTTGCATGAAATGTTCCCTTGGTATCTCTAATTTTCTTGAAGAGATCTCTAGTCTTCCCATTCTGTTGTTTTCCTGTATTTTCTCTGCATTGATCACTGAAGAAGGCTTTCTTATCTCTCCTTGTTATTCTTTGGAACTTTTAAGATTATTTACATTCAAATCAGCTGCCTCAATCACTCATTAATTTCTTCTACACAGTCTCTTAATAAAGATGCAAACTAAAGTAAATACCAAAGTTTGAAAGGGGGTAAAAAAAAAAAAGCAGTCAACGAAAGAGATTTTGTTCATAATCTCTTGCTCTTCAAGAGCCATTTGCTCTTGCTCTTCTTTCCTTGGACTGAACAATTTTCTCACTGTCCAAGACTGCTATTTTCTGTCTATTCTTCTTTGAGAAGTACATATAAGTCTGATATTAGAAGACATAGGAAATCAAAAACTGTTCTCAACTCCCTCAGGAAGCTGGTAGTACCAAATACAGTGTCTGAGATGATGGAAAAACTAATTCAACCTCTCTCAGCATCAGTCGCTTCATCTCTAAAATGGGCATTTAATAACTACTGAGCTACTATGAAGATAAAATATAAAACATAATATAAGGCAGTGGGTAGAATTCTAAAACATGGTATAATAAACTGAAGCTACTAGGAGTAATAGGTGAGTAGAAAATAGTGATGGAGTAAAGAAAATACATATTCTCTAATGCAACATAAAAGTAAAAAGTAATAACGTGAATTTTCATCAAGCTGGGTCCTGAGATATAGCTATTCTGATGCTTTTGAAGTATTGTGTTCAGTAAACTAATCATCCCCAGTATAATTTAAGGTACAAGAACAATGTAAAAAAAGGGACCAATCTATTTCTGTTCTCTTGAAGTAGATCAGCTCCAGTTCATTTAGATGGGCTAAAATTGTGCTGAACACCTTTAATTAAAAGCAGGTTATCAAAATTGGATACAAACATAAATATACTTAGAAATTTAATAGCTTTAATCTATATTTATGATCTGAGGAATTTAGACTTTCTGTATGCTACCTAGAATCCCAAATATGCACTAAGGAAGAAAGTGGTTCATTTTACGCTGTAGTATGTTGCAAATCTAACTGTCTTTAGCAATATCAATACTTCTTCACATGCTTAGAAAAGATAATGATAAAGAAAAGGCAAGACAAGGCAGGGCAGGCAGACAAAACACAGCCCTAGAATTTTTAGGTTTCTTCATTGCTGTTTCTTCAGCTTTGTTTTGTGACGAAAGATAAAACCACATCTTCCTGAATCAGACATATTAATTTCTGTGGTTAAGATCAAAGTAAATTTTAAAAAAGCAAAGATTTGAAAGTTTCTGACAGTATGTCAATAATCATAAATATACTAAAGAAAGAAACCTTTAAGAGTAAGGTTTTAAGTTAGGGACACTACTACATCACTATATTTAGCATCACTAACGATAATGTGTTAAAGTGAAATGTCACCTAAAATGTTTTAGGAAATTGTTTATTCTCATTATTAAAAATTGAGATTAAAATAATCTCAGAATGATTTACAGTCAGGATAAACCTTTTAATCTCATTTTTCAGCTATATAAAAAATGAACCTAAGAACATCTGGCAAAACTTTCACATATATCCTCTCTTGGGAACCTCACAACAATACAAGGTGATAGCTAATATTGCCTCTATTGTGCAGATGACGAAATAAAGGCTGAAAGAAGTCAAGCCACTTACCTAGTGTCATATTACAAGTCACACAGAGTCAGGGCTCCATTCAGGTCAACTGACCACGTTCAGTGTTCTTCATATACTTCAACTGTCATTCTTTACTTATCTCTCTTTCATTTTAAAATTAATGCACACTCCCAAAATTCCATTTAAGAAGTTTTATTAATAAATAAAAAAGCTGTAAACTCCCCAAAACAAAGATAAGAGATGGCAATAACTGTTCACATGACAGTGCCGATAAGTGAAAACTGATCTGTCAAAGCCTACGAACCTGAAACAGATACCAGCTAGCAGTTCCTTAGAAGGTGCAGAACAAGGAAAGAGAAAGCAGGAGCAGCTGCAATCTGTAAAGGAGCACTCAGGGCCCTTTCCTTTCCTCTCCTCACCCTTTCCAAGAGACAGGAAATTCATTCTCTGGTGAAACAGTCCAGACAGACCTGGGTTCCAGGTCATGAGGCACAGCAGAGGGCAGAGAAAGGTGCACACTGAAATTGAGGCAACTGAGTACAAGTCCTCATCCTGTGCCCAGAGACCTCAGGGACTCTCCTCTACTCAGTTCTGAGTAGCTGAGAGACCGTAAGATTCTTCTTGAGAAAAAGTGACCAGCCCAAGAGAAAAGACCCAGTGCTACTGATACTTGGATTCTCCCATTAAAATAACCAGATCTTAACTTGGTCACTCTCTAGAGAAGCCTCATGCCCTACCCTCACAACCAGATCAGCCTCACTCAACCACACACAGATAGCCCAGTTCACCAGAGTGGGAGAAAATTATTAGTAGATAAACAAGGATGAACTTTGCTTCTGTTGAGGCTTGAGGAAATATGCTCAGAAATCACTTTATTTGAAACAATCACTACTCTGCTGCAGCAGCAAGAGAACAAGTAGAATTATTCTCATCTGGTAGGAGTTTGCACTGATTTTAGAGATCATGCTTTTTCCAAAAAAACCTTATATTAACTTTGAATCATTAATATTAACATAGATTAGTAATTACCAAGATTTCACAAACCTAGTTATTTAGAACAAGTTTTAATTGTAAAAAACATATGCTCATTATTAAAGAAATGACTAAATATTTTTTAATATATTGAATAACAGGAATCACCTTCTGTGAGTCTACAGCCAGTAATTTTAGTATATTACCTTTCAGATCTACAAACCTACATCATTGTCTTAATGGCTGTATAGTATTCTTCTATATCACATTTGCCTGGAATTTCTATATTAATTTTTACATTTTTATTATAGAAGAACATAAATAGGAAGAACCCTTATCTTATAAATATCAGTTTCAAATCCGAAGCTTTCAAAGATTTGAACAGCAAGAGAAGCATCTGGAGAACCTCTCTCCCATGAAATTTTCAAAACACATAAACTGACAACCACATCTGACTTTCCTTTAACACTAACATCCACTTATCCAGTCCTCTGAATTCATCCTCAAAATTTACTCTCAAAAAAATACTCTCCCATCTCCACTGTAACAAAGATTGCATTAGTTAAATTCTCAGAACCATTCACCTAGATTACTACATGAGTATTTTCATTAATTCTACCAGTCTCTTCCCAGTTTGGTCTAAACTCTACTTTGGCTTTTGAAATATCTAATTAAGAAAACAAACCTAAGCATGTTACTCCCTGTTTAAAAAATACTAGTGATTGATTGCCTTGCTGCCTGCAAGCTGAAGTCCAGATTATAGTTGTCCATGGAGGAAAGGAGGTGAGGATGGAACTGAGAGTGCTTGTTAAAGGGAACTACAGTTGTACCTATTGTTTTATTTCTTTAAAAAATTAACTAAAGAAAATTAAGATACAATTTAAACTCAGGAAAATGAGAATGAGTGTTATTTGTACTACAGTGGGAATATGAGTGTTACTTGTACTACAGTTTCTGGTTTTTTATATTTCAGAATTTCTCTTTAAAAGAAGTATCACCAGGATTACTGATTCTTTAAACAAAAAAAAGTGAGCAAGATGATGCTTCTTAGTTATCCTACCAATATGACCCATAAAACCAAAATTTCTTATTTTGCAGCATTTTTTTCATTTCTCACTTGTAACAGTAATCATGTGCATTCAGTTAACATTCACATCTGCATTTCTACACTGGTCAGGCTGAAGGTGTTAATGTCAAAAAAAGACATTGCATGCCTGAACATAGAAGTGCTCTATAAATATGTGACAAAAGAAAAGAAAAACTAGAAATAGAATGAGAGGGGAAAAGGAGGAAAGGAAGTAGGAAAAAAGGTAAGAGAAAAAATTAATGTTCAAAAATTAATGTAAGAATAGGAATCTTTCCTCAAATATAGGCAAAAACTGAATTAAAGGTTTTAAATGGTTTTCTTTATGATTGTCACATTACAACCTTATAGGATATAAAGAGTTTTCATAGATAGATGCTAACCAGATTTCTTCTATGCTTTCAGCACTAAAATGAGGAAATAAAATCATTTAAAAAGTTAACTTATATTGGATAAAAGAATATCTAAGTATCTAAGTAGCAGAACACAGTGATAAGATATTGAAACAACATCAAGATTACAAGGTTTTAACTTGTGATTAATTTTTTTTTTCTTTAATGCCCAACATCAAACAATATCCTATGGAGGTGAATCTCCCTGTGTGGTCTTCCTTGGAAAGAAAAGATTCTGTCTCCTCATATGTAAGCTGAGGGTACCATAAGATCCCTTCTGCTCTCATTCCCTGGCAGTAAGTGACCTGAATTCAGGCAATTAGATGTTTCACCTGGAATTCTGAAACCTGAAGGAGTAATGCTAAGATGCAGAGACATTTAAAAAGCTATCCATATGGAGATTAGAGTCCAGTGGTGGCAAAAGTACTGAGAATTCAAAAGCAGCAACAGGACTAAGAATCCAGTGGAGAAGATCAAGAGAATGATTCCTAACTTGGATTGTTCAGTGACACAGTCCTGGTAATGTTTGCCAGTGCCCAGCTGCCCTTGATTTCTGCCCATTTTATAAACCTGCTTCTTTAGGGCACCTGCTGACTATGAGAACTACCCACTTAACTTCAGTAAATTCCTTTTCCACTGTGATGGCCAAAGTCAGTTTCTGTTGCTCGCATTAAAGAGTCCTAACTCAGACTTACCAAAACCCATCCCTACTTGTGCTTGAAGTTTAGCAATATACATCTGTTTGACTATAATAAAAAATCTCACAAAAGTTCCTGGAAGCTCCTTTATCTAGTAACTATGTCATTCAACAGCATAACTTGTTAACTCAGGGGAAAAAGAAACAACAAATGCAATCAAAAAATAAGGTTGGAAATGCTGGGTATCAAAACACAGATGAAATATGTTTTCAGTTTAAAGCAGTTACTGTTAAACTGTGAAGTTCTGGTCTAGGAATTAACAGCCACTTAAATAAAAATTTATGGTTTTCCCACTAGTCATGTATGGATGTGAGAGTCGGACCAAAGAGAAGGCTGAGCACTGATGAATTGATGCTTTTGAATTGTGATGCTGGATAAGACTCTTGAAAGTCCCTTGGACTGAAAGGAGATCAATTCAGTCAATCCTAAAGAAATCAACCCTGAATATTCACTGGAAGGACTGATGCTGAAGCTGAAGTTCCAAACTTTGGCCAACGGATGTGAAAAGCCGACTCACTGGAAAAGACCTGATGTTGGGAAAGATTGAGGGCAGGAGGAGAAGGGGACGACAAAGGATGAGATGGCTGGATGACATCACTGACTCAATGGACATGAATTTGAGCAAACCCTAGGAGATGGTGAAGAACAAGGAAGTCTGGGATGCTGCAGTCCAGGGGGTTGCAAAGAGTCGGACATGACTGAGAGACTGAACCACAAAATATAAAAGAACAGCTGAATCCCAGACTAGAAACTTAAGTTCTGTAGAACTGAAAATTTAAGTGATACAGTATAGCTCATAATGTGCTTCCCAGGTGGCTCAGTGATAAAGAATTTGCCTGCCAATGCAGAAGATGAAGATGTGAGTTTGATGCCTGAGTTGGGAAGATCTCCTGAAGTAGGAGATGGCAACCCACTCCAGTATTCTTTCCTGGAAAATTCCATGGACAGAGGAGCCTGCTAGTCTATAATAGTCCATGGGGCTGAAAGGAGTCAAGACACAATTGAGCATACACGCTCAGATAGCTCATAACATCAGAAATGGGAATGCTAATCAAGAAGAAAGCTTGAAAGACAATGAAAGTGTGAAAGATTTAATCACTCAGTAGTGAATGACTCTTTGCGACCCCATGGAATGTAGCCCACCAGGCTCCTTTTTGCATGGAATTCTCGAAGCAAGAATACCGGAGTGGGTTGCCATGGGCTCCTCCAAGGGATTTTCCCAACCAAGAGACTGAACCTGGGTCTCTCCCATTGCAGGCAGACTCTTAACTGTCTGAGCCACCAGGGAAGCCCCAAAGACAAGGGGGCTACAAAATTTATGTTCTATAATTCCTCTTACTTTTACTGAGATATTTCCTATGGACTTATATTGTTTTCCAGAGGAACCAATTTAAACTATAAATTCACATTATCATTGAGAACACAAACCTCTTACAATATTATCTAAGATCACTAATGACAGAGAATTGTGTCATCAGCATAAAGAGCAGTGTGTGCAAAATGGGACAGAAAGTAAATGCAAATCAGTTATGTATACCACTAACTGCAGAAAGCACTGATATGATTACAGTATAATCAAGTTTTTCAAAGCAAAAGACAATCATACATGTCTAAATTGGGGGAGACAACTATAAACTATGAGACAAGGACTGTTTTACTCTCTTTCAAGCAGAAATATATTCTCTCCAGATAAGTACATTCTACAGTACCAATAACAGAATTAAAATGGTTCCTATAAAGATAATCATTAAAGGCAACAGTGAAGCATTTCTTGTTTTATGATCTGAACAGAATGATCACATCATGATAACACCATCCTCTAATGCGCCATTTAGTTGAAGTACTTGTTTTGTTCACAGATAAGCACTTTTTAAATACCGGTCTTGGTTTTAGATCAGTAAAGACAGATACAATAGTGAGAAATTGTGTGTGTGCATTTGTGTGATAAATTCAGTGTCAAAATAAAGTACCAACGAAACACAGTGATTTCATCTTGCCAATGATTAATCCCCAGGAGTAATTAATGTTTATGTTTAAAGAACTATACGTATGGTATTTTGATGCATGGGTTTTATTCAGACTTTACAAATATCTCTTCATATTTAATTTTTTTAAATAAACTTAAGTCCATTAGAAAAAAATTTGGCTTCATTCTTAAGAAATAAAAAAGAGCCTTTTCTAAAGAGATATGAATTATAATTTGGAAAATGTTATTAAAATTATGAAAATGGAAGTGTTAGTCATTCAGTCATGTTTGATTCTTTGAGACCCCATAGACTATAGCCCTCTAGGTTCCTCTGTCCAGAGAATTCTCCAGGCAAGAATACTGGAGTGGGTAGCCATTCCCTTCTCCTGAGGATCTTGCCAACCCAGGGATGGAATCCAGGTCTCCTACATTGCAGACAGATTCTTTACCCTCTAAGCCACCAGGGAAGCCCCATATTAACAAATAATAAATATTCTAATAAAGGAGGGGATATATGTTATTTGTGGTAAGTTTTCAAGTTGAAGTTCTTATTTTAATGGGCAAGGAAAAAGCATCCAGACGACAGAAAGAAATGAACATTGAAGAATTAAAAAAAGCAGCTAGTAAAACAGCTAACTAAAATTTAGTTAAAGATATTAAGTTCCCAGGGATAAGCCATTTTGGGGCAGACGATTCTGGGAAAATATTATATGAACAAAATTATTTTACCTAAATCTCTAAAGATGAGAAAATGCATTTCACTGTGTAACATGTATATGCTATACACACACACACATATATATAGTTTTATTAAACTTATATTAAAATAGCATCCTATTAAAATTAGATAACCAAGTGACAGCATGTAGAGAGAGTTATGAGATGAGAAATCTGGAATAGACGTTAAATGACAGCAAAAGCAGCACTACTGTGGAAAGAAGTTTTAGCAACAGGTGCAGAAAGGCAAGCACATGGGAAGGCAGCCATGAAGCCTGACAGAATTCTGGGAATAAAATCTTTAGAATTTATGCCACACTTTTTTTTCCTTCAAGCATTTTACACACATCAACTAGTTAATCATCAAAACACCCACATGAATATTTCTTCCTCATTATCACACCCAAGAATGATGAGTTACTTTTCTTAACTACATAATACAAATCATACTTAAAATTTTTTCATTTTCCGCACCAAACTTTTCTGCAATATTTCCCTTCTCATCTAGAACTAATTTAATCGTAGCTTTTGGTATCTTCAACAGTTTCTATTGCCCCAAACAAATCTAAAATTAGATTGCTTGTTTCTGATAGATTTCCTTAGAGAGTGACATCAGGATTTATTAAAAGAATGAATACACCATGATTCCTAAGGTTCACATTCAGTCTGATAGAGTATATTAAAAGTTCAGAATAGGTATTGGACAAATAAATAGAATATAAAAAATTTTAACAAATTCTGATTAAAAAAAAAAACACTAGGGCAATTTTCTTAGACTCTATGACATTACTGAATGATTATTTCCCAAGAACTTACTAATCATCAAATCCCATAGCCTTTTCTAAAATGCTCTTAAGTCTGTGATACTAACAAACACACTTTTGCCCTTGGACTTCCATAACAATGTGCACTCTAATTTACTCTCTTCACTAACAGCTATCTCTTTATTTTAAAATGAAGGAGCATCTCAAGAATTCCCTTTATTGGAAGTGAGTTCTTAAACCAGATTGCCTGAGTTTGTATTCAAACTCTTCCACTTACTAGCTATGTGAACTAAGGTAATCTCTTGTGTATGCTAGTTGTTCCATCTGTAAAAAGATGCTGGTAAGAGTCGTACTATAATCTATTTTATAGGGGCTGTATGAGAAATATGTGAAAAAGATAATGTCTGATAGACATACAGTGCATGGCACATAATAAATATGATCATACAAATGCTAACAGCAATGACGATGTTAATTTCTATTATTACTATTATCCTCTTTGTAATATTATCTAATCTTAAAGCTTCAATTATTTCTACTTTATTAATAATCTTCAAAAGTAAATTTTGTTGATGTAACCTCTTTCTAGAAATCTAATTTTCATTTTGCCAACAAAGGTCCATCTAGTCAAGGCTATAGTTTTTCCAGTGGTCGTGTATGGATGTGAGAGTTGGACTGTGAAGAAGGCTGAGCACCGAAGAATTGATGCTTTTGAACTGTGGTGTTGGAGAAGACACTTGAGAGTCCCTTGGACTGCAAGGACATCCAACCAGTCCATTCTGAAGGAGATCAGCCCTGGGATTTCTTTGGAAGGAATGATGCTAAAGCTGAAACTCCAGTACTTTGGCCACCTCATGCGAAGAGCTGACTCATTGGAAAAGACCCTGATGCTGGGAGGGGTTGGGGGCACGAGGAGAAGGGGATGACAGAGGATGAGATGCCTGGATGGCATCACTGACTTAACGGATGTGAGTTTGAGTGAACTCCGGGAGCTGGTGATGGCAGGGAGGCCCGGCGTGCTGCGATTCATGGGGTCGCAAAGAGTTGGACACGACTGAGCGACTGAACTGAACTGAATTCTCATTTTGAACCACCTGCTGAATATCTCCATCACAGTGCCCTACCAACAGGACAAATCCAATAGGCACCAAACAACACTCAGCACCACCTCAAAATTATCATGCTTCTTATGCTTTCTCTCTAAATGTAGAAATTCAAAATGTAAGTAATATTTCATTACTGTACCATCTTAAATTATAATCTAGATGATTATTCCAATCCATTTTCTCCAATTTGGCAGTATATAATTTGTCTTCTCCTGTTTTTGTACTTTGACTAAAATTATTACCCTTTTACTTAAATCAAATAGTAAGAAATGTGGTCTACGATAAGTTATTCTAGCATCACTCATTTTTACTTTAGTTTCTATTTGTACATTAACTCTTTCAACTTAACTTTCTTATATGGAATGATATATAATTTTTATCTTAACTCCAAATTTTCACTATATTGCTGTTTTCTATCATTGACATATAATACTTAATATTTATTATGTTTCATTTCACTTTTATTTCTTTAAATTACAGTTGATACATTACATTAATTTTTTTATTGTGTATTTGATTATACATTCAGGATAAAAAAGGATGATACAAACATTCACAATAAAAAAAGGACATTAGGGATAACAGAATTAAGAATCAATGTACTAAATGAAGAGCTACATTAGGGAGCTTTATTGACTCATTGGGTTTATTAAAGGAAGGAATTGTTTGTTATTGCTTTATTTAAAAATATTTTGTCTATTTAGTATATTTTATTTACAAAGAGTAGGGCAATGATAATCACTACCATTATCATATTACTTTACATATGCCTATTATGTTGTTGTTGTTGTTCAGTTGCTCTCATGTCTGATTCTCTGCAACCCCATGAACTGCAGCACACCAGGCTTCCCTGTTCTTCACTATCTCCCTGAGTTTGCTCAAACTCATGTCCATTGAGTCAGTGATATTGTCTTCTCTTGCCTTCAATCTTTCCCAGCATCATGGTCTTTTCCAATGAGTTAGCTGTTCAAACCAGGTGGCCAAAGTATCGGAGCTTCAGCTTCAGCATGTCTTTCCAATGAATATTCAGGGTTGATTTTCTTTAGGACTGAGGATTTGAACTCTTTGCTGTCCAAGGGACTGTCAAGAGTCTTCTCCAGACCACATCAGTTCTTTGGTGCTGACCCTCCTTGAGGGTCCACTCTCATATCCATACATGACTACATAGCTTTAACTGCACAGCCTCCTTTATGGTCCTTTCACATTGGTACATGGCTACATAGCTTTTGTCAGCAAAGTGATATCACTGCTTTTTGAAACTCTGTTTAGGTTTGTCATAGTTTTTCTTTCAAAGAGCAAGTATCTTAATTTCATGGCCGCAGTCAGCATCTGCAGTGATTTTGGATCCCAAGAAAATAAAATCTGTCATAGTTTATACTTTTTCCCCATCTATTTGACAAGAAGTGATGAGACCAGATGCCATGATCCTACTTTTCTGAATGCTGAGTTTTAAGCCAGCTTTTTCACTCTCCTCTTTCACCTTCATCAAAAGACTCTTTAGTTCCTCTTCACTTTCTGCCAACAAAGCAGTATCATCTGCATATCTAACGTTGTTGATATTTCTCCTGGCAATCTTGATTCCAATTTGTGAGTCATCCAAACTGGCATTTCACATGTGCTGTACAGAGAAGTTAAATAAGCAGGGTGGCAATATACAGCCTTGACGTATTCCTTTCCCAATTTTGAACAAGTCCCTTGTTCCATGTCTGGATCTAACTATTGCTTCTTGTCCTGCATACAGATTTCTCAGGAGACAGGCATGGTGGTCTGGTATTCCCATCTCTTAAAGAACATTCCATGGTTTGCTGTGGTCCAGTCAAAGGCTTTAGCATAGCGAACGAAGCAGAAGTTTTTTTTTTGGAAGACCCTTGTTTTTTTTATGATCCAGCATATGTTGACAATTTGATCTCTGGTTCCTATTGTTCAGGTCTTCCCCGGTGGCTCAGAGGGTAAAGCGCCTTCCCGCAATGCGGGAGACCCGGGTTCGATCAATGAGTCAGGAAGTTCCCCTGGAGAAGGAAATGGCAACCTACTCCAGTATTCTTGCCTGGAGAATCCCATGGATGGAAGAGCCTGGTGGGCTACAGTCCATGGGGTCGCAAAGAGTCGGACACGACTGAGCGAGCTCACTTCACTTCCTATTGTTCAGAGCTATTACAAAATCTCACTTACCATATTAACTTCATATATACATCTTCTATGCCAAAATTAAATATAACAACTGCAATATTTTAAAAATGGTTTTAGAAAATAACAAGGGTCCCATTTAAGAAGATAGGGTCACACTAAGAATAAATTGAGCAGATCAGTATTTAACCATAGACTTTTTTATAAAAGACATCAAGGAAACCATTCTTGATTAAATTTAGAAATTAAACTCTAAAACATACCTAAGTCTGAAACTTAAGCCAGAGAGTTAATTGCAGGGCTTCCCTGATAGCTCAGTTGGTAAAGAATCCAGGATACCCTAGTTTGATTCCTGGGTTGGGAAGATCCGCTGAGGAAAGGATAGCCTACCCACTCCAGTATTCTTAGGCTTCCCTTGTAACTCAGCTGGTAAAGAATCCACCTGTAATATGGGAGACCGGGGTTCTATCCCTGGGTTGGGAAGACCCCCTGGAGAAGAGAAAGGCTACCCACTCCAGTATTCTGGCCTGGAGAATTCCATGGACCACAGTCCATAGGGTCGCAAAAAATGGGACATAACTGAGCGACTTACACTTTCACTTTCATTGTATTAACGCAAGCAACTCTCAAAGTAGTATAATAACCCAATATTAAGAGAAAGATCATGCCATCATCTGCTCCTTGATTACTTCCCAACAATAGACCTATAGTTAAGAATCATTTTTCTTTTCATAATATGAGAAAATTAGTTCAGTTCAGTTCAGTCACTTAGTCGTGTCTGACTCACTGAGACCCCATGGTCTGCAACGTGCCAGGCTTCCCTATTCATCACCAACTCCCGGAGTTTACTCAAACTCATACCACTGAATCGGTGATGCCATCCAACCATCTCATGTTCTTCGTCCCCTTCTTCTCTGCCTTCAATTTCCCAGCATCAGGGTCTTTTCAAATGAGTCAGTTCTTTGCATCAGATGGCCAAAGTATTGGAGCTTCAGCTTCAGCATCAGTCCTTCCAATGAATATTCAGGACTGATTTCCTTTAGGATGGACTAGTTGGATCTCTGTGCAGTCCAAGGGACTTTCAAGAATCTTCTCCAACACCAAGTTCAAAAGCATCAATTCTTCAGCCCTCTTCCAATTCTTTATAGTCCAACTATCACATCCACACACGACTAATGGAAAAACCATAGCTTTGACTAGACAGACTTTTGTTGGCAAAGTAATGTCTCTGCTTTTTAATATGCTATTATGGTCATAACTTGTCTTCCAAGGATCAAGTATCTTTTAATTTCATGGCTGCAGTCACCATGTGCAGTGATTTTGGAGCCCTAAAAAATAAAGTCTGCCACTGTTTCCATTGTTTCCCCATCTATTTGCCATGAAATGATGGGACCAGATGCCAATATCTTAGTTTTCTGAATGTTGAGCATTAGGCAATTTTTTCACTCTCCTCTTTCACTTTCATCAAGAGGCTCTTTAGTTCTTCACTTTCCCCCATAAAGGTAGTATCATCTGCATATCTGATGTTATTGATATTTCTCCCGGCAATCTTGATTCCAGCTTGTGCTTCATCTACCATAGTGTTTCTCGTGATGTACTCTGCATATAAGTTATTTAACTTATAAGCAGGGTGACAATATACAGCCTTGATGTACTCCTTTCCTGATTTGGAACCAGTCTGCTGTCCCATGTCCAGTTCTAACTGTAGCTTCCTGACCTGCATATAGGTTTCTCAAGAGGCAGGTCAGGTGGTCTGGTATTCCCATCTCTTTAAGAATTTTCCAGTTTGTTGTGATCCGTACAGTCAAAGGCTTTGGCATAGTCAGTAAAGTAGAAGTAGATGTTCTCCTGGAACTCTTGCTTTTTTGATGATCCAGTAGATTTTGGCCATTTGATCTCTGGTTCCTCTACCTATTCAAATCCAGCTTGAACATCTGGAAGTTCGTGGTTCACGTACTGTTGAAGCCTGGCTTGGAGAATTTTAAGCACTACTTTGCTAACGTATGAGATGAGTTTGAGCATTCTTTGGCATTGCCTTTCTTTGGGACTAGAATGAAAACTGATCTTTTCTAGTCCTGTGGCTACTGCTGAGTTTTCCAAATTTGATGACATAGTGAGTACAGTACTTTCACAGCATCATCTTTTAGGATTTGAAATAGTTTAACAGGAATTCCATCACCTCCACTAGCTTTGTTCATAGTGATGCTTCATAAGGCCCACTTGACTTTGCATTCCAGGATGTCTGGCTCTAGGTGAGTGATCACACCATCATGATTATCTAGGTCGTGAAGATCTTTTTTGTACAGTTCTTCTGTGTTATCTTGCCACTTCTTCTTAATATCTTCTGCTTCTGTTAGGTCCATACCATTTCTGTCCTTTATTGTGCCCATCTTTGCATGAAATGCTCCCTTGGTATCTCTAATTTTCTTGAAGAGATCTCTACTCTTTCGCATTCTATTGTTTGCCTCTATTTCTTTGCATTGATCACTGAGGAAGCCTTTGTTATCTCTCCTTGCTATTCTTTGGAACTCTGCATTCAGATGCCTGTATCTTTCCTTGTCTCCTTTGCCTTTAATTTCTCTTCTTTTCTCAGCTAGTTGTAACACC
Source organism: Oryx dammah (assembly GCF_014754425.2). Taxonomy (NCBI): domain Eukaryota; kingdom Metazoa; phylum Chordata; class Mammalia; order Artiodactyla; family Bovidae; genus Oryx; species Oryx dammah. The sequence goes on along the minus strand of NW_024070201.1, from coordinate 56,556,105 downwards.
TCCTCAGACAACCATTTTGTCTTTTTGCATTTCTTTTCCATGGGGATGGTCTTGATCCCTGTCTCCTGTACAATGTCACAAACCTCATTCGATAGTTCATCAGGCACTCTATCTATCAGATCTAGGCCCTTAAATCTATTTCTCACTTCCACTGTATAATCAGAAGGGATTTGATTTGGGTCATACCTGAATGGTCTAGTGGTTTTCCCTACTTTCTTTAATTTGAGTCTGAATTTGGTAAGGAGTTCATGATCTGAGCCACAGTCAGCTCCTGGTCTTGTTTTTGTTGACTGTATAGAGCTTCTCTGTCTTTGGCTGCAAAGAATATAATCAATCTGATTTCGGTTTTGACCATCTGGTGATGTCCATGTGTAGAGTCTTCTCTTGTGTTGTTGGAAGAGTGTGTTTCTTATGACCAGTTTTTCAGTAGATACACATAATTTTATAATAGAAGAGGGGAAATACATTTGTCTACAGACAAGTTTGAAAACTCATTAAAAATTATTTTTTAGAGGTTCTATCATTTCATAAGATGATCTTGAACAAATGTTTTTGGTTGTTTTTATTCCTTCCCTCTTCCCTGGGAATAAAGCACTGATAATTTTTAACATTTGAGAAACAAATAAGAGTGACTTAAAACATCTAGATTTAAAACATTTAAGTGACGACACAAATGTTTACGAGGAAAGATATTTATCTATTTGAAAAGGTCATTTTTAAAGACTTCAAATATTCTGTTGTAACGAATATCCACAGTTACAAAGAATTATGGCATACTGAACTAAAGATACACTTTCCTAATACATTTAGATCTGTTAAAAACCATCAACATAAAACACATTTATGACATGAACAGAAAAATGAGTTTCTAACCATTCTATCTATTGTGAATCAAAAAAATGTTTCCATGTTATATTTGCCCTAATAGAAATTTCAGGTCTTCATCTATTTTTCTTCTACAACTAGGTACTGTTCCAAGATCATGTCTCCCATAAAGTACAAAGGATGAATGAGATTTCTATGAGGTCCCTCTCAACTTTAATTTCCTATCCTAGCATACACTTTAGACCTAAAGAAAAAGAGTAATAACACATTAGATGCATGTGAGAACATACAAATTTTTCCAAACAGCATACCATTCCCAAAGAAGATCTGGAGCTTATACAAAATAAATGATATAAACAATGCCCAAGGATATAAAGTAACCTACCTAAGATGACAGAACAAGTTAACGGCAAGGCAGAAACTACAAATTGCTAATATTCACTGTGAATTTACCACTCTACAAGGTAGGTACTATTACAAAGCAAATTTTATAAATGAGAAATCTGAAGCAAAGGGAAGGAAAGTGGCTGGTGTAGATTATAAAGTAACAAGTTAGAGGAGGAACAGAGGTTTGTCCTCAGTTGGCCTCTAGAGCCTTGTTTCTAGTCACTACACTAAAACCTGCTTTTTAATTACAAGTTGGATTTTCTAATTCCCTTTCTAGCTCTTCATGGAGACTTGATAAATAAAAATGCCTGCTTGAAAAATAAGATAAACTTTGCACTTATAAATTACACAGAAAAGAATCAATAGCAGAAACATCAGATAAGAATCCTAGTTTGAAACTTTAAATAGCTCTGTTATTCCAACTGATATTAGGTATTTATATTAAAATGCAAAGAAGTCAATTAAGGAGATTAACAGAGGCTCAAACTGTAAAACAGAACTTTCTCAAGAGCTACTAATTTCTGCACTTAGCTCATGCTTCCAACTCTACCACATGGATGTTTGTTAAATGAGCCTAACGATTAGAGCCTCTGTCCAGAATCATTCTAAATTGGGACCTTAATTGTTTCTGTTTCATGACTCAGTGGGTGTAATATTTTATCTGCTGGATTTTCTAAATGCCAGTTCCATCATGTTCTGAGCACACTCTTTTGCCCACTCAATAGACTGGGTCACCAAGACAAAACTTGGGATAACAGGATAATGAAATTTTCTAAGTCTTTAATTATTCTCTCTTACAATAACAAAGGACACACAAGCAACCAATAGACTAATATTTTCATGGACTCATCTACTCCTCTCTCTTTCTGTCTTCCCCCCACCTCGATTTATCAAGTACAACTGTATGAAACACACATTAGAAAATTTCTTTTAAAAAATTATTTTCCAGAATAAAAAAAAGTCCCCCAAAGGCCATGAATTTAAAAAAAAAAAAAAAAAGTTTCACATTGTTTTTTCTTTTGCTTTCCGTGAACTATCAAACTATAAAAAGAATGTGGTATGACCACCGTATGGCAATCACTAACTATATACACAAATCTTTTTCAGTAAAATTGACTGGAAAGAAAAATTTTGTATCCTGAACCCCAGTTCCTTCTTGCCATCCATTTGGAAATGAGAACTGAATTCAAAAGAGGAGAGATTACAAGATGCCTTTAAAAAGCAGCTTTGGCATAATGCAGAAGGAAGCAGAAGTGTGGTACAGCAAAATATAAAACTAATTCTATCACTTCCTTGCGCTGTGAAGTTGGGCGATTCATTTTCCTTCTCTAAACCTAAATTCACTTGTCTAGAATGTACATAAAGTAGCAAGTGTGGCCAAGGGGACAGAAAGAAACTCTAAAAGTCTCAGGAAATAAAAGCAGAAATACATATATAATAGGCATGATTATATAATATGAATAAAGCAGACACTCATGCCACCGGCTGGCCCTATTTCAGAAACAAATAACTATATTGGATAACTGAAATGTGAAGAAAGAGTGTAGAACCAATAATAACAGGGGTAAAAATTAGAAATTAAAGATTCCCTTTCAGGATAAAATTCAGAAAATACAGGTCTTAAGGAACAGCCATAAACCTACTTGCAATTCTAAACTTTGGTGAGTGAAGACAGACATTTACAGATGCAGGAGAAGGGGTAGTAATGCAATAAACAGTTACTAACCCCGGGAGTTGGTGATGGACAGGGAGGCCTGGCGTGCTACAATTCATGGGGTCGCAAAGAGTTGGACGACTGAGCGACTGAACTGAACTGAACTGAGACAGTGCAGTTAAATGTTAGAAAAATATAGAGTAGGCATGACCTCTCTGGTTTAAAGAAACAGGTAAGTTAGCAGACAATTACGAAAGTATAGTAAATGATACTTTGGAAGAAGGAACAGTATAATAAATGGCATCATGAAAGAAAGAACAGAAGTACATACAAGGGAGCAAAGACTGGAAAAAACTCATAGGTCTGCTGTGGATGGCAAGTAGGACATGTGGCAGAGAGGAAGCGGATGATATAGAATAGGCCAGATGGTAAAGGAACTTGTACATATGCCAGGAATTTACAGTCCATTAAATGGAAAAGTGATTTGATCAGATGTAAAGTTAACTCCACTGAACAGCAAAGTGGAAGATATACTGAAAGTTAGTGCTCAATTAAGACATTCTTGCAGTCCTGGTAAGGAATATGAAAGTGGTGATGTGGTATTTTAAAGTGGGGGAGATTTTGAAGTGAGCATAATCCAATCCAGAATACCTACTGGGTTTTTAATTCAAGTAACAACCAAATAATTATATAGTAGAATATTTAGAGCTATACGTTTGTTTTTAATTCGGTTCCAAATACCTATTTTGAATATCAGGTCCAAATATTTGTCTTGTGAAAACAAATAATTTCTTCCAGTGAAAAGCTTTCCTCCATAAAAAGCACATCTGAAACAGGGAAACGTTTTCTTATTATCTATTTTTTGATCACTGTTCTTCTGTCTGAACAGATGGGAAATTCCTCCTCTTAATTCAACTGAGGGCAGAAACTTCAAATGGTAAGAACTTTCTGGCATGATTTTACAAGAGTGCTTAAATCTATTCCAACAACATAGTGTGGGAGTATTTCAGCACAGGTTGGAACCGTTTCAGGTTCATCATTACCTCCTGAGAATACCTTTGACAAATAAAGCCTTAAATGAAAGTAAGGTTAAAGTCTCAACTCTCCTGAATAGATAGCATTATTCTCTTCCGTTTTTAACATTCTAACCCTTATGAGTAGAACTCCCAAACTACTGATACCTAGAAATGATAGCAACATATCCCCACCCTTTATAATGAAATTATATAAATGTCAGGGAGTTTTTGTTTAGCTTTGTTTTTTCCCTCAGGGGGTGTGTAGGGAGAGAATCTTTCATTTTTTAAAATTGTCCCCACTTCAAATTCAGTAGAGATATTCCTAAAGCACGTTTCCCAACTCAATAAACTCAACCTTCTCTTTCATTTTTGTTCTGTCTCCAACCTCTCCCGATCCAAGGCAATAAATACTGGTTTGTTTCTCTGTTTGCTTATGGAAGAAGTATTAACAAGAAGATACCAATCAAATTTCTTTGCTCCCACAATCTCTCTCACACAAATTCACACCAACGCCATGACCCAGAGAGAAGTAATAAGAAAGAAGAGGGAAACAGGTAATAACAGGAAAGAGAAAAGAATCAGTAACAGTAAAACATGGACCAAGCTGAAGAAAGACCAGTACTATACTAGAGCATTATAATTACCAAATTGAAAAAATGAAAATATTTCCAGGCAAATTACTTTGTGGACCTTTTGACATGAAGGAGAACTGCAGGAGATTGGAGGGTGTGGGAAGAATAGGGATTAAGCCTTTCAATTAAGGTTGATTCAATTAAGGTTTGAGTAAGCCTTTCAAACCTAACCTGGCAAGAAGTTTAAGACTACCTGCCCAAGAAATGTATCCTAAGCAATGAAAGGCCTATAATCTGTGCATTTGAAATTTGAAGAGGCTACATTGGCCCTAGTCATGTAAAGAGTGTGAAAGTATCAGATATTAACCAACTTCTTTTTCTAAATTCCTCAGTTGTCTCAGTGAGTAGTTTCCACGTGTGGGGATGTTTTATTGCCTCAGAATTTTATTTACTGACTCATTTGAGAAAAGCTTAAATGTACTTTAAGCTTTGTCTTGCTATCATGCTTTTTGTATAGGTCCTTTTTCTAGTTAACATAATATTTCTGTTGGAAGCAAAATAATTCTGAACAATCATTTACTAGTTTGGTTTGGGTAATCCATCAGAAATACTCCAATGAAAAGAGATGGCCCTACTCTCATCATATCTTTAAGCCATCCTCAACCACTACTTGCCTGCCCCACCCTAATTATATACTGTAAATCTAGAATCATACCTTTGTTAATAATAGTCTAATTCAAAACAAGTATTTAATCTATTGGAGAAGGCAATGGCAGCCCACTCCAGTACTCTTGCCTGGAAAATCCCATGGACAGAGGAGCCTGGTGGGCTGCAGTCCATGGGGTCGCTAAGAGTCGGACACTGAGCAACTTCACTTTCACTTTTCACTTTCATGCACTGGAGAAGGAAATGGCAACGCACTCCAGTGTTCTTGCCTGGAGAATCCCAGGGACAGGGGAGCCTGGTGGGCTGCCATCTATGGGGTCGCACAGAGTTGGACACGACTGAAGCGACTTAGCAGCAGCAGCAGCAGTAGGCACAGCAGGCTGGAAGGGAAGGTTATCTGCAAAGTCACACAGAGTTGGGATCAGAACATGGGTCTCTTGATTTGCAAATCAAGAGATTTGCATGTCTAAAACATGCAAGCTACAAGAATGGCCTTGGACATGGAACAACAGACTGGTTCCAAATAGAAAAAGGAGTACGTCAAGGCTGTATATTGTCACCCTGCTTATTTAACTTCTATGCAGAGTACATCATGAGAAACGCTGGGCTGGAGGAAGCACAAGCTGGAATCAAGATTGCCGGGAGAAATATCAATAACCTCAGATATGCAGATGACACCACCCTTATGGCAGAAAGTGAAGAGGAACTAAAGGCCTCTTGATGAAAGTGAAAGAGGAGAGTGAAAAAGTTGGCTTAAAGCTCAACACTCAGAAAACGAAGATCATGGCATCCAGTCCCATCACTTCATGGGAAATAGATGGGGAAACAGTGGAAACAGTGGCTGACTTTATTTGGGGGGGCTCCAAAATCACTGCAGATGGTGACTGCAACCATGAAATTAAAAGACGCTTACTCCTTGGAAGAAAAGTTATGACCAACCTAGATAGTATATTCAAAAGCAGAGACATTACTTTGCCGACTAAAGTTCGTCGAGTCAAGGCTATGGTTTTTCCTGTGGTCATGTATGGATGTGAGAGTTGGACTGTGAAGAAGGCTGAGCACCGAAGAATTGATGCTTTTGAACTGTGGTGTTGGAGAAGACTCTTGAGAGTCCCTTGGACTGCAAGGAGATCCAACCAGTCCATTCTGAAGGAGATCAGCCCTAGGATTTCTTCAGAAGGAATGATGCTAAAGCTGAAGCTCCAGTACTTTGGCCACCTCATGCGAAGAGTTGACTTATTGGAAAAGACCCTGATGCTGGGAGGGATTGGGGGCAGGAAGAGAAGGGGATGACAGAGGATGAGATGGCTGGATAGCATCACTGACTCGATGGACGTGAGTCTGAGTGAACTCCGGAAGGTGGTGATGGACAGGGAGGCCTGGTGTGCTTCGATTCATGGGGTCACAAAGTCGGACGCGACTGAACTGAATTGAACTGAACTAAAGCTTCCTAGACTAGAACAGATTGTGTGGTTTCACCAACCCACCTCCTCACCTCCTAACACACACACACCTTGGCTACACCTATAATCCAGTACACTTTGTCATCATATTATTGTCATCTCCATATATACTGAGCAGTGTTTATGAAATGTTTTATGAACAATGTCTAGTTAGAAAATCCTGACATAGGTTCATCAAAGTAGAAAAGGATAAAACAATCAGAAAAGAGATTGAAGCCAAGAAGATGTGCTGGTAATAAAGCATCAAGTTACCTGAAATAAATTCAAGTTTTTGGGCTAAATAAACAGCAGCATAGAGAAAATGAAACATATTATTCCCTGCCCCAAAGCAATGATACCTAACAGTGTCTTAGCCTGGTAGTCAAATTGCTTAACAATCTGGCACCAGTCTACATTTCTAATGTCATTCCCCATATCCTTCAAAGCAGCATTATACTTTTTGGGTCCTCTTTATAAGTGCAGTAAGTTATGCATTAATGGTTTTTTCATCCCTGAGATCATAGTATGCTTAATAGCATAGAATATGAACCCCATGATAGCCACTACAGTTCTAAAAACATAATACAAACTCAAGAACACCTGTTGACCGGAATGATGACAAGTACCACAGGTAAGACAGGAAGAAACTGAAAAAGGTAACAATAAAATCAAGTATACTGAATATCTTGCTGACTGAAGAAACATGGTCATCTATTTGTCAACATAAAGACTGATAAGGAGAAGCTACTTTAGCTTAGGTATAAAAAGCCAAAGACTTTGGTAGGCTCTTTTTTACAGAAGTGTTAATACGGCTCCAACTATTACATGATTAAATAATCTTGGCAGAACACAGTATTGGTAAGTAAACTGACTCCAGATTTAGAGAGAGGGCAAAGGGAAGTGAGGAGAGAAAAGGAGGGGAGTCAAGAAGTAAAGAGATAAACAAGAAATATACCAGGGAATGGAGATTTAGTCTCTCTTAGTATGAGTTCTTGACAATGAAAAATGTCATACCTTTGAAGAGATCAGCATAAGATATTGTAATGAGGCTCCCATAACCTACTGAACTTTAGATATCATAAAATGCTAGAAAATGGAATTTTTTTCCTTTGCAATTTATACTTTACCAATAATTCTCTAGCTGCTTAGAATCCCAAATAAAAACTCTAAACACCCAGTTAATAATATTTAAATATCACAATTTTGCTAGCAAAAGAGGAAAAACTATATACCAAGACATGACTCAAGGGGGAAAAAAAAAAAGACAACGAATTAGTAAAGTGGTGTCACCAAGTCATGAGCAAAAAATAAAAATGAGGTTGGGTAAGAAGACTAAAAACAAATCCTTCAGGTGGGATGGGGGAGGAATGAAATAGATGAGAGAAATTAAAAGGTACAAACTTCCAGTTATAAAATAAATGAGTCACAGGGATGAAACGTACAGCACAGAAAATATACTCAATAATAATACCATTGTATGGTGATAGATGGTAACTAGACTTATCAGGATGATCATTTTGTAATGTAGACATTTTGATATTGGAAAATATCAAATCACTATATTGTATAACAGTAAACTAACATAGTGTCATAGGTCTATTATACATCCAAAAACAAACTTGAGAAAAAAGAGATTACATTTGCAGTTATGGAGGGTGTGGGGGAGTTGGTAATTGGATGACAGCAGTGCAATGGTATAAACTTTCAGTGACAAATTAAGAAGTACTAGCAATACAATGTAGAACATGATTAGTATAATTAACATTGATATATGTTATTTATGAATGTTATGAGAGTAAATCCAGACTTCTCATCACAATTTGTATCTATATGAGATGATGGATGTTCACTAAAATTGTGGTAAACATTTCATGATGTAAGTCAAATCATTATGCTGTACATCTTAAACTTATACAATGGTATATGTCAATTGTATCTCACTAAAACGAAGAAAAAGAGAAAAATCTGTTGACCCTCAGAAAGGTGAGACTAACTGGAGATATTCTTAGACAAGAGTGTGCAATTCAGCATCTCCCAACATTACACATGCAGAGCATTAAGTTCTCCAAGCATATTAACAACGTTTTTGAAAAACAGATAAGAAAGAGGTGGGGTTGGGGGAACCCTTTGGTTAAATAAGTTTGTACAATGGGCTACACAAAGTTAAAAACATTTCGCTTCCCCCCACCCCCAGGATTCTTACATACTAGTGTATAATAGGAATCTCCAACAGAAGGGCAGATTTTCCTATGTTTCTAAAACTTAACCATAGAATTTTTTAAAGCCCATCTCATTAGAACAGACTTAGAATAAAGTGAATGAAAAACCAAAAGGTCAAATGGTTGCTGTTGTTCTTAAACATTTCTAAGGAGTGAAAGAACAAAGACCATTGGCTATAGTCCAACAAATCTAAGATCATGTTGATTATAAGATGCAATATTAATATATACTATGAAAAAAAATGCAGTCAATAAATTATGACATGTCATTAATTGTAAAATATGTCTCAATTTCAAATAATTTCAAAAGTAATATTTAAGTGCTCATGCACAGTTGTTCGGTCATGTTCAACTTTGCAATATCATGGACTGTAGCCCACAAGATTCTTTCGCCTATGGAAATTTTCAGGCAAGAATACTGCAGTGGGTTGCCATTTCCTCCTCCATGGGACCTTCCCCATTAAGGAATCGAAACTGCATCTCCTGCACTGGCAGGTGAATTCTTTACCACTCTGCCAAATACTTAACAGTAATGATTAAAAGATTGTAATCTATTTACTGTCATGTGCTGTGCTTAGTTGCTCAGTCGTGTCCAACTTTTTGCAACCCCATGAACTGCAGCCCACCAGGCTCCTCTGTCCATGGGGATTCTCCAAGCAAGAATACTGGAGTGGGTTGCCATTTTCTCTTCCAATTTACTGTCATATAGATTGTCTATTGTATATTTAAATCACATACTTTCTTAAATTTCCTTTACAAATTTGGCACAAGACAGCACTCTAATGTGTCGCCATAATTGCCTAATGTATTTATTACACAGATTTGTTGAAGACTTTTAATAAGTTACTAGCTGGGCTTCAAGTTGCACATTTGATTATGGATAAATAATTCCCATCTTCCAGGGACGCTGAGAGGATTTAAAGAAATAATATATGTAAAACGCCAGGAAATTAGTAAGCACTTAATATGTGAGTTCCCTTCTCTTTCTTCTTCTTTTGTTTTCCCTCTCAGTAATTAACCCTAGCACTTTATCAATCTTGTCAGAACATATTTGATCACTTCAGCCAAAATGCCTTCCTGGTCTTGATTTCCTGTTTAATCTTCTGTAAACATGAAGAACACCTAATCAATCCCCCCTTGCAGAATCCTTTATATAAATCAAAGTACTTTCAAACAAATATGACCACAATGAAGAAACAGACTATTTCAAAACCATATCATTTTTAATAAGTTTATTAAGGTCAAATTAATGCAATGTAAAGGAAACTAACCAAGCCATTTAATTTGTTTTTCTTAAATAAAACATATAATGTTTCATCAGACATCAGGCTTTTATTTGACAAATCAATATACGATTATTATATGAACTAGTTTCTGTGGAGCATAAGACTTCTCTCATGGACTGATAAATCAACAAGCTAAAAAGAGAAGGGACTGAATTAAATAATTTTTAAGGGAAAAAAACATCAAGCAAGGGAGAAATTAAAGACACATGAAATGGGGTTAATAAAAGGAATTTTAAAAAATCAACATAGTAACTATAGGTCTATTCAACAGACCCAAAAAAAAAAAAAAATCATAAAGCAAAACACAAAAACTAAATACCAAAGAACAATTAAGCAACTTGCCAAAAAACAAAATACTTTGGTGGGATGTCAATCAGTAACACTGAGCTGACAACTGTGCCTTAATTAATTTTGAAACTGTTTCCAATTAGTTAGTATAGAACACTAGAGGCTTCATGCTGCCTATGACTCAGTGCACTGACTCATCCACCAAAACTTTTCTTACAGAAGAAATATCCAAGCACCCGCCAGGATGCAAGATCAAAAGGAAAGAAGGTTCACCAACCTTCTTAGTTAAAGGCCTGTGATAAATTTAGATGACCGGAAGGATATGGAACAACTTTCCAAAAAGGTTTAATAGTCAAAAATAACTTGAAAAGTTTGATTTGTTAACAAAACAATGAAAATATATTCTTTAAAATTGCTACTGCAAATATATCTATAAAGAATGTTACTTGTTACTTGACATATAGATGACATAAATAATATAACCAATATTATTAAAGTGTTTAATTAAATTCACCGATTCATCATATATAAATATCCCATGTTTCATACCTTCTTAAAACAGCAGCGGAAACAAAATTTAGACATGAACAAGAGCCTAAAATCACCATATATATTTAGTCCATTGAAGATGTCTTATTTTTTTTCGATTTAGTTTATCCTTAGTGTGATCCAAGATTACTGGCCTTTCTAGAATTAATAAAAATGTCTTAAATAGTTCTTTAAAATAACTACAAAATACAATATTAAAAAAAAAAGAATGCAAGTAACTACCTTTCCTTCCTTTTATTATAAAATTTATCTCTACTTAACTCAAACATTTCATTAAATCACAGTTGCGTATAGGTAACTATTTCTGAAATAGTTTAGAAATATTTGGGGGCTGAGAGAGAGAGAAAAGAGCAATGAAAGACTACCACTCCCTTCAGGAAAAAACAAAGAAGACCCTTTATTCAGAAACTGGAACCTAGAGGAGGGGCTGGACTCAGCCAGTCCTAATATTCTGGAGAGCCTAGGGGATCCATGGAGAGAAATCAAGTTAATAGCAAGTTAGTTCCTAAACAAATTGTCAATAAGAGATCCATTATGCTGTAAAAATCCATATGTAATTTTTTAATGCCTTATGATTTAAAAGAAAATTAAAATGGCTTACAAAGACAAGTTAGTTCAGAAAGTAAAAAAGCAAGGAAATGGAGAGAGAAAAGGTTCGAAGATGGCAATGAAGACAGAAGAAATAAAAAGATAAAATTAAAATCAGTAGTAAGGCTTACGCAAAACACGACACAAATTGTTTCTGTTAGTTGATAAAGGCAGACTACAAAATGTATGAGTTTCCTAGAAGCCACTGAAAAGAGAGAAACATATGCAGTTGCATCATTTGTCATATCCACAAAAACACAAACACATACACACCAACCACAGTCATTCAAAATGTTTCCTTACCACTGTACCTGGAAAAGAAAATTCCAATCAGTCTTCATAAAGAAATCACAGAAAACCAACCTTCTCTTCCACCCTTAGAGTGAATATAACAATGAGTTTAAAAGTTGTGTTACTTTTAATATTCCTCAATATAAGCAATGGAATAACACAGTGAGGGATGATTCAGTTAAACCAGTTCTAAGAATGTGAAAACGATATGGTCCAAGTACACTGCAGTCCTTCATAAATTTTATTTCCCCCAAACTTTTTATAGGTGGCTGAGAGTTCAAAGTCATAATCTAAGACAAGAACCTGGAGTCTAGCTATTTTATGTTATTTGCAAAAGAACAAGTCTATATATTTTGACAGTAAGCTAAACGGGAAAAGAAATGTGGCTGATATACACATAGGAAGCCAAATGAATCTAATGAGAACATCTGCTTGAATTAATTAAACAAGTGCTTAATGAGTTTCATTACATAAAAGATAAGGTAGTACTTAGTGGGATACAATGTTGAATTTGTCTACCATCCTCCTATAGCAGAGTTTAGAGTGCTGGGGACCACATGCAATTAAATAACTAATTACAGCAGTGATAAAGACAATGATAAAATTGAGTGGCTGCTGGAGAAGCACCTAATCTGGAAATGAAATGTTAAAAAAGGCCTTCCAAAGAAACTACCATCTAAGCTGAGACCTGAGACCTGAAGCAGCAGTTAGCTCAGGGCTCCTAGACAGAAGTTAACAGAAATCCCAATCAGTCCTCCTCTAGGTTCGGTTTCCTTACCCCAACCATTAAATGATGATAATGTAAGGATCGGGACACTTTCATTCACTCAAAGATCAAGGCAAAAATAATTGAATAAGCCCATGACTTCAACTGTGACTTACACACTGATATCTAGGTGGCCTGACAAAAATCAGTAATGTTTAACTGTTCTCAGGTGTTGTGTGACTTTTTTCTTCCTAAATCATCAAAAGAACGTCTGGCTTTGTGCTCCCAGTTTCTTTCCCTATACTACACTGTAAGCTTTGTGGTATGTTGTCAAAACAGGAAAACACAGTTACATTAAACAATGAAGAGCAAAGCAGATGAAGGATGAATCAGAATAAAAGTTAGCTTGGATGGGAGCAGAGGGGTTAGCTTCTTCAAGAGTTTTGAAAAAAAGAGATGGTACAGCCACTGCATTTGACGAAGACAGAAGATGAGAAAAGGAACGAGAACAATATTAGAAAGTATTACTGGGAATTAAGCGTTCCAGTCATAGTTTTGAGAAATGCATAAAAAACTTGCATTATTTTGAAATAATTGTTGTTTTAATGAATCATGTTCTTTTGACCACAATTCTCAAAGACTGCAACAAATGATTTATGACTTTATATGAAATAAATCTGACAAGTTCTTATCTCATGCTCAGACTTCTCTGAGTTCCCAAACAATTTATCCAACTAGTTCTTGAAACTCCATGTTAGCTATGTAAAAAGCATGTAAAAAATGTCCAAAACAAAATAGAAATTTTCCTTAAAAAATCTGAGTCTTCATGCAGCCAATGACAAGGTCATATACCTACCTCCCTTAACAGTTTCATCCCGCTTCACCTCTCATGTCTAACTCTTCATCACCACATTCTGTTTATTTTTAATACAAAACCTCTCAAATCTGCCTACTTTGCTCCATCTAAAGTGCCACCACTCTATCAAAATCTCTTTAAATAAATTCAATTACTTTCTAACCGGTCTGCTTGCATCTACCTTTACACAGCCTATTCCCAGCCGACGACCTCTTATCTATGCTCACAAAATGTTGTTACAAAATACATATCTAATCTAATTTACCCACATCTCCTACTGAAAACTTTTCAGTGGATTCCCACTGTTTTTCAAATAAATATCAAAACCTATCAGGCCTACCATTTTCTGACGAAGACTTCATCTCTTTCCATCTCTGCTCTGATGTCTATTTTAGCCAATCAGTCGGTCTTCAGGTTTTCCAGAAGTGCCTTGTTTTCTCCCACAATAGATTTCACCTGTTATCCCTGGTGGGAATGTTCTTTCCTATTCTTTAGATCTAAGCTCATAAGCCTTTCCCAAATGCCCATACTAAATCAGAAGTCTATTTGCCACTCTCACAGAGTTACACAACTTTCTCTAATGGCAATTATCACAGATGAAACTGTTCTTATTTGTGTATATTATATCTCTGTGTTCTGTTACAAATTACCCTAATTAAAGGGTTTAAAACAAGAAACATTTATTATCTCACCATTTCTATGGGTCAGAAATATATAAGTATCTGGCTTGGGGTCTCTCTTAGGATGCAGTAACAGGGTCAGCCAAGGTTGCATTCCTCTGAAGGCTTGTTCAAGCTAGAAGATCTGCTTTCAAGAGAACTCACTCATCTGGTGCTGGTTGTTAGGAGACCTCAGTTCCACTCCATGTAGGCCTCTCCATGGGTTGCTTAAGCATCCTAATGGCATGGAACTGGCCTCTCAAAGCAAGTAATCCAGGATACAACACACTTTCTTTTCTGACCTAGCATTTGAAATGAAAAACACCATAATTTCTTAACATCTTATTAGTCACACTGGTCAACCCAATTCATTATGGAAAGGAACTGTGAAATAATACGAACACCAGGGAGTAAAAATCAATGGAAGCCATCTTGTGGACACTGGCTATGATAGTATGTTAACTGATCTGTTTTTAAATCTTCTAATAGATTAAACTCCAAGACTTAGACTGAAGTAACTATCAGTTAGTTCAGTCGCTCAGTCGTGTCCGACTCTTTGCGACCCCATGAATCGCAGCACACAAGGCCTCCCTGTCCATCACCAACTACCGGAGTTCACTCAGACTCACGTCCATTGAGTCAGTGATGCCATCCAGCCATCTCATCCTCTGCCGTCCCCTCCTCCTCCTCCCCCCAATCAAAGTCTTTTCCAATGAGTCAACTCTTTGCATGAGGTGGCCAAAGTACTGGAGTTTCAGCTTTAGCATCATTCCTCCCAAAGAAATAAAATTACCTTAAGTCTTATGCTTAATCTGAGTCACAGCTCCCATCCTGAAGGCACCCTATTTCCTGCCTTGTTCCAAAAACATCCTCTTGAAAGCATTCTACACCTGCTTCTCTCCCTTCAACAACTATTTCTAGCCCTACTACTTCAAGAGACACTTCTTCAATTTTTCTAAATATTCCAAGGAAGGAAAACTTACAAAATTTCATATCCTGAGATTTACCTTTTATCTT
Source organism: Oryx dammah (assembly GCF_014754425.2). Classification (NCBI taxonomy): domain Eukaryota; kingdom Metazoa; phylum Chordata; class Mammalia; order Artiodactyla; family Bovidae; genus Oryx; species Oryx dammah. The sequence goes on along the minus strand of NW_024070201.1, from coordinate 56,541,084 downwards.
TTTCTAAATCAGATTACTCTTAAGTAATATTCCCAGATAGGATTTTGTTATGACATATTTTAACAAATATTATATACTAAAACTTTTTATTTTGTAAAATTTAGAAGTTGCACTTAATTTCGTTATGCAACAGTATTCCAATATGTTTATGGACTTCCAAATCTGAGATGAAAATTGAAAATTAAAAAATACAATTTATCGTTTAATCATATCAAACTTTTGTTGATTTTTGGAATACTTACTAATTCATTGGAGGCTTCCCTGGTAGCTTAGTGGTAAAGAATCTGCCTGCCAGTGCAAGAAATGAGGGTTCGATCCTTGGGTCGGAAAGATCCTGTAGACAAGTAAATGGCATCCCACTGCAGTATTCTTGTGTGGGAAATCCTATGGACAGAGAAGCCTTGTGGGCTACAACTCATGGGGTCACAAAACAGTCAGACATGACTTAGTGACTAAACAACAACTAATTCAATACTTTATTCAAATAAAACATACTAAAATTATAGTAGAAAATGCAATGGGGAAGGAAAAGTTTTTTTTTAAATTTGATTTTCACAAAACTTTTCAGGCACTTGTAAAACAAATGAGCAAACAAACAAACAAAAAACACTATACTGTGTGTCAAAGAAAGAAATAATCCTCATCTAATGTACCACATGACACATCAAAGTAAAATTTCAAAGACAGATGACTGAACAACTCACTTAGGACAAATAAAAACTCATTTATAGTTTATGAAAATCTCATAGGAATCTCCCTCCACAAGATGAACTTGAAAGTAGCCGAAATTAATTTTTTAATTGATTTAATGGTTCATTTTTGAGATTATTAAGGGCCCATTATAAAAGGAGAAAAAAATGGAAACACATAGACTAAGTAATATATTAAGGTTAAGGGACAAGAACAAATTGGATTTTATGAAACATCTAACTTCTCTCACATAAAAATTATATATTGGATTGGCAAAAAAGTTCATTCAGTTTTTTCCATACCATCGTACAGAAAAAACTCAAATGAACATTTTGGCAAACCCAATATACCTCAATGTAAAAGAACATAACTTAATAAAGAGATGCCACCCATACTATGCATGCTCAGTCACCCAGTCGTGTCTGACTCTTATTGGACCTATAGACTATAGTACACCAGGCTCCTCTATCCATTGGGTTCTCTAGGCAAGAATACTGGAGTGGTTGCCATTTCCTCCTCCAGGGAATCTTCCCGACCCAGAGACTGAACCCACGTCTCTTGAGTCTTCTGCATAGCCTGCTTGGGTAGGTGAATTCTTTACCACTGAGCCACTTGAGAAGCGCCCATGCATATATTCATGGTTATAATTACACACCATCATTCAAGTCAGGTAGTATTCCATTTCGAGAGCATTAGAAAGGGCGAGAAAGAGAATAAGGAAACTTGATAAGTAGCAGTATAAATCAGAAGTATAATTTATAGAATATTTACTATGTACCAGATAAACTTCACACATATGTTTATACTTAAACATTTATTAATATAATATTTTAATGAGGTAGGAACTATAATCATCCCCATTCTTAGATGAAAATTGAAGCACAGAGAGTGTAATTTGCTTGTGGTCATGCAAATAATCAGCAGAAGAGTTCCAGAGCCCACGCTCTAAACCACTGCACCACACTGCCTCACTTCTCAACTATCCTAAATTTTCAACAACCTCCTTGAACACTCACTTCAATAATATCTATAAACAATTTTCTGATTTACAGATATTGTCTTTGACATCACCTGAAAATAAAGGCACTCAGACCAGATTCATCTCAATTTTTCTGACCCATTACCTATAAATTTATCTTCAATCACATCTGTCCTCACTTCAAGTCTCTCCTCCACTCAAGGCAAATCTTGTACTGTGCTACTGAACCAAGACTCTCCTCCAGCTTTTATATGAAATCCCTTCTCCTGTTATCTTCAAACTTTCACTCTGGACTGCTCTATCCTCACAGAAATAAGGAGGATAACTGCCCACCTACCTACCCTCCTAACCACCCATAGACATATAAGCACATACATACAAACATACATAAAACCCTCCCTCTATCTTCCTTTCTTGCCTGGGAAATCCCATGGACACAGGAGCCTGGTGGGCTACAGTCCAAAGGGTCGCAAAGAGTTGGATATGACTGAGCAACTAAGCACATCTTCCTTTACTCATCCAAATCTTTTCCTGTCAACTTATACTGGCTCTCTCTGTTCCTTCCATACAGGAATCTGATTTCCAATAAATCCTTACTCCTTGAAACTGCTTTTCCAAAGATAATCACTTAACTGTCAGCTTAAAATAATATTTTTTCTGAAATTTGGGTAAATTTGCCCTTGTTGATGGCAAAAACCTTTATTTCCTTAGCTTATATGCAACCAGTCTCCTGGATCCCTGCATAGTTCTTTAACCATTCCTTCTCTGTCCTTCCTTAGGTCAACTTCTTCTATCTAATTTGTAATGCAGTAGTATCCCCTGCATTTCCCTCTGTGGTGCACAGTATTTTTTAACACACACACATACACACACACACACACACAAAGAGAGAGAGAAAACACAAAGAAACAAACAAACCATGAGGGATTTTATTCTCTTTTTGTCTTCAGCACTGCCTTGCTGATGATGCCTTAAATAATAATTTTTAATCAGGTCTTCTTGTTTCAGACTATTCAGTCAATCAACTGTATTTTGGACAGGAAAACTTAGATGTCCTTTAGGCATTTCAAACACACAAGCCCAATATTTAATTCATCAATTTCCCCCAAACCTAACCCTCCTTCCTTATTCTTCATATCATGGAGCAACATCACTCTCTGTCTCATTAGTCACACAAAAAAGAGTATGATGGTAAGTATTTTCCCCTTCATCTCATCCACTGCTACAACTGCTGACTTTTCAACTCCTTCCTTCAACACACTGATTATCACTGTTTTGTTCAGTTATTTGTTATCTTTTATCTAATATAAAACATCAGTCTCCTTGCCTACAAATTCTCCCAACATATGGCCATTGAGTAGCCTATAAAAAAGTGGAAATTTAGCCAGATCACTCCGTATCTTAAAACTCTTCAAAGATTCTCCACTGCCACAAGAAAAGATTCCACATATCTTAATCTAACTAGCCTAATATTTTCTGCAAGGAAAATTACTTAAATAAAATTGTTGAGCTCTCACTTGATTACAAAGTGAAGAAAAGGGAGCACACACACATGTACATTCACATGTCTCTAAAATAAGTAGCATACAATCCAACTGTAACTGCTGAAAATTAACATTAGTCACAGAGCTTATCATGTAGTCCCTCCTAGAATATTTTCATTTTATAAAGACTCTTGATGACACTTATTGGTAGTAAGACCTTAAGATGTAGAGATTGGTAGCAAGATTGATTCCTAGAGGACAGAATAATTCACTCAGTTCTGGCAGGAAAGAGAAAAAAGTAGTACACCCAATCTTGGCAATTTAAGAATGACAGCTTAACTAAGAAACTACTCACAAAGATGTAGACAGAGTTTAGGGAATAGAGAATGGGGAATAGTGCACAGTTCCAGAAGATCTCACAACAAAGACATTACCATTCCTAAGCCTGAAGGGCAAGAGGAATAATGATTAGTTATATACAGAGGGCCTCCTGGCAGGAGATCTGACTTTAGGGAGAGAAAAGCAGCGAACTCAAGGCAACACAAGGCAGTACAGTGAATTCACTTTCCCCTCACCTTTTGATCTCCAGCTGGTATCTTAACTGGAATAATCCAGGGAAGGGGAACCAGATGATATAGTTGGTAAAGGCCAGACTCTCAGGACACATACAGGGTGGAGAAGAATAGAGAGTGGTTCTAGAAATGTAATCAGAAGATATCTAGCCCTTTAGAAAGTCAACTCTGATAACTGCAAATAATGTTACATTTGTAAGAGACCTTACAGAGGATATAGCTCCAAAATCTTCATTTTCCATAGTAGGAACCAGAAAGAAACAAAGGAAGAAACAAAAACAAAAAGTAAAAAAGAAAAATAAAAAAAAAAAGTAAGTTAAAAAAAAGTAAAGGAAAAAGAAAGAAAAAAAATTTTAATGAAAAAAAAAAAGTAAATAAACGTAGTAGGAACTGAGGCTTAAATAATCAAGCAACATTTTCAAGGTCACATCATTATTCAGGAGTAACACATGAACTGGATACCAAGGCAGGTGATAATCTCCATTTTGGTAACTTGATTCCCCAATAGTGCTAGGCACACAAAAAACATTGAAAGCATACTTACTGGATTGAATTTTATAAATTCCTTTTAGGGCATACGAAAGAGCCAAAACTAATCTGATATGACTTGAAGATTTCCCCTTAGTCATTATGTTAGAAATTTTAAAAGTACAAAATCAAATAACAAAGTATATGAGTGTGTCTTTCTTCTGTAATCTAACAAAATCAATATATAAAATGTTATGTAAAGCGGAGGAAAACCTAAACAATTTGAAATGTTCAAAATAACCACATGTACCTATTCATAGATGTGTTGACCAAAAGTCTACTACCTGCTGTGTAAATAAACATCTAAAAGATCGCTCATTTCTAAGTCAAGAGAATAAATTAGCATAACAAAGACAAAAACCATCAAAGGCTAATTGATGCAGTGTAAACAATTTAATGCTTTTGTACTCTCTTAAAATATCATCAGTACTACTTTAAATTACAGTCTAAAAAGTTCTATGGATAGTCATTACATACATATATCATTTAAGTTAATTAGATAATAAAGCACTACCTATCAGTTCAGTTCAGTTCAGTCGCTCAGTCCTGTCCAACTCTTTGCGACCCCATGAATCGCAGCACACCAGGCCTCCCTGTCCATCACCATCTCCCAGAGTTCACTCAGACTCACGTCCATCAAGTTTATGATGCCATCCAGCCATCTCATCCTCGGTCGTCCCCTTCTCCTCCTGCCCCCAGTCCCTCCCAGCATGAGTCTTTTCCAATGAGTCAACTCTTTGGATGAGGTGGCCAAAGTACTGGAGCTTCAGCTTTAGCATCATTCCCTCCAAAGAAATCCCAGGGCTGATCTCCTTCAGAATGGACTGGTTGGATCTCCTTGCAGTCCAAGGGACTCTCAAGAGTCTTCTCCAACACCACAGTTCAAAAGCATCAATTCTTCGGTGCTCAGCCTTCTTCACAGTCCAACTCTCACATCCATACATGACCACAGGAAAAACCATAGCCTTGACTAGATGGACCTTAGTCAGCAAAGTAATGTCTCTGCTTTTGAATATGCTATCTAGGTTGGTCATAACTCTTCTTCCAAGGAGTAAGCGTCTTTTAATTTCATGGCTGCAGTCAACATCTGCAGTGATTTTGGAGCCCCCCCAAATAAAAGTCTGACACTGTTTCTACTGCTTCCCCATCTATTTTCCATGAAGGGATGGGACCAGATGCCATGATCTTCGTTTTCTGAATGTTGAGCTTTAAGCCAACTTTTTCGCTCTCCTCTTTCACTTTCATCAAGAGGCTTTTTAGCTCCTCTTCACTTTCTGCCATAAGGGTGGTGTCATCTGCATATCTGAGGTGATTGATATTTCTTGTGGCAATCTTGATTCCAGCTTGTGTTTCTTCCAGCCCAGCGTTTCTCAAGATGTACTCTGCATAGAAGTTAAATAAGCAGGGTGACAATATACAGCCATGATGTACTCCTTTTCCTATTTGGAACCAGTCTGTTGTTCCATGTCCAGTTCTAACTGTTGCTTCCTCACCTGCATACAGATTTCTCAAGAGGCAGGTTAGGTGGTCCGGTATTTCCATCTCTTTGAGCGTTAGTTTACTAGCATGTGAGATGAATGCTATTGTGCAGTAGTTTGAGAATTCTTTGGCATTGCCTTTCTTTGAGATTGGAATGAAAACTGACCTTTTCCAGTCCTGTGGCCACTGCTGAGTTTTCCAAATTTGCTGGCATATTGAATGCAGCACTTTCACAGCATCATCTTTCAGGATTTGAAACAGCTCAACTGGAATTCCATCACCTCCACTAGCTTTGTTTGTAGTGATGCTTTCTAAGGCCCACTTGACTTCACATTCCAAGATGTCTGGCTCTAGATTAGTGATCACATCATCATGATTATCTGGGTCGTGAAGATCTTTTTTGTACAGTTCTTCCGTGTATTCTTGCCACCTCTTCTTAATATCTTCTGCTTCTGTTAGGTCCAGACCATTTCTGTCCTTTATTGAGCCCATATTTGCATGAAATGTTCCCTTGGTATCTCTAATTTTCTTGAAGAGATCTCTATAGTCTTTCCCATTCTGTTGTTTTCCTCTATTTCTTTGCATTGATCGCTGAAGAAGGCTTTCTTATATCTTCTTGCTATTCTTTGGAACTCTGCATTCAGATGCTTATATCTTTCCTTTTCTCCTTTGCTGTTCACCTCTCTTCTTTGCACAGCTATTTGTAAGGCCTCCCCAGACAGCCATTTTGCTTTTTTGCATTTCTTTTCCATGGGGATGGTCTTGATCCCTGTTCTCCTGTACAATGTCACAAACCTCATTCCATAGTTAATCAGGCACTCTATCTATCAGATCTAGGCCCTTAAATCTATTTTTCACTTCCACTGTATAATCATAAGGGATTTGATTTAGGTCATACCTGAATGGTCTAGCAGTTTTCCCTACTTTCTTCAATTTAAGTCTGAATTTGGCAATAAGGAGTTCATGATCTGAGCCACAGTCAGCTCCTGGTCTTGTTTTTGCTGACTGTATAGAGCTTCTCCATCTTTGGCTGCAAAGAATATAATCAATCTGATTTCGGTGTTGACCATCTGGTGATGTCCCTGTGTAGAGTCTTCTCTTGTGTTGTTGGAAGAGGGTGTTTGCTATGACCAGTGCATTTTCTTGGCAAAACTCTATTAGTCTTTGCCCTGCTTCATTCCGCATTCCAAGGCCAAATTTGCCTGTTACTCCAAGTGTTTCTTGACTTCCTACTTTTGCATCCAGTCCCCTATAATGAAAAGGACATCTTTTTTGGGTGTTAGTTCTAAAAGGTCTTGTAGGTCTTCATAAAACTGTTCAACTTCAGTTTCTTCAGCATTACTTGTTGGGGCATAGACTTGGATTACCGTGATATTGAATGGTTTGCCTTGGAAATGAACAGAGATCATTCTGTCGTTTTTGAGATTGCATCCAAGTCTGCATTTCGGACTCTTTTGTTGACCATGATGGCTTTAAAGTCTGAATAATCAGAAAACTCATTTCAAAGAATTTAGTTTCCTCACTCACACTTTTATTGGAATCACATATCCCCAAATTTATTAAATACTTTCTGCTCACATTTGAATTTTTATGTAAGACACTAGAAAATCAAACCACAATCAAAGATTCATATAAAACATCCTGACCCCCCAAAAAATTAGTTTCTATCTCCAACACTGACATTATTGAGGGGAAAATTATACAATGTCCAATTTTTAAGAATCATGAAATGTTTATAGCAAGCATACACATTTTTGTTAATTTTCAGAAACTGACAATACATTTACAAAAACCATATTCCTTGAATGCCTCTCTTAAACACCATAAAAACTTTACTTCTGTATTATATAGACTTAAGCTAAACTATTCTTATTTAAAATTTATTATAGACTATGAGTGTGGTATATAGTACCTAAGCAACATCCATTCATCTAGAATTAATCTGGAGATTATACTATCATTCCTGGTTAATTGTTTTTCTGCTCTTAATTTTTTTAACCCTATCTATTTAATACTATCAATACATAAATATGAAGAAAAAGCTTCCGCCTTGGTTAAAATATTTGTCATAAGGAAATACCTGCAGAGCATTCAATAGAAATTCACATACAAGAAAATCCTTCCCTCCTCTCCATTAGGTATAATCAAATAATTCATCAAGTAGATCAAGAAAGATAAAATTAAGAAATCACATTCATAACTCAAGTGGGTATTCTCTGTCACTTAATTTACACCAAACACAGGCTGGTTTCTGAAAGGTAATAAGCCAACTAATATGCTGAATATTAGCCCAAGGCACTGAAGCTATCAACTCATGGAAAGAAATACAGCAAAATTTAAATAACTGACCAGAGATGTATAATCTCCAAGCTGGCACACTTTGAACTATCTGAGTAATTTCTTTAGTATCACTTTTGTAAACAAATCTGTCAGGATTAGTAGTAAAATAATATTAGTTTGATTAGTTGAATCTATGTGGTAATGTTTATTTTACATAAGACAACAACAATGAAAAGCTCTGAAATAAATTAAAGTCATTTTACAACACTTAGGTTTCTAGTAGAAATACAATAATGCATACATTGCGGACTACCAAGCAGGTGTTTTAGAGTGTCGATAAAATACTGCTAATTAAAGCAAAGGAACAGTTAATCTTAAATATGAGTAAGAAAACAGTCTAGGTTTGGAAGGCATAAAAAAAATCACTTTTAGCTTTTATGTAACCTATTCAAAAAAGCGAGAAAACAACCCTTTCCTTAAGTCCTAGGCCAAGGGATCCAAAGTAATGAAGCAAATTAGACATGGCAGCCATTCATATTCCAACTTACTTTACATATTTACCAACTTCTCTTATCCATCTCTTCTTTTTCCATCTCCCAAATTCTTTTACAACTTTGATATTCAATGTACGTGTTATACAAGGTTTCCTTCTTTTTGCCTCAACAATACCTATTATCAAGGGCTTAGACATCACCTGTATGGTACATTCAATCTCCATATCTAGTTTCTATCTCTAGTTTCTCATTCCTGTTTGTAAACATTTCAAGTGAAAGCCCCCTCTTCAAACATAATAACCCATCTTTCCATTTCTATTCCCAATCAACTCTAGAGATTCCTTGTTAAACCTCAGGGCGCTGAGAGAGGAGGACAGTGTTAAGGCTACTCCAGTTTAAAAGGAAAATTCTATGTCATTAGCATGCCTTACAAATTCCTTCATGTTCTAAACATTTGCTTTCCTGAGCAAATGTTGCTTTCTCATGACTTTCTGACTTTGTTCAAATAGTTCTCTCTCCCTAGAATTCCCTTCTTCTCCTTACTCACTAAGGATATATAAAAGTCTTCATTCATCTCCTCTGTGAAAAACAGGTAGTAGTTTCCCTCACTATCACCCCAAAACAATACATATATATATAAATATCCATAGATGTGTATGCTTCTGTATTTGTATTAAAGGTAGGCATTATTCCAGAGAGCTCCTCTACTGAAGGCTATCTTTTTTGTATCCCTAGTACCTAGTTAAGTATCTAACATGAAAATAGTGTTTAATTTATGTCAGCTTCATCGTGTACATTTTACCTCCTAAATTTCTCTCTCAAATTTGTCCATGCATCTCCAAATCTGTAACTATCACCACTCACTTTATCTTTAGTCTGAACACATGTCTCACAATTAGTCTGTACCAATCCATTCTAAATAGTGTAGACAGAATAATCTTTTGCAAAAGCCAAACTCAACCATCTCTGACCTTCACTTTCCTCTCTAGCCTCATCTTTCACCACCTCCCACTTTGCATCTTCAGCTCATCGAGTGGATGGATTACAACCCTTCATTCTTGCCATACTCCTACCTTCTCTCTGGAATGAATTCAACATCTATTTATAATAAAAACTCTCAACAAAGTGGGCTTAGAGAAAACATACCTCAACATGATACAGGCCATATACGACAAGCCCAAAGGTAAGATAGTACTCAATGATGAAGAGCTCAATGATGAAAGCATTTCCTCTAAGATCAGGAAGAAGACAAGGATGCCCACTCTCACCACTTTTATTCAACACAGTATTAGAAGTCTGAGCAACAGCAATCAGACAAGAAAAAGAAATAAAAGAAATTCACACTGAAAAGGAAGTAGAACTTCTTCTGCAAATGACTTGATACTATACATAAAAAATCCTAAAGAAGTCACCAAAGAACTACCAAAACTCATCAATGAATTCAGTAAACTATGGGATACTAACTGACATACAAAAATCTGTTATGTTTCTATACACTAACGATGAACTATCAGAAAGAGAAATTAAGAAAATAATCTAACTTACAATCACACACACACAAAAATAACTAAAATATCTAGGAACAAACTGAACTAGTGAGGTAAAAGACCTGTACTCAGAAAACTATAAGACATTGAAATAAACTGAAAATGACACAAAGAGATATAAAGATACACCATGATCATGAATTGAGAGAAATAATGCTGTTAAAATGACCATCTTACCTGCCTCCTGAGAAATCTGTATGCAGGTCAAGAAGCAACAATTAGCACCAGACATGGAACAATGGACTGGTTCCAAATTGGGAAAGGAGTATGTCAAGGCTGTATACTGTCACCCTGCTTATTTAACTTATGTGCAGAGTACATCATGTGAAATGCAAAACTGGAGGAAGCAGAAGCTGGGATCAAGATTGCTGGGAAAAAATATCAATATCAGATATGCAGATGACATCACACTTATGGCAGAATGTGAAGAACTAAAGAGCCTCTTAATAAAAGTAAAAGAGAAGAGTGAAAAAGTTGGCTTAAATCTCAGCATTCAAAAAAATAAGATCATGGCATCTAGTTCCATCACTTTATGGGAAATAGATGAGGAAACAGTGGAAACAGTGTTAGACTTTATTTTGGGGGGCTCCAAAATCACTGCAGATGGTGACTGCAGCCATTAAATTAAAAGACCTTTGCTCCTTGGAAGAAAAGCTATGACCAACCTAGACAGCATATTAAAAAGCAGAGACATTACTTTGCCGACAAAAGGTCCATCTAGTGAAAGCTATGGTTTTTCCAATAGTCATGTTTGGATGTGAGAGTTAAACTATAAAGAAAGCTGAGCACCAAAGAATTGATGCTCCTGAACTGTGATGTTGGAGAAGACTCTTGACAGTCCCTTGGATGGCAAAGAGATCAAACCAGTCAATGCTAAAGGAAATCAACCCTGAATGTTCACTGGAAGGACTGATGCTGAAGCTACAGCTCCAATACTTTGGCTGCTGCTGCTGCTAAGTCACTTCAGTCATGTCCAACTCTGTGCGACCCCATAGATGGCAGCCCACCAGGCTCCCCTGTTCCTGGGATTCTCCGGGCAAGAATACTGGAGTGGGTTGCCATTTCCTTCTCCAATGCATGAAAGTGAAAAGTGAAAGTGAAGTCACTCCGTCATGCCCACCTCTTAGTGACCCCATGGACTGCAGCCTACCAGGCTCCTCCATCCATGGGGATTTTCCAGGTAAGAGTACTGGAGTGGGGTGCCATTGCCTTCTCTGTACTTTGGCTACCTGATATGAACTCATGAAAAAGACCCTGATGCTGGGAAAGACTGAAGGCAGGAGGAGAAAGGGTTAGGACGATAGAGGAGGATGCGATGGTTGGATGGCATCACTGACTTGATAAACATGAGTTTGAGCAAGCTCAGGGAGCTGGTGATGGACAGGGAAGCCTGGCGTGCTGCAGTCCATGGGGACACAAAGAGTTGGTCACAACTGAGTGACTGAAATAAACTGAACTGAAAATGACCATATTGCCTAAGGCAATCTACAGTTGCAATGCAATCTATATCAAAATACCAAAGGCATTTTTCACAGAACAATTACAAAGAATTCTAAAATTTGTATGGAAACACAAAAGGCTCCAAATAGCCAAAACAATCTTAAGAAAGAACAAAGCTAGTGGCATCATGTTCCCTGACTTTGTGACCAAGCAGGACCCTGTGGGCTTTCCTGTGACAGACCCCTGCTCCCAGGTTCTCCGGCTTAGCTCCTCTCTTTAGTACCTAATAACATAAATTAGTGCAGCCACTATGGAAAACAGTACACAGACCCCTCAAAAAATTAAAAATTCACAAGATCGAGCAATTTCATGCCTAGGATACAAAACACCAACTGGAAAATATACACAGCATTATTTACAGTAGCCAAGATATAGAAGCAACCTAAGTGCCCATATAGAGATAAATGGATAAAGAAAATGTGGTGTATATATACAATGGAATCATACTCAGTCATAAAAGAATGAAATCTTCCCACTTGTAACAACAAGAATGGATATAGAGGTTATTACTCTAAATGAAGGAAGTACAAGAAAAACAAATACTGTATGATTTCACTTAAATGTGGAGCCTAAAAAACAAATGAATGAACATAATCAAAACAGACTCATAGATACAGAGAACAAGTGGCTGCCAGAGAGGAAAGGGCTCAAAAAAGAAGAGAAATAGGTGACAGGGTTTAAGAGGTACAAAATTCCAGCTGCAAAATAAGTGAGTCACAGGGATGAAAAGCAACATGGAGATACAGTCAATAATAATGTAATATCTTTATACAGTAACAGATGGTTAACTAGATTTATTGTGGTGATGATTTGAAACATGTAGAAATATAGAATCACTGTGTTACATAACAGGAACTAACAAAGGGCTGTGGGTTAATCATACCTCAAAAACAAGCAAACAAACAAACTAATTGAAAAAGAGATCACTGTGGTTAACAGAGGTAGAAGGTAGGCGAGGAGGAACTGGAAGAAATCAAAAGGAATGAACTTAGTTATAAGTAAGTACTAGGGATGAAATGTAAAATATGATAAATATAATTAACATTGTTATATGTTATATTTGAGTGCTATTAAGAGAGTAAATCCTAAGAGCTCTCATCAGAAGAAAAAAAATTTTTTTTTATATTTCTTCAGTTTTGTACTTAAATGAGATAATAGATAATCACTAAACTTACTGTGGTGATCATTTCATGCTGTAGGTAAGTCACATCATTACAATGCACATAAATTGTTCTGTGTGCCTGTGGGCTGCAAATTCAAGCTTTGCTTTGGGGAACTTTCTGGAATTTTTTTTTCCTGAATATTTTCATCTGCAGTTGGTTGAGTCTGTGGATGTGTAACTGTAGATAAGGAGGGCTAGCTGTATTCTTTATCACAGCTGTGGAAATTTCACATTCACCTTGATGATTATTTGATAAATGCCTGCCTCCTCCACTAAACCATAAGCTCCTTGGAGGCGAAAATCATGTCCAATTTTGTTCCACATCATATCCCCAGGATGAAGAGCACTGCATCTGTCACACAGTAGAAGCTCAATGAATATTTACTGAAAAAATGTGGAAATGGTCTCATTTTGCACAGAAACTTAGACCTAACAGCCCATTGTCTTTTTTGTCACTTCCCCAAGGCCTTCTTCGCTTCGCCCAATCGCTTGCCATGCCCACCTTCTTAATGTTTCTCTTACTAGTACTTTTCATTCTTCCTTGTGATAATTATTTCAACAAATATTTATAGGATACTTTCTAAGTGCCAGACACTGTCTTCAGCACTGAGGAGGCAGTTGCAAAAAAAAACAGACAAAAATTCAAATTTGTGGAACTTAAATTCCAGGATGCCATAGAAGGAGGGCATAAGAGACAGCTAGAAATCAAATTGAAAATGAAAAAACATGGTAAGTGTTAGAGAGAAAGAAAAAAGGCAAGCAAAGGGGATATCAAACATTGTGGGAGGGTAGTTGAAATTTTAAATAAGGTCACCAAGGATGATCTCTCTAAAAAGGTGATACTCAAATAAAGACCAGAAGTGAGGGAGCCAGGCATGTTAGCTCTATTGGAAAATTTAGTGTAGATGACCTTGCTATAAGTCAGTATACTAAGAAATGAATACCAGCAAAAAAGAGTAAAAAGGCATCCAGAAACACACAGCCATGTAGGGATTTAGGGATGGAAAAAATTAAGGCATTAACAAAACCACTGTTACGTAGAAGAGAATAAGAATAGATATTCAAAATTACAACCTTAAGGCAATTAAGAAGAGTTTGACTTAAATTCCCAGACATTATAAGGTTACATTTTGGAAAGACTTACAAGACTTTTTACCCAAAACCAATATAAAACAAAAGAAATGAACACCAGTTATACAACTTAAAGCAGTAACTGAAATATGCAATCATCCAAACTCAAAATCAAACGTAAGGGTTAAAAATGTTTTGATTGTTTTTGCATCTAACTAGTTAATTCTTGATCTTTCATTATCATAGAACTTAAGTAAAAAGTATCAGAGACTGCAATACTGTGGTTAACATCCTAAACTGACCTAATGAGCTATAGAGGAATGCTGTATTTCATCTTATTTAAAAAGCAAATTAATATCTTATTTTTTATATAATGCAAATGAATATCTGACTTTTTATATCATAAATTTCCCTTTGTGGATATAATTATATATTATTAACTAAATAATTTAGAAAAATCTGGGCAGTTTCTGTTATGAAAATGATGTTTCAAAAATATTAAACCAAGAAAAATAAAATATTTTTCTCTCATAATTATCTAAATCTCCTTTCTGAAATAGCTCAAATTGTATTTAAGTTCTAAGTAGTCCTTAGCAAGAAAAGCTGGCTTCATGTTCATTCATTCGTTTGCTGTTTTGATCATTTTAAATTAAAGCAAAATCAAGACTTTCTATTCAAAAATGTTGGTATCACACATATTACTCAAAGAAGAAATCACGTCAGTAGAAATATTCTGGACTGGTGGAAAAGTCAGTCTTCATGAGACTATTTTGAAGATCATTTCTAAAATAGGAAGGGCAGATGACTGAATTTGCTTTATTTCATGATTTCTGCTATAAAAGAAGAGTAAAATCAAAACCACAGTGAAGAAATATTAGGTAGCAAGGGACAAGAAAAAGAAGGAAAAACATAGAGAAGATGGAAAATCACGAAGTCCATTTCCCTTTTTAGTAGTAACACTATTTCCTGAAAACATTCTCTTACAGTTTCCCGCCCTTGACAGCACCCTTTCTTTCCAGCTTTACTTCTAAGACTCAGTCTATTGATGGTTCTAGTCAATTTATCCTGTACCTTTCTTTGAGCAATTTATCCCCCTCTCCTATCATTACAAACAGAAGATTTCCTACCTAGAGTGAAAGATCAATCGGGGAACAAGCTCTGAAAAAAACAGTGACCTGACCGTTGAGACAGACCAGAACTCCTTGGCAGAGTGTTGTGATAACAAAAGAAGCATGTTGTTGTTCAGTTGCTCAGCTGTGTCCAACTCTTTGCAACCTCATGGAGAATTTTCATATAACCTATGCTCATCCTCTCATATGCTTTAAATCATCCCTTGACTACTCAGAATATCTGATACAATGTACATACCATGTAAATAGTTGTTAATTGAACTTAAGTGTTTTGTGTGCACACAAGGCTTCCCTGTCCTACAAAATCTCCTGGAGTTTATTCAAACTCATGTCCATCAAGTCGGTGATGCCATCCAACCATCTCATCCTCTGTCTTCCCATCTCCTTCTGTTCCTGCCTTCAATCTTTCCCAGCATCAGAGTCTTTTCTAATGAGTCACTTCTCTGCATCAGGTGGCCAAAGTGATGTCTCTGCTTTTTAAAACACTCTCCAGGTTTGTCATAGCTTTTCTTCCAAGAAGCAAGTGTCTTCTATTTATTATTTTTTTTTTTTTTTACTTTACAATACTGTATTGGTTTTGCCATACATTGACATGAATCTGCCACAGGTGTACATGAGTTCCCAACCCTGAACCCCTCCCCATATCATCTCTCTGGATCATCCCCGTGCACCAGCCCCAAGCATCCTGTATCCTGTATTGAACCTAGACTGGCAATTCGTTTCTTACATGATAGTATACATGTTTCAATGCCATTCTCCCAAATCATCCCACCCTCTCCCTCTCCCTCTGAGTCCAAAAGTCTGTTCTATACATCTGTGTTTCTTTTGCTGTCTGGCATACAGGGTTATCATTACCATCTTTCTAAATTCCATATATATGTGTTAGTATACTGTATTGGTGTTTTTCTTTCTGGCTTACTTCACTCTGTATAATCGGCTCCAGTTTCATCCACCTCATTAGAACTGATTCAAATGTATTCTTTTTAATGGCTGAGTAATACTCCATAGTGTATGTGTACCACAGCTTTCTTATCCATTCGTCTGCTGATGGACATCTAGGTTGCTTCCATGTCCTGGCTATTATAAATAGTGCTGCAATAAGCATTGGGGTACACGTGTCTCTTTCAATTCTGGTTTCCTCAGTGTGTATGCCCAGCAGTGGGATTGCTGGGTCATAAGGCAGTTCTATTTGTGGTTTTTTAAGGAATCTCCACACTGTTCTCCATAGTGGCTGTACTAGTTTGCATTCCCACCAACAGTGTAAGAGGGATCCCCTTTCTCCACACCCTATCCAGCATTTATTGCTTGTAGACTTTTGGATCACAGCCATTCTGACTGGTGTGAAATGGTACCTCATTGTGGTCTTGATTTGCATTTCTCTGATAATGAGTGATGTTGAGCATCTTTTCATGTGTTTGTTAGCCTTCCGTATGTCTTCTTTGGAGAAATGTCTATTTAGTTCTTTGGCCCATTTTTTGATTGGGTCATTTATTTTTCTGGAATTGAGCTGTATAAGTTGCTTATATATTTTTGAGATTAGTTGTCAGTTGCTTCATTTGCTATTATTTTCTCCCATTCCAAAGGCTGTCTTTTCACCTTGCTTATAGTTTCCTTTGTTGTGCAGAAGCTTTTAATTTTAATTAGGTCCCATTTGTTTATTTTTGCTTTTATTTCCAGTATTCTGGGAGGTGGGTCATAGAGGATCCTGCTGTGATTTATGTCGGAGAGTGTTTTGCCTAAGTTCTCCTCTAGGAGTTTTATAGTTTCTGGTCTTACGTTTAGATCTTTAATCCATTTTGAGTTTATTTTTGTGAATGGTGTTAGAAAGTGTTCTAGTTTCATTTTTTTACAAGTGGTTGACCAGTTTTCCCAGCACCACTTGTTAAAGAGATTGTCTTTAATCCATTGTATATTCTTGCCTCCTTTGTCGAAGATAAGGGTTAATTTCAAGCCTGCAGCCACCATTAGCAGTGATTTTGGAGTCCAAGAAAAATCTGTCACTGTTTCCATTGTTTCTGCATCTATTTGCCATGAAGTGATGGGACCAGATGCCATGATTTTAGTTTTTGAAAGTTGAGTTTTAAGCCAGCTTTTTCACTTTCCTTTTTCACTTTCATCAAGATGCTCTTTAGTTCCCTTTCACTTACTGCCAATAGAGTGATGTCATTTGCATATATGAGGTTATTGATATTTCTCCAGGCAATCTTGATTCCAGCTTGAGCTTCATCCAGTCCAGCATTTTGCATGATATACTCTGCATAGAAGTTAAATAAGCAGGGCAACAATATACAGTCTTGATGTACTCCTTTCCCAATTTTAAACCAGGCCATTATTCCATGTCTGGTTCGAACCGTTGCTTCTTGATCTGCATACAGGTTTCTCAGGAAGCAGTTAATGTAGTCTGGTATTTCCATCTCTTTAAGAATTTTCCAGTTTGTTGTATTCTACACAAAGGCTTTAGTGTAGTCAATGAAGCAGAAGTAGATGTTTTTCTGGAATTAACATACTTCAAATAACTGAGCACTGATACAGGCCCTCATGTGCCAAGGAAGCTAGTGATGTATGCTCTAGGGATGTTAGACCAAAGTACCTGACCTATAAGTTTAGAGGCCTAATACAGGTCCTGAAGCTTTTGTGGGCTGAGCAACAGGTACTAAGAACTAATACTAATGGTGGAAAAACAAAACATAAACCACATAATCTGATTGGTAGCTAGGAGCATTCAAGTCCAACCAATATCATTTATCACTACATGGTTCCAATGCAACAGAAGGACTGGACATATTTCCTCTTTTTTTTCCTGCAGTTAACATGTTACTTTGTACAAAATGCTACTGAGATCAACACTAATGGAAAGCACAGACAATAATATATAAAAGGGCTTCACAAACATTAAAATCTTCTACAACTTCATGTTGTTGTTACTAATAATGTTTCTCCCAGCATACACTGGCCTCATGTGAAAAATCCTCCATCTTTATAAATATATTATATATCCAGAATTAATTTATTTTGCTTTTCAAAAAGAAAAATATATATATATAACAAAATAATTATTTTTCTTTTATGGAAATTTAATTATAAACATAGAAAAACACTCTATCACACAGAGCAAATGAATATGACAAGGATAAAATATATCCTTAAAATTAATATACAATGCAATATAACATCTTATACATCAAGGACTCAAACAAACCAAGTGAAACGTTTACACAGAAAAGAAAAGGTAAGTAGCTATAAAAATGCATATAAATACTTTCTGAGACAAATTCATAAAAGCAAATAAAATCTTTAAATGTACATTATCTCCTGGTAAATATTTGTTTCACCCAAAGGAGACAAAAACTAGCACCCACCAAAAAAAAAAAGAAAGAGAGAGTTCACAGATCATTACAGTAAGATGAGTCACCATAAAGCTTTGTAACTTGGTTTATTATAAAATAACATTTTAAGTATGCTACTTACAGCTAAGTAGTTATATGAGGAGAAGGTAGTGGAAGAAGAGTAAAATGAAATGTTCTGAGAACTCACAAGGTCAAGGTATACTTACAAGCACTTTTAACAAAAATAATATGGGACCTAGAAAAACAATGGGAAAAGAAAGAACCACTGGACCTAGCCTCTTGCAGTAACTATGATTAGACTATTGATCAGGGACTAGTGCTGACCTAAATAGAGAGTAACCAGTACTCAGGATGACTCATGCAAATGTGCTTTGTGAACAGAAAAACTTCACCTGTTTCTTTTTCTTCCCGTGAGCTTCCCTTACAGAATGGACATTTGTTTCTTCCTAGGTCTCTGTTTACTAAACTTAAAGAATGGTTCAAATAAAACTTAAAATTCAGTACATATATCTGACTTTTTAAATGGAAGATCATTTTCACAACAATGGAACCACATTTATTTGGGAGTTATCATCAAAGGAGGAAAACTGTAATTTCTAATTAATTTTTAGGCTAAATTTAAAGCAAAAAAAAAATTTAATTCTCATACTTGAATGGCAAAAAACTAGGATTCAGTTTTTGGACAATAAAAAGAGCAAATCATAAAAAGATAATTTAAAGACACTGAATAGGAAAAAGAACTGATTATTGGTCTTATTTATGTAAATAAAGGCACAATGTCCTGTATTTATACTGTGCTTCTAAATTCTAATGAAGACAATTATATTCACTGATAAAACTGTACTAAGTCACTGAAAGAAAAGCAAGAAAATTCTCACAGATACTGAACTTACTAGAAAGGGTGGATATACACTCAAGAAATACACTGCAATTATTAAAGATTTTACTATGAAAACTATTGTAATCATATGTAAATTATAAAAGCACATAATATGAGTATTTTAAATAGCACTAATGTCTTTATGGGAAAATAAGCAGGAACAACTTATTATCCTTTTAGTTATAAACTATGTAACTATGACTAGACTATTGCTCAGGGATTTCTAAAACTAAGAATTGTTGAAGAAACTAGGAAACATTTTGGCCCAAATGAGTAACTCATTTAGCTAAAGCCTCCCTGGCTCAGTGGTAAAGAATCCACCTGCCAAGCAGAAGGGGTGGGTTTGATCCCTGGGTCAGGAAGATACCCTGGAGAAGGAAATGACTACCCACTACAGTATTCTTGCCTGGGAAATCCAAAGAGTAGAGAAGCCTGGTAGACTACAGTCCATGCAATGCAAAAGAGATGAAGACAATTTACCAACTAAACAACAAAAAAGCCAAATAAAATTTGAAAATACAACCAGAAAACTCATTTCTGAATCAGTTGTTCACATTTCTTACAATATGAAAAAGTATTTTATAAATAGCATTAAATATATATATATATTCCGGTTAAAGAAAATATGCTAAATATACCATTGAGATCCAAATGCCCATATACCCCACCCTAAAACTCTAAGAGGAAATTCTAAATTTGATAGTTTGAATAACGTGGGTTTCACTAGTACACATTAGAGCTGATAAACTGTAGTTTTTACCAACAAAAAAGAGATAAAAAATTTTAATTAAGTGATCAAATATAAGAATTCAATATATAATTGTCTAATTGTTTTGTGTTTATTACTGTTGGCTGTCTAAAAGATTTTAAATACCTTAATAAGAGTATGTAAAATGTTCATCATATAACCAGGTAGTGCAGACCACCTATAAATGTGACAAGTATCTGAAATATCAGATAATGTATTAAATAAATTGTTGTTGTTCAGTCGCTAAGTCATGTCAGATTCTTTGCAACTCTGTGGACTACAGCAGAGCAGGTTCCTCTGTCCTATGCTATCTCCTGGTGTTTGCTCAAACTTACGTCCATTTAGTCAGTGATGCCATCCAACTATCTCATCCTGTCATCCCCTTCTCCTCCTACCCTCAACCTTTCTCAACATCAGGGTCTTTTCCAGTGAGTCAGTTCTTCGCATTAGGTGGCCAAAGCATGGGAGCTTCAGCTTCAGCATCAGTCCTTCTAATGAATATTTAGGATTGATTTCCTTTAGGATTCATTGGTTTGATCTCCTTGCAGTCCAAGAGACTCCAAAGAGTCTTCTCTAGTACAATTCAAAAGCATTAATTTTTCAGTGCTCAGCCTCTTTATGGTCCAACTCTCACATCTGCACAACTCCTGGAGAAACAATAGCTTTGACAATATGGACCTTTGACAGCAAAATGATGTCTCTGCTTTTTAATATGCTATCTAGTTTTGTCATAGGTTTCCTTTCAAGGAGCTAGTGTATTTTAATTTCATGGCTGCAGTCACAATTTGCAGTGATTTTGGAGCCCAAGAAATGAGAACCTGTCACTGTTTCCACTTTTTCATCATCTATTTGCCATGAAATGATGGGACTGGATGCCATGATCTTAGTTTTTTTGAGTTTGAAGCCAGCGTTTTCACTCTCCTCCTTCACCCTCATCAAGAGGCTCTGTAGTTCCTCTTTATGTTCTGCCATTAGAGTGGCATCATCTGCATATCTGAGGTTATTGATGATTCTCCCAGCTGTCTTGATATCAGCTTGTGATTCATCCAGCCTAACATTTTGCATGATGTACTCTGCATATAAGTTAAATAAGCAGGGTGAGAGTGCAGAGCCTTGTCGTGTTCCTTTTCCAGTCCACTCAGTTGTTCCATGTCCAGCTCTAACTATTGCTTCTTGACCCACATACAGGTTTCTAGGTAAGGTGGTCTGGTATTCCCACCTCTTTGAGAATTTTCCACAGTTTGCTGTGATCCACACAGTCGAAGGCTTTAGTGTAGCCAATGAAGCAGAAGCAAATGTGGGAATTCCCTTGCTTTCTCTGTGATCCAACGAATGTTGGCAATTCGATCCCTGGTTCCTCTGCATCTTCAAAACCCAGCTTGTACATCTGAAAGGTCTCAGTTCACATTCTGCTGAAGCCTACCTTGAAGGATTTTGAGCATAACCTAGCTAACAAGAAATGAGTGCAATTGTGCAGTAGTTTGAACATGATTTTCCAATCATGCAGCCACTGCTGAGTTCTCCAAAATTGTTGACATACTAAGTGTAGCACTTTAACTGCAACATCTATTAGGATTTTTAAATAGTTCAGCTGGAATTTCATCACCTCAGCTAGCTTTGTTCATATTAACACTTTCTAAGGCCCACTTGATTTCACAGTACTAATAAAATATCATACATAATAAATAGAAACCAATCATGAAATCTAGTATTAATGGGGCTTTAAAATATATATTAAAGATATTTTAGAAGTACACATAGAAAACAATCTGCAAGAAACACAGAATGTGTGACAGTAAAATAGAAAAGCAACAATATTTATTTTACTTGAATGTTTGCATATAATTATGAAACAATCATCTATTTCTAGTAGCCATGAATTAATATAAAAAAGTGTGTTTTCTTCAAATCAGGAACTTGCTTTTTTTTAAAACAAATTTTTATTATGCTAAAACAAGCAACATAAAACCTAATCATCTTAACCATTTTTAAGTGTAGCTTTCAATGGTAGGTATTAAAACATAACCACAGCATTACACAACCATCACTACCATCCATTTACATAACTCATTTTATTTTCTCAAACTCCATACTTATTAAACAATAACTCCCTCATTCCCCTCTTCCCTAGCTCTTGGCAACTGCCATTCTACTTTCCGTCTCCATGATATTGATTACACTAAGTGTCTCTAGTAAGTAGAATCATACAGTTAGTATGTCTTTTTATGACTGGCTTATTCATCTACCAAAATGTCTTCATAGTTCATCCATGCTGTAGTATAGTGAAGAATTTCCCTTCTTTTTAAGGCTGAATAATACCCTGTTACATGTGTTGGTCATATTTTGCTTCTCTTCACCCATCAACGAACGCTTGAGTTAGTTCCATGTTCTAGATATTGTGAATGCTGCCATGAACATGGGTGTGCAAATATTTTGCTTCAAGATCCTTCTTTCAATTCTTTTGAGTTCATATTCTCAGAAATGGAACTGCTGGATCATAATATTCTGCTTTAAATTCTTTATGAGGAAGTGGCAAACTGTTTTTCACAGCATCTGTATCATTTTATATTCTATCAGCAGTGCTCAAGGGTTCCAATTTCTCCACATCCTCACCAAACACTTGTTGTTTTCTTATTTTTTGACAGTAGTCATTCTAATGGTTGTGGGGTGGCATCCCACTGTAGTTTTGATTTTCATTTCCATAATTTGTGATCTTGTGAATCATTTCATGTGCTTATTGGCCATTTGTATCTCTTCTTTGGAGAAATGTCTATTCAAGTTCTTTGCCCATTTTTGAATCAGGTTATTTGTTTTGCACTGTTGAGTTTTAAATTTTTTCTATTTATTCTGCATATTAAATTGATACCAGATATATGATTTCCAAATATTTTCCCATTCTATAAGTCACCTTTTCAATTATGTTGTGTCTTTTCATGCCCAAATTTTTAAAATTTTCATGAAGTACAATCTATCTATCTTTTTCTTTGACTACCTTTGGTGTTATACCCAAGAAATCAATGCTAAATCCAATGTTGTGAAGTTTTTGTTCCAAGAGTGTTATGGTTTTAGGTATTACATTTATATCTTTGATCCACTTTGAGTAAATTTATATATGTAGTATTATATAAGAGTCCAACTTAATTCTTCTCTACACGGATATCCAGTTTTCTCAGCACTATTTATTAAAAAGAATGCCCTTTCCCCATTGACTATCCTAGGCACCCTTGTCAAAAATCATTTGAACATATACCTGAGCGCTTATTTCCAGGTTTTCTTTTCTATCCCATTGGTTTATACGTCTGACTTTATGCCAGTATCACACTCATGATTGCTGTACTTCTGCAGTAAGTTTTGAAATTTGCAAACATGAGTTCTCCAGGTTTGGTCTTTTTCAAGATTATTTTTACCATTCAGGGCTCCTTTAGATTCTATATGAATTTTAGGATAGATTTTTCTGTTTCTAAGATAACATCATTAAGATTTTAGAACAAATTTCATTGAATCAGTAGGCAGCTTTGGGTCACACTGACATTTTAGCAATAGTAAGTATTATAATCCATGAACACATTATGTGTTTTTATGTTTGCTTGTTTTACAAATATCTTGTAGATTTCATTGTATGTGTCTTTCACTTCCTTGGTTAAATTTACTTCTAAGTACTTCATTCTTTTCAATGATATTACACATGGAACCATATCATAATTTTCATTTCAGATTGTTGATTGTTCATGTATTGATTTCTGTGTGCTGCCTTTGTATGCTGCTACTTCACTAAATTAATTTATGAGTTTTTGTTTGTTTTGATTTGGGTTATTTCTTGTATGTGGGATCTGTGGTGTTTTCTATGTATAAGATCATATGATCTGCAGTTATAGTATTACTTATTCCTTTGCAATATGGGTGCCTTTTGTTTTTCTTGCCTAACTGCTCCAGCTAGAACTCCCAATAGTATGTTGAATAGAGTTGGGGAAATGGGCATCACTGTCATGTTCCTGATCTTAGAGGAAACTCTTTCAGTATTTCACTACTGAGCACCACATTTACTGTAGGTTTTTCATATAAGGCTTTTATTACATGGAGGTACTTCTATTCTAGTTTGTTGAGTGTTTTTATTATGAAAAGGTGGTAAGTTTTGTGTAAAATGATTCTTCTGCATCGATTAAGATGATTACATGCTTTTTCTTTTTCCTTCATTTTGTTGATGTGACATATAACATCAATTTTTTTTGTCTGATGAAAACATTGCATTTCAGGAATAAATTCTACTTGGGAATGGTGTATAATTCTATTAATGTGCTGCTTAACTCTGTATACAAGTATCTGCTGAGGATTTTTGTGTCAATGCTTATAAGGGTTATCAGTCTGTTGTTTTCTTTGCTTGTAGTGTCTCTGTCTAGCTTTGGTATCAAGAATACGCTAGCCTTACTGGATGACTTAGAAAGCATTCCCTCCTCTTCAGTTTTTTCAGAAAGTCTGATATGGGTTCATACTAATTCGCCACTGAAGGTTTGCTAGAATTCACCACTGAAGCCATTGGGTCTGGGGCTTTTCTTTGTCAAGAGATTGTTGATTTTACTAGTTATAGGTCTATTCAGAGTTTCTATTTTTCTTGATTTAGTCTTGGTAGGTCTTGTTGTTTCTAGGAATTTATCCATTTAATCTAAGCTGGCTCAGTCAGTAAAGAATCTGCCTACAGCGCAGGAGACCCGGGTTCAATCCCTGGGTCAGGAAGATCCCCTGGAGAAGGAAATGGCAACTCACTCTAGTATTTTTGCCTGGAAAAATCCCATGGACAGAGGAGCCTGGTGGGCTACAGTCCATGGGGTCACATGAGTCAGACATGACTTAGCAACTAAACCATCGAATTTGTTGGCATACAATCGTTCTTAGAACTCTCATATAAACCTTTCTATTTCTGTAGAATTGGTGGCTATCACCCCATTTTCAATTTGTTAATTTGAGTCTTCTCTCCTTCTCTCTTAGTCCTTCCAGCTAAGACCGTCAATATTGTTTTTGTTCCTGTTGTTTGGTTGCCAAGTTGCATCTGTCTCTTCGCAACCCCATGGACTGCAACATGCCAGGCCTCCTTGCCCTCACCACCTCCCAAAGTTTGCCCAAGTTCATGTCCATTACATTAGTGATGCCATCCAACCATTTCATCCTCTGTTGCCCTCTTCTCCTTCTGCCTTCAATCTTTCCATCAGGGTCTTTCCCAATGAGTCAGCTATTCGTATCAGGTGGCCAAAATATTGAAGTTTTCAGCTTCAGCCTCAATCCTTCTAATGAATATTCATAGTCGATTTCCTTTAAGATTGACTGGTTTGACCTCCTTACTGTCCAAGGGATTCTCAAGGGTCTTCTCCAACACCATTGTTCAAAAGCATCAATTCTTCAGCACTCTGCCTTCTTTATGGTCCAGCTCTCACAACTGCACATGAATACTGGAAAGACCATAGCCTTGACTATACGGACCTTTGTCGGCAAAGTGATGTCTTTGCTTTTTAACACACTGTCTAGGTTTGTCGTAGCTTTCCCACCAAGAAGCAATCATCTTCTAATTTCATGGCTGCAGTCACCATCCACAATGATTTTAGAGCCCAAGAAAAGGAAATCTGTCACAGCTTCCACCTTTTCCCCTTCAATTTGTCATGAAGTGCTAGGACCAGATGCCATGATCTTAGTTTTTTTAATATTTAGTTTTAAGCCAGCTTTTCCACTCTACTCCTTTACCCTCATCAAGAAGTTTTTAGTTCCTCTTTACTTTCTGCCATCAGAGTGCCATCATTTGCATATCTGAGGTTGTTGATGTGTTGATGTTTCTCCCAGCAATCTTTATTCCAGCTTGTAACTTATCCAGCCCAGCATTTCTCATGATGTACTCTGCATATAAGTTAAACAAACAGGGTGACAATAAACAGCCTTGTTATACTCCTTTCTCAATCCAGAGATCAAATTGCAAAGATTCACTGGATGATAAAGAAAGCAAGTGAACTAAAGAAAACCATCTACCTCTGTTTCATTGACTATGCTAAAGCCTTTGACTTGTGGATCATAAGACAATGTGGAAAACTCTTAAAGAAATGGGAATACCAGACCATCTTACATCTCCTGAAAAACCTATATGTCGGTCAAGAACCTTGTATGGAACAACTGACTGGTCAATTTTGTTGGTCCCTGAAGATTGGTTTCATTGATCCTCTCAACCATTTTTCTTTGGGTTTCATTTGCTCTTCTTTTCCTAGTTCCTTTAGTTGTACAGCTAGGTTGCTGATTTGAGAACTTTGTTTTTTTATCTAGGTATTTATAGCTATAAATTTCTCCCTTAGGATTTCTTTCACTGTGTAACTTAAGTTTTGGTATATTGTGATTTTGTTTTTATTCATCTCTATGTATTTTCTAATTTCCCTTGTGATTTCTTCTTTGATCTATTGGTTGTTTAAGAATGTTTTACTTAATTTCCACAAATTCATGAATTTTCTAGATTGTATTCTGCTATTGATTTCTAATTTTATCCCATTGTGACTGGAGAAGATACTCTGAACGATATCTTTTCAAATCTATTGAGACTGAACTTATAGCCTAACATATGTCCTATCCTGGAAAATATCCCATGTGTACTCAAGATATGTGTATGTTGCTGATATTGAGTAGAGTGTTCTGTATATGTCTTAAATGATTGGATTATTGTGTTAAGATCTCTATTCCTTTGTACTGTCTGGTTGTTCTATAGAATACTGTGAGTGGGTACTGATGTCTCTAACTATTACTATAGCACTGTCTCTTTCTCCCCTCAATTCTGATAGTTTTTGCTTCATTTATTTTGGTGGTCTGAAATTAGGTGCAAAAATATTTATAATTGCTTTATTGCTGTATTGAAACTTTAATTATATGTTTATTACTAAAATGCCCTTTTGATTTAATTAAAATTATCTTACTACTTCTATAGAAATAAAAATCAAGGTGAGATTTCAGGACAACTTTAAAAAACAAACTGTTACATTTTATATTTGTTTATCGATGTGAATCCAAACTGTGCAAAAAATAAAAGGACACTGATGCTGATTTCAAAGTTTTTGTACTCAACAAAATGTCTCACTGTTATGGATTTTAGCACCAGTAAATCATATAAACAAAGTCACACTACAGAATACCATTTTTAACCTGTTTTATATTTGGGATGGATTGTTTATTAGAGAAAAAAAGAATGTCACTGCTAAAAAAGTAAATGAATACAGTATTCTATGGCTATACCATGGTACCTTCCAGAGTAGAGAAATACAAAATACAGATCTTAAGTAGGGAATGTCAAATAAGCTAAGGGAAAAATTGACAGACTATACTAATTTTCAGAATTGTCAGGCAAAATTTTTGCCATTATATAACCTACAGATATCTAATGGCCTCAATCGTGAGAGTCATATCCAGTGTCATTCACACAGGTTGGAGAGAGCCAACTGTACATATTTCTTCTTAATGGTACATTCAATGATACCAGGTTAGCAGCTTGAAATGGATGATAATAGGAATTTGTATTTCATGAAAATCTACAAACAAAATAAATTGGGGTTTTTGTTTTTTTGAAATCCATACTCCACCCTGACCCACAGACCAGGCGTTAAATATTTACCAGTACAACCCTTGAAATATCACACTTTTGAAGGTATTTTGATAACAAAGGTCACTTACTAGCTCCATGATGCTTTAAAACAGAAACATTTTTCAAATAAACAAAGGTAGAATAAAATTTAAAATAAAAATTTGTTTCCAAGAAAGCTATATGTTTAAAAATAAAGGAGAGGAAACAACTCCATGTTGACACAGTTCATTTCATCTGAAATTTATACAGTCCTTTCTTTAGGAAAAAAATGCATCTTCATATATGTGCTGTGGTACAGGGCCTGTCTCTTATAGAGGTTCCTAACTTTCTCAATAATTTGAGGTCAAATAAGATAAGCTCCTTCTTTCTGTGATTGATCAGCTTTTAATATTTAAAGAAAGTAAATCTATAGCCCCAGGATTTTCTCTTTTATGCTCAACCTCTATTTAAAGATTATAAAGATTTAAAGTAAAACAAGTGAAATGCTGCTATTGATGCTAGGGAAAATCCATTATATGGAGTATAATGCATTTTTATAAAGAAAATTATACCTTGTACCATGACAACCTCAGCAAATCAAGTAACAATGAAATTAATATTAAATGTTAGAATATCAAAATAGATAAAACACTTATTTTGAGTATTTAGAAACCCAACCTTACAATCTTAACCTGACATTTATCATAATCTATTCTGCATCAATTAGATACCAGCTCATTTTCTCAGTCCTCCTATCTGTTCCTTAACCAGATTTCTCCAGCTACTTCATCAGACAGGGCCTGCCACACTGAAGCTGGAATCATACAGAAGTCCTGAGCCTGAGAGGCTCCCTTGGTATCTGAGGGATATTCCTTTTATCTACCCCTCACATCTGTGCTCCAATTTACTCTGACTTTTATCCATTGCCTTAAAATTCATTACAAATCCATCATGTTACAGTGCTTATGCTAGGCCCTGGAAATGGGAGACAAGATCAACATATCCATCAGTTTCATGGAGGGCAGTCTGCTAGGAAAGACATCCACTGAACAAATAATCTCATTAAAAAAAAAAAAAAATTACAAATGCTATGAAAGAAAATTGTATGACTCCATGAATGTGCTAACCAGGAGACGATTCCTCCTCTGTAGGCTCTCGAAAAGCTTCCCTGAGAAAGTGAAATTTAACTCAAGACCTGAAGAATGGATCAAGGCAGACGAAACAGCACCTTCCAGCTGCAAACATGTTGGTTTCATCTTTGTTGGTACTTTTATTTCCACTTTTGCTGTCTCCTAGCATTCTTCTCCTAATTTTTTTCCATGATTTTTTTTTTTAATTTTTACGTTTTACAATGTTATGTTGGGTTTTGCTATACAATATAAATCACCCATAAGTACACATATGTCCCCTCCCTCCTAATCCTCCCATATACCCCTCACCCCATCCCACCCCTCTAGGTTGTCACAGAGCACCAGTTTGAGCTCCCTGTGTTATAAGAAACTTCCCATTAGCTATCTATTTTACATATTCTCTTGAATATTATTGTATCTAGCTACTAATGCTGATCCTTTTTAATCCCCATAATAGAATCAGCTAATGTTTACTGAGCTTATACTACTCAGAAGATATCATTCTAAGCAATTTAAATAAATGAACTCATTTAACCCCCACAATGACCATATGAGACAGGTTGTACTTCATTTCACAGACGAGGAATCTGAGGCAGAGCCACAGTAAGCTACTTGAAGGAAATTACATAGCTACTGGTACTAGTCCTTGCATAACCAACATGTCCCTCACAACTCATCACTCTTACAGAAACCCTCAAGGCACCAAGCTACATTAGCAACACTATTGGGCAAAGAACAACAAGTCTCCTATATCCTCTGAACTGCTATCATCTTCAGCTAGACAGGATCATGCTTATTGTCTCCAGCTTTCAGAAATTAGGAATAAAAGACTGACCAAGGTAGCCTATACTAAAACATCTTCAAGAGCAAGAAGAATGTCTTTAGAACAAGTAGTACTTTCTTACAAAAAATTATTCACCCAGAATACAAAATAATGAAAAATAGGAAAGGAGAAAGAAGTATAATTTGTTTAATTCCTTCTGTATCTCCCAATGCTTCCCTGGTGGCTCAGTCAGTAAAGAGTCTCTCTACAGTGCAGGAGACCTGGGTTCAATCCCTGGGTCAGGAAGATTCCATGGAGAAGTAAATGGCAACCCATTCCAGTATTCTTGCCTGTATAATTCCATGGACAGAGGAGCCTGGTGAGCTACAGTCCATGGGGTCACAAAGAGTAACTCCCAAGGAAGAGAAAAAGTGAAAGTGAAAGTTGCTCAGATGTGTCCGACTCTTTGTGACCCCATGGGTAGCCTTTCTCTTCTCCAGGGGATCTCCCTAACTCAGGGATTGAACCCAGGTCTCGCGCACTGCAGGCAGATGCTTTACCAGCTGAGCCACAAGGGAAGCCCAAGAATACTGAAGTGGGTAGCCTATCCCTTCTCCAGCAGATGTTTCCGACTAAGGAATCGAACCAGGGTCTCCTGAACTGCAGGTGGATTCTTTACCAACTGAGCTATCAGGGAAGCCCTAAGGAAGACAAAGATAAGAGCAATTCTTTTTTAATTCAAACTCATAAATATTTGTACAATTAATATGTAGTGAATAGGCTATGATACAGAAGAAATTCCCAAAACCAATTATTTTAAGTAAGCATCTTCTAAATATCAAAGAAAAGGAAATAATTATTAATTATTAGTGATCAAGGCCTCACTCAAAACTACATGTAGATTTTTTTAACGTTCTTATTATGATCCAAAGTTTCATTTGTAAATTTATCATTGAAGGTGATGTGAAAAACAGTAATTAAGTGGGTGATTGATACAGGTGAATGTATGACTCACAGTTTGCAAAGGAATATGATTTTGGAGAAAAGGCTCAGAAAGAAAAGCAGCAAATAATGGATTCTGGAAGAATGAAGACCTTTCCTGTCCAAGGACTGTCAGCAGTTCTTTATTACTTGAAGATTAAGGGAATAGTGAATAAAGCTGTCTGCCAAACAGTAGAAAAGGTAAGAAATAACATTGTCTCTAAGTGTACCTCACATTAAAGTTCTCAGAAATAACATTCATAAAATTAAACTTTCAATAAAAATTAACTAGAAAACTCAAATCAGAACAATAGAAATGTAAAAACAAACCAACATTATATTTATCAGGAACTTAAACAATGAAACACAGGGTAGGTCAAGTTGTAGAATCGCCTAATTTTATTCCACTTGGTTTTTGAAAAAGGGCAGATAAAATACTGAATTAGGAGGAGATTTTATGGGGTTTGTTTTCCTTTGGTTATTTCTCTACTTCATGGGTTACTGCAAAATAAATATTTGGTTTTTGCTACTAGCAGAAAACATTTAATTAGGGTTCAGATAAAATTTAAACTTAACATTCAGATAACAATTAAATTAAACTTAGATTAACATCTAAATTGCTGGACTGAGTAAAGTAGATTATCCTCCAAAAAAAATGAGTTGGTCTCATCCAATCACTGGAAAGCCTTAATAGACCAAACACTGCCCTCCCTGGAACAGGGAGAAATGCTTCCAGTCAACTGCAAGTCTCAAACTGCAAGTCTTAAGTGAGTCTCCAGCCTGCCAGCCTACTATGGAAATTCGGAATTTACCAACCCTCTATAATCATGTGAGGCAATTCTTTAAAATCAATCGATCTCTCTTTCTCTCTTAACAAGCACATATATACTCACACCTCCCCTACACGTCCTGTGGGTCCTATTTCTCTGGAGAATTCTCAGTAAGACAGAAGGGTAGCTGAAAACTCAGCCTAAGAAAACAGGTAAGAACTGAAATTTCCACCTTTGTCTCCAGTCATTCCTAAAAAGATATTAAAATTCTCAAGAAGCTACAATAGAATGTCATTTTCATAACCTAACCACATAGAACAAAACATTCTTTTCCTTTTAAAACTGTTATTTGAAACTAACCAAGTCTGGAAAACAGTTTGGCAGATTCTCAAAAAGTCAGGCACAAAGTTAGCATATGACCCAGCATCCACTCCAAGGCGCATGCCCAAAAGAACTGAATACATGTTCACACAAAAACGTTTACATGAATGTTCATAGCAGCATTTCAGAGTAGTCTAAACATGGAAACCTAAACCTTAGCCATTTATGAACAG
This sequence comes from Oryx dammah, assembly GCF_014754425.2. Lineage (NCBI taxonomy): Eukaryota > Metazoa > Chordata > Mammalia > Artiodactyla > Bovidae > Oryx > Oryx dammah. The sequence continues at coordinate 56,509,419 of NW_024070201.1, read as the reverse complement.
ATTAAAAAAAAAGTCATATCCATACAATGAAATGATTCAGGAATAAAAAGAAACAATTACTGACACACAACATGGATAAATCTTGAAAATATGCTAAGTAAAAGGCAGGCAGAAAAGATCACAAAGTGTATGAATTCACTGATATGAAATGTCCAGATCAGACAAATCCATATAGACAAAAAACAGATTAGAAGGTTGTCAGGCACAAGGCGAAGGGAATCAATGGAGAGTGAATGCTAATGGATTTGGGGTTTCCTATTGGGATAATAAAAATGTTCTTGCATTAGACAGTGGTGATAATTATATAGCCTTGTAAATACACTAAAAACCACATTAAGTGAATTGTACTTCAAGTAAAAAATGTTAGAAAATAAAAGATTAATCAACTTACCTGCCCTTTTTGTGGTGCCAAACAATGAACAACTTCATCCACCATCACTGGAATATGTAACTTAGTCATCACTCCAGAATCTCTATCTTGAGATCTGTGTAACTCCTGAACTCCAGTTTGATCTTTTTCCTCCTGGGCTTCATATTCATTATATCTTTCTGCTGTAGCATGTATTTTTTTTGGCCAGACACCCAAATTAAATATGCCAGATTCCAACCAGCATGAAAGAAAATTTTTATAGATTCTACAAAAATATGGGTATCGAAGCATTCTGTAGATCAACAAATCTAGAAAAAAATTAAAATCATGATTGTTGGATTTTTTTAAAAAAGACTGTTATAATACTTCAGGGAGAACAAATTAGTGTGCAATATTTACCACATGAAAAATATATAAAACTCATCATTTCAAACAAGTGAAGGTGACTACCCTCCTTACATAAGGCAAGGAACCCAACAGAACCCCAGAGACTATCTGAAAATATAATTTTTAATGTGGCCTGATAAGCTCTACGGAGAAGGCAATGGCAACCCACTCCAGTACTCTTGCCTGGAAAATCCCATGGACGGAGGAGCCTGGTGGGCTGCAGTCCATGGGGTCGTTAAGAGTCGGGCACGACTGAGCGACTTCACTTTCACTTTTCACTTTCATGCATTGGAGAAGGAAATGGCAACCCACTCCAATATTCTTGCCTGGAGAATCCCAGGGACGGAGGAGCCTAGCGGGCTGCCGTCTATGGGGTCGCACAGAGTCAGACACGACTGAAGCGACTTAGCAGCAGCAGCAGCAGATAAGCTCTAAAACCATTAATGTTTTAACCATCAGAGATATGAATATTTATTAATCATCATTTTCTGAAATATGCTTTTTTGAATTTTAATTAAGTTTAAAGAACGGGTTCAATGCATCAAAACCATTAATCTGAAAAACCTATCTAGACGGCTTAAGGGATTATAAATATCATTCTGTTTTAGATTCACAGGTTCTTTAATTTCAAACCCTTTTAATTGTTTTTCACATAATGCTAAATCTTAATTTTCAATTTAACTTTGAGAAACTGAAAAAAGGCTATGCATGTACAACTGAAAAGAAAAAGAGGTTATCAGTCTGTGAAAGAAACCTTATAATTTATCATGGATAATTTTTGACAAAATCATCTCACCATGCCCGGTTATCAGTGACACATATATTATTTTAAACTATACTTTATAAACACTCCACTGAACACACTTTGACACATCCAACACTATTTTAATTGTCTGCTCCCTGCCCCCAACAAAAAATCAAGTGAATAATTGATACATTTTTTCTTCCCTCTAACTTGCTCCGTTTTAGTCTGTAATGCTCTACTCTTTAAAATGCAGAAGAAAAAACAATTTATGAAATATATTAATAGAATACCTTTTGAAAATATTATGCTCTTTACTTCAAATGTTGTTTGTGGTTGCAAACAACATTTTTGACACTATAACAATAAATAACAATTTAACACTACTCTTCCTCCCTCATGAATTATGAGTTACTTAGAAGTAAGAACCACATCTTTATATCCACAAAATTAGATACATACTAGGTGCTCTATATGTGTTTTTGGGGGTGGGGGAGAATGGTTGGATAAATTCCAGATTCTACAGAATTAATGTTTGTATCAAACCTTGCTTTAGAAAATTTCACCTGTCTCCCTAACCCTACGAAAAATCACATTCTCAAAATAGCTAAGAAAGATAAATTTTGTTTAAATATGCCTTAACTTCCTTTTGCAATAGAAAATGAAGTATGATGTTGAAAAGTCAACCACATGTAATAATTGTAAAATAAAAATATATATTTGATATTGTATATAGTATCCATAAGATGTAACCGTGAAGATAATATGTCAACTGTACCAAAGACATAATTCACATAATTATGTTGCAAATATGACACAGAAAAACTATGCCAAAAGAGTTTGTTAAATGAGTGTTTTAATTTTAGATGTTCAGTATAACATCTGTATAACAATTATATATATAAATGCTATATAATGTTATATAACAGTATAACAATTTTAGTTGTTTAGCAGTTAACAAATTAGCCAGATTATGAATTATGCCTTATGCTTCCAGAAAGTTTACACAAGCCAAATTATGCTCTAACTTGGCATTTCTAACATATTTCAAAATAAATGCTAACATTTATTGAGCACTTACTAAGTACCACTTACTAGTCTAAGCACACTACATGTACTAACTCATTCAATCCTTACTCCAACACTTAGAGGTAGGTACTATTATTATTTCCATTTTACAGAGGAGAAAACAGAGAAGTAATCTGCAAAAGGTCACAAAGTTGGAGAGTCATAAAGCTAGAACTGTAACAACAGCATTCTTTCCCCAGAATTTTTCATCTTAACCTATAAACCTAGCCCACTGGCTTTATTTAATACAGTCATGTAATTGAAAGATACTTTGATTATACTGACTATGTATTTTTAGTGTGCCATGAATTAGACTCATCCTTTTTAAGGAGCCAATATCCTACTGCTTGGTCTATTCCACCTGGAAACAGTACACAGTGTGGCACCCAAGAGAAGACACTTAACGATATACAGCCCTCAATACTGGAATCTGGAGTATTTAAACAATTCAACCAACACTTTTTCTATTATTTTGCCTATCCAATATATGTAAACAATCTAAACTGGACGTTCAGATTTTGATAAATTTTTAACAAAACAAGCAATCGAACAAATAAAAAAGTCCATCAATTCCAATATCAGAATCAGAACCATGCAGGGAAAGGCAAGTAGGATTAAAAAAAAGTTTTCAACAGCATTTAATTTTCTTCTGCAATCAATTTCTTTGGATTTACTCAAATATATTCAAAGTACAAAACCTGTAGAGTTTATTATGCATGAATTGGCTACTAACCTGAGTAAGCATAGAGAAAACATTTCAATAATTAACCTTCCTCTTTGGTTGTGTTTTTTAATATGTCCCTAAAAATGGAAGGGGGCAAGCTCTAAAGGGAATCCCCTCTCTTCTGCAGCCCAGTCTCCTACCAGGTAACTCAGAGCACTCCTGCAGTCTGCTAAGAACCAGCCACCCTAAAAGATTTAAGATAGTTTTAAGTTCCCTCTGTTTACAGTAAAGAAGCAGGATGTCAGGAAATCTAAGCTCTAGAGCCAACTCTGTGGTTTTCTAGGTAAGCCATTTAACTTTTGCCTGCCAGCAAAATTCAGTCTAAGCTGCTGAGACCACGGAATTAGCCAGGTTACTCTTTTAAACGTGGGAACACAAAGGTGAGCGATACCTTTGAAAACTACTTCCTCAATGGTACTACCAATTACCATCATTGCAGTCAGCTCCCCCTGCAGAGAAAACTCTTTGGAAATTTAATTCCTAAGGCCAAAAAGTCGACCTGGAGGCTGGCAACCGAACGCAGAGAACGTGAAAAAGGTCCTAAAGAAGAAGAAGAAAAAAAACTCCATTCTTTTGCGTAAGAATTACACTCGGACGAGGGAAACTGTTTAGAAACTTCTGAACTCGGTATGAATGAATGCTGAGGAGAGTAAGCGTGAGAGCAGAGGCGCGAGTTTCCTTTGCGCTGGGCGAATCCGTCGTCCCCTGGAAGTTCCCCCACAGGCGTGGAGCGGGTTCCAAAAGAGCTCCCGGGGCTCGACCACCTTCTCCTCACCTGAGGAACGAAGACTTCCCAGTTAGCATCCAACTCGGGCCCGCGACGAACACTACGATCCGGGAAAATCTGAATTTGCCGCTCGCCCAGGTCCCAGCCCTGGGGGAAACTTGCGGGGACGGACAGATTGGGCCCACGTCCGCCCCAGCAACCAAGGACCGTCTGCCTTTGGTTCCGTTGCTTCCAGTCCCCAGCTGCCAAAGGGTCCCGCAGGCGCTCGGGTTCCAAAAAGTGTTCCTGGGGGTGGAGTGAGATATAAACTCCTAACCATTGCCAGCTTTAAATTCACTTTTATTTTATTTTTTTAATGTCTGATGCAACTTCAAACCTAACTTTCCATTTTGTCTTTTCTCCACTCTTTTCAGTTTACTCTAAACCTATGTTAAATTTCTGTGTTCTAAAAGACAGCAGTTAGTTATACTCTTATTTCCTAACGAAAGGTGGGAATTTCTGTCTCCTTAGCACTACGTGTTTGAAAGATTTTGGTTCTTTTGCCTTCATTTCGTTACAAAATACACCAGTTTCCTATCCTTTCTATTACACTCCTTAATGACTTGCTAAAGAGAAGCCAGCTGCCAGAGTAATGACATTGATTGTAACGTTAAAATTTCTCTTACTCCTTAAGACACATGGACAATTCCTTAAGAATATGAACTTCATAATCTGAACTCTTTTAAACGGCAAGTGTGATGCAGAATTTAAATGTAAAATAAGCACTAGATTAGGTGTAAAAACACCCGTGAAATTGGTTCAGCCTTATACAATGTGGCTATCAAAAAGGAAATTTAAACACTTCTTTCGCAATGATCAGTACAATTTTACAAGGAATTGGTAAAACATGCCTATTTTCAGACTAGATTAGGATATCATCTTAATATCACTTAATCTAGAAAGTATTTCAGAAACAAGTGACTTCATTCTGAATTGGCTGGGTTGTACCCTTCAAAAGAAATATTTTTCTTAAGAGATTTTCTGAAAACTTCAGTTTTCTTTTCAGTAAAATAAATAGTATATACATCTCATGGGCTCTTTTGAAACTTGGAAGTGATTGGATAATGTATATAAAATTAATAAAATGCCCGGGACATCAAAGGTAAAGTACCACAGAGTGAGTGCATATTTGAAATAAAATAAAAAGCTTTCTCAGTTTTACTACCAAACCCAGCACCATACAAATCACTATCTCATTAGTTAAGATCTAGTACAGCCAGCAATTAGCTTTATTGATGCTCTATCCAGTGCTCAGAAATAATCATATATTATGCATCATATACAATACAAAGTGCTTCTGATTTTCTTCAATAGGAAATAATGCCTATAATATGAGGGCTTCCCCTACATTGTTCACTTATAACACTCTACATTTGGTGGTGTGCCATCCTGTATATATGGTGATGTCGAATCACTAGAACATAAGCTCCAAGAGGGCCAGGAGTTTGACTCAACTGTGTGCTATTATGTCCTTAAAATATACAATCAACAACTATTGAATGAATGGATACAACAATAGTAACATAAGAATAACAAAAATTCAGATCATACTATTAAAAATATCCTGAGAAATAAACGATGAATTCTCTTAGCAAACGTATCTGCCATTTTTTTCCCAGATATATATATATTTTTTTCTTTTTATAGTTACATTCTAAAATTCTAACTACAACCCAGGACTTAAAAGCCCACTGCATCCAATAATGAACTAGGCCAATAAATTTGAATAAATTTATTTTGTAATGCCATCTTAGAAAGAAATGGAAAAACAGTCATACAACAAATAGTTTCACAGTCAGCAGGCACTAAGGGAATGAGCCTGGGGTTCCTGAGCAATGAAGCCTGGGCCCTCAAACCAAAAGTCCTGGACTTTCGATTAATTTAGATGAATTGACCCCAGTTGTGTCCACGTGAAAGTGGCTGGAAGGAACAGGCCCCTATAGCTTCTAGATCACGGGACCTGTGCCTTGGAGGCCTCATTGCTTAATGGAGAAAAGGAGAAAATAAACACCCAAAACCCATTAATCCATACCCAACAGACTCCGCCTCTCCCCCTAGCAGAGGGCATGGCCAAGCCCTTCCCGCACTCGTCTCACTCACACCCTGAACCCAGGAACCGGGCCCGTGCCCGCGGTCTGAAGGCTTCCTGAAGATCCCAGGTGTCTGCCTCCCACCTGCAGCTGCAGCCTAACCCCGCCCACCTCGGCCAACGCCTCCGGAAGCAGCCTCCGCGTTGCCACGGTGACGCGGAGTTAGGCAGCTTCTAGTGCTCCGCGCCGCTAAGACGCCTGGAGCCAATCTGCAACGCGCCACGGCCACGTCCTGCGTGGTGACGTCACGAAGACGGAAGCCAATGAAAAGAGGCGCTGAGGAAGCTGGCTTGAGTTTGAATCTTGAGGCTGAGTTTGAATAGCCGGGTGGCGGACGTTCGAGTGAAACTTTTTGAGCCTGAGGTGAGTGTAAGGCTAGAGGAGAAAACTGGTCTCGGGGACTTTTTTTGGATGACCTATCTCGCTGGAAGCGGAGAGGTCCCGCCGCCTCAGGAATAGAGGACCCAGTGGGCTTGTTGACAAACACGGAAGCGTTAAGTGCGGCGATGGGGTAGGGTTGCGGGTGGGCCTGGTTAAGGTTCCTTGGGGATAAAGTGAAAGGAAGAAGGAACTTGAGAACGCACTAGAATGTGGCTCTGCCTGAACGAGAATCCTCGACGGCTCAGCAGGAAGATCAGGGATCTCCTACCTGAAATTCTGAGGAAATCGGAAATTTTAAAGGGCATCCTGGCTCTTTTCCCAGACTTTGGTTGAACACTAACTGTTCAGTACCTTACAGAGCAAAGTTCCTTCAGGACTCCATATACAGAGTGTTTTGTTTTGAAGTATAACTCTAGGCTTAACTATCAGATGAGGAGCCTTGGTTCACCAACTTGCAAGCTTTTTGTCCAGCGAGGTTCTGCTGTTAACCTGTCAAAGATCAGCTGGGAACCTTCCCCGAGCCCCAATTGTAGCATCAAGATAAAGCCTGCCAGGAGTGACTAATGGGTTTGCTGAGGATCAGCCAGGCTATGGAAGAGATACTGGCAGTTGATGCTCTGCAAATGAAAAATACTTAAAGCACTGAGAATCAGTTCTTCTACCATCGTTTCTTAAGTGTCTGCGAGATTCGCCTTGAGGAGTGTTCATTAGGCACTCCGTTTCAGAGAAGTCAAGGCTGACTGCTGTTTATGACATTATTTGGCCAAAATTGAAAATTTGTGTTGTATAGTGTATAGGTTACTAATTTTTAACAACCAGGTAGGATGTGTTAGACATTCCACAGGTTTCAGTTGATAGTGTTATTCTACCATGGTCAGCGACCCCATCTCGGATTTTGGTAAGTATTTATGAACTTCGTTGCCAGAGAACATGGCATCCAAAGGTTAGATACTGCTTTTTATTAACTTTCTACTATTTTGCAGGAATTGTTTGTTTCAGTACACAAAGGTTATCTGCCTTTTAACAGTAGAAATTGTCTCCTCTTCTATTACTAAACAAGTATTTACAAATACACAAAGTTTTCATTTTAAAATGTATCGTGTTCCACTCTAAATATATCTTGAATCAATTAAGGTACACAATAAAATGACTTTTATGCTATCAACTCTGCAAACTAGGAGGAAAAAGATAGTCCAGATGTTAGTACTGCCCTTCCCTCCTTTCGAAATTTTCATTCTTCCTTGATGCTTGCAAGTTACTAGAATCAGTGGCTCTAACACTCAAAGTTATTTCCAATAAAAGGTTTAAGTTACGTAGAGACTACATGATAAAGTGGAAGGTAGTTCCTGGTCCTAAAAAATGTTTATGGAATCTGCATCAAATTTGAATTTGTATTTAAGAAATAATTTATAACTGTATTACTCCACACCTTCAAGAAAATTTATACAACACGTCTGCTCCATTTTTTGAAAGCCTTTCGTTTTGATTCCAATAGAGCATAGTTGCTAAGAACATGGATTGTAGATTTGGACCTGGATCCACATTGTCTTCTCATTTAATCGCATGCCATTTTGGAAAAATTCCTTATCCTAAAACTAAGTCTCTGTTTTTGTAAACTGGAGTCAGTAATAGAGTCTACTTTATATTTTAAGGACTGAATGAGATGGTGAATGTCAATTGTTTATCATAATGCCTGGCATACAGAGTGTACTCAAATGACAGCCACTGTTCATTATTACTAATTATCACCATATCCACCTAATTCCAGAGTTCTAAATTAATAACATTTTCTGAAAATAGATACTTATCCAACTGGCACAGAAAAATCATGAACTTCCAGTTTTGTTTTAACATTCATTGCGAGAGCCCCAGTACTAGGCCCTGAGGTTTCTATCAAAAGTGAAAATAGTTTAACTTCTTCTATCAGAAAATTTCTTAGAGTTATATATTTATCTCGTTATGGAAAGGATGATTAAATACTTGAACTTTAGGTTCAGTCAGTCAGAGTTCAAATTTCATGTCTTGTGCTTCCAATAATGTGACTTCAGCCAGTTAACTTAACCTCTCTGTATTACAGTTTCTCTTTATATAAAACAGGTATGATTTTGTATCATATCCTATGATATAAAATCCTATATCATAGGGTTGTTACAGAGATTAAATAAGTATGTAAATTGCTTAGCACATTTTTATTTGTAGAATAACAAGTCAGGAAAAAGTATTCCAAAGTTATTAAGAGAAACTTTGTATTTAAGGTAAATTTTAATATTTTTTGGTTTTGGTTTTGAGATAAAAATACCTAGACTTGTTTAAAACCCAAATAGTACAAAAGAATATAAAAAGAAAGTAAACCTGCTTGTCAGTTATTTTCCCACATCAAGCAACTGTGTTATCAATTTCTTGTGTTCTCTTCCTGAGAGAGCCCACACACATACAAGTATGTATATGTCTTTTGAAAATACAAATGGTTGAATACCATATCCACTATTCTGCATTTATTTTTTGCACACATATCTTGAAAATCTTCATTAGTTCATTCATTCAGTTATTCAACAAGTATGTAAAAATTTCTAAATATATGACAAGCCCTTTTCTAGTTTCTGGAGTGCAGATAAAGTTCCAGTTCTCATAGTGCTTGCATTTTAGAAGGGAACTAAGCAATAAATATGTAACCAAATAATATATATTTTCCAAGTAGTTTATATACTAGGAAGGAAAATAAAACTGATAAGGAATTAGAGAGGCAAGGGCAGGGTAATACAGTTTGGAATGAAATCTTTAGGGAAAACCTCTATGAAGTGACGTTTGAACAAAGACCTGAATGATAAACTGAGGTATTAAGATTTGTAAATACCTGAAGATAGAGCCTGCCAGGCAGAGAGAAGAGAAAGGTAGGCCAGAATGAGACTGAGGTGTTGAACAAACACTGAGAAGGACAGTGAGACTGAAACAGTAATGGAGAGGGAAGGTAACGTTAGACAGGAACAAGGTATAGATCCTATAGGACCTGGTAAAGAGTGTGCATTTTATTCATATGCTGGAAAGTCATTGGAGCAGAACAAGATGAGGTACATCACATGATCTGATTTCTTTTGAAGATGGTATCAGTACATACAATTGATGAATTAAGTCAAATTTATTATATGCTCATATGATCTTTGACTTAACTGGCTTAAATTTTATCTAGGAAAACAGTAGCTAGATATAAGATGAGGATTTGCCTGTTCAACTTGGTTTATATTAACTTGCAACTGTTGAAGAGAATTAGTTTTAACACCACTTCCTTAAACATAACAGAAGAATGAGGCTCTCTGTGTAAGTCATTCTCCCAGAAAATTGAATGTTACCCTTATTTAAGTGATAGTGTTTTAACCATCTTCAACAATCAACATAAAAATGATCTCATTTTCCTAATTTTGTAAAGAAATTGGGCACATTATTTAACTTTTTTTGATGCCTCAGGGTCCTCATTATGATTTCTTGTTATTGCCAACCATTTTACTCTGCTATGGTATGTTGGTTCTCTTAGAGAAGTATGTGTTTGCCAAAAATGGCTATATTGCTTTTTTGAATTCCATGTCTACTTTTTATAACTCATTAATTTATTCATTAATCAAATGTTTTGAAAACTATATACCAAGCACACGGCAAGAGATAAGGAGGAATATAAAGGTAGAAACATATAGTCCTATTAGATGTTATATTTTTGTCATACACAATAATCATAAAATTTAGAGCTAGAAAAGAACATTAGTTATCAATGTAGTCCAACCCTATCATTTTATGGATTACTACTAATGCCCCTTCATCACCCTCTTTCATACTCTACCCACTCTAGACATACCTTTCTATTATAAAGGAAATGGTGTTATGTTTGTCCTTAATGTTTTAGTCCCACCAGTGAAATCCTACCAGCTTGCATTTTTGATTCTATTCAACAGATATCACTTGAAAGTAGATATGACAAAACTGAACAGAGACTGTGATACTATCTTCTGAATGATCATCTGAAAATAATTTTTGAGTAACACATTATTGCACAGATAACAATATATAGTCTTTTCTTTTGTCACTTCTTAAGTAAAAATGGTCAAGGAATGTAATTTCTGTGTGCCTTAGTCAGAATCAACTGGATTTCTATCTCTTTTACTTGGCCATGTTAGGGAAGAAAAAAAAAACAGTCATCATGTTTTAATGTAGGAACAACCTCATTAATTCCTAATGACATCAACATACTTGAACATAATTGAGCATAATTTTTTCATTTAATAATTTCCAATTAACTTCAAAGTCAAATCTAAGTTCTATAACTTGACATTCAAATCTTCTAGATCTGGCCCCACTTTTATCCAGCTTAATCTTTTTAATGCAGCCCTCTCCATTCCCTTGTGTTCTCTCTAGCTACAGTCAGAACTGAGCAAAGCTTAACTGAGCATCTCTATAGATGCTGTAGATAGAATTAAAATCATATAAAACTAAATGGTTAAACAAAATGAGATTTAAGCAAATTGACCACACAGCCATTTATGTCCTCTGCACAAGCTGTTTCCTACCACAGGCTTTTGGACTTGCAGCCCTGAAGTACTCCTGCCTGGGAGCCACTTACTTGCTCACTCCCTCACTTCGGTCTCTTTCCACAACATTCCCATCTAAAACAAGAACCCACACATACACTTCTAACTGTCTGTTCCAAGACGCAGAAAAATGCCTTACACATAGAAGGCACTCAGTGAATATTTATTGAATGCATAACTAGTTTTCTCTCCTGAAATCTTTTTTTTAACCTGGTAATAACTATCCATTCTTCAGCTCTCCATTCCAGTTGTTCCTCTGGGAAGCTTTCAAACTCTATCAATCTTAGGTAGCACTGCTGCTGCTGCTAAGTCGCTTCAGTTGTGTCCGATTCTGTGCGACCCCATAGACGGTTCCCCCGTCTCTGGGATTCTCCAGGCAAGAATACTGGAGTGGGTTGCCATTTCCCTCTCCAGTGCATGAAAGTGAAAAGTGAAAGTGAAGTTGCTAAGTCATGTCCAACTCCTAGCGACCCCATGGACTGTAGCCTACCAAGCTCCTCTGTCCATGGGATTTTCCAGGCAAGAGTACTGGAGTGGGTTGCCATTGCCTTCTCCATTAGGTAGCACTGTAAACCTTTATCTGATAGCACTTATCAGAGTTGCAGCTTTGCATATTTGCACGACTATTTTATCAATGGCTCTTTGCTCACTAACCTATATGTAATAATAATAGCAGATGTTATAATGCCTTCTCTGTGCCAGGTATTTTTCTAAGTGCTAATCCTCACAAGAACTTTATAAGGTGGTTATTATTATTAGTCCCACTTTAGAGATGAGGAAACTAATCCATAAAGAGATTCAGTAACTTGCCCACTGTCACAGCCAGTAAGTAGAACTGGGATTTTAACAGTTAACTTACTGAGTTAATGAGTTAATTAACAAGAGATACCTTCCCACCTAAGATCTGTTTTGAAAAAAATCACCCAATGTTTTATATGTTTTTTAACCATTTCATTTGTGTATATTTTCTCTACCATTGAGGGGGGAAAAAAGCATATCAATTAAAAGCAAGGCATTGTTGAACATTTCTAAAAGCTTCTAGAAAAATCTGTGTAAAGGTTAGTTTTTGGTATCACAAGGAATGTGAGAATCTGTTTTCGTTATTCAGTTGCCCAGTCATGTCCAATTCTTCACTGCCCCATGACTGCAGTATATCAGGCTTCCCTGTCCCTCACCATCTCCTGGAGTTTGCCCAAGTTCAGGTCTATTGAATCAATGATGCCATCCAATCATCTCATCCTCTTCTCCTCCTGCTTTGAGTCCTTCCCATCATCAGGATCTTTTCTAACAAGTCAGCTGTTCGCATCAGGTGGCCAAAGTGTTGGAGCTTCAGATTCAGAGTATTCAGGGTTGATTTCCTTTCAGATTGACTGGTTTGATCTCCTTGCTGTCCAAGGGACTCTCAAGAGTCTTCTCCAACACCTCAGTTTGAAAGCATCAGTTCTTCCATGCTCTGCCTTCTTTATTGTCCTGCTCTAATATCCATACTGGAAAGCCCATTGTCTTGACTATGTAGACCTTTGTCGGCAAAGTGATGTCTTTACTTTCTTAATATACTGTCTAGGTTTGTCATAGCTTTCCTGTCAAGAAGCAGGCATCTTCTAATTTCATGGCTGTAGTCACCATCTGCAGTGATTTTAGAGTCCAGGAAGAAGAAATCTGTCACTGCTTTCACCTTGTCCCCATCTGTTTGCCCTAAAATGATGGGACCAGATGCCATGATCTTAGTTTTTTTTTGATATTGAGTTATAAGCCTCTTTTTCACTCTCCTCCTTCACCCTCATCAAGAGGCTCTTTAGTTTCTCTTCACTTTCCCTCATTAGAAATCCATGTAGAGGTTAAGTTTGGGTATCACAAGGAATGTGAGATTCTACTAGCCTTTAATAGACAGGGGTCAGAAATGTTAACATCCTGTAATGTTTGAGACAGTTCCGAATAAGGAAGAATTGTTCTACCCAAAATGCCAATGATAAGCTCACTGGGAAACAATGAAAAATGGGCCAGTTATCTTTGGGAAGAAGAGGCAGGATTGGAGGCAGGTATGGAAGAGAATTGGCATTTATTGAATGCCTTAATACACTTAATGCTTTTTATCTCTTTTAGCTTAAAGACAGCTATTAGGTATTATTTCTTTTATACAAACAAGAAACCTGGAATTCAGTGAGGTCAAGTAACTTGTCCAAGGTCAAAGAAGAGGGGTATAGGTATTTATGGGAGTTGGCTAGACAGAAGCTCAGGGTGAAGAAAGACCAGAGTAGTAATTCATCTGGGACCTAATTGTTAGAATCTAAATGACCATCCTTTCCTTTTCAGTGTTCTACTTTGGGGACTCACAGAGTTCTAAAAAGGGAGTGCTATGTCCAATGTCTTCAGCTTTTAGATTGTCTTGGCCTTGATTTGAATTCCTTTCAAAAGTGTATGGTTTTCTGATATATGTTAGCTTTATCATTATTATTTCTTCCACTTTAGGAAATACAATATCTTCTTTTAACCCTATCCCTCTCTACCCACACCATTTCTTTGCTTACTTGTGCAGTGAAAGAGGAGAGTGAAAAAGTTGGCTTAAAGCTCAACATTCAGAAAATGAAGATCATGGCATCTGGTCCCATCACTTCTGGGGAAATAGATGGGGAAACAGTGCCAGACTTTATTTTTTGGGGCTCCAAAATCACTGCAGATGGTGATTGCAGCCATGAAATTAAAAGATGCTTACTCCTTGGAAGAAGAGTTATGAGCAACCTAGATAGTATATTCAAAAGCAGAGACATTACTTTGCTGACTAAGGTCCATCTAGTCAAGGCTATGGTTTTTCCAGTAGTCATGTATGGATGTGAGAGTTGGACTGTGAAGAAGGCTGAGTGCCAAAGAAAATTGATGCTTTTGAACTGTGGTGTTGGAGAAGACTCTTGACAGTCCCTTGGACTGCAAGGAGATCCAACCAGTCCATTCTGAAGGAGATCAGCCCTGGGATTTCTTTGGAAGGAATGATGCTAAAGCTGAAACTCCAGTACTTTGGCCACCTCATGCGAAGAGTTGACTCATTGGAAAAGACTCTGATGCTGGGAGGGATTGGGGGCAGGAGGAGAAGGGGACGACCGAGGATGAGATGGCTGGATGGCATCACGGACTCGATGGACGTGAGTCTGAGTGAACTCTGGGAGATGGTGATGGACAGGGAGGCCTGGCGTGCTGCGATTCATGGGGTCGCAAAGAGTCAGACGCGACTGAACTGAACTGAACTGAACTGAGTGCTTCCTACATTTGCTATCTGAGTCTTCTCCTATTCAGGCCTTTGTCCTACCATTGCCCCACGTTGTTCTTATTTGCTTCTATGTTACCAAATCCCATGATGACTTTTAGTAAGTACTTAGCCTATTTGGCTTAAAACTCAACATTCAGAAAACTAAGATCATGGCATCTGGTTCCATGACTTCATGGCAAATGCATGGGGAAACAATGGAAACAGTGACAGACTTTATTTTTTGAGGCTCCAAAATCACTGCAGATGGTGACTGCAGCCATGAAATTAAGACACTTGCTCCTTGGAAGAAAAGCTATGCCCAACATAGACAGCATATTAAAAAGCAGAGATATTACTTTGCCAACAAAGGTTTGTCTAGTCAAAGCTTTGGTTTTTCCAGTAGTTGTGTATGGATGTGAGAGTTGGACTATAAAGAAGCCTGAGTGCTGAAGAATTGATGTTTTTGAACTATGGTGTTGGAGAAGACTGTTGAGAGTCCTTTGGATAGCAAGGAAATCCAACCAGTCCATCCTAAAGGAAATCAGTCCTGAATATTAATTAGAAGAACTGATGTTGAAGCTGAAACTCCAATACTTTGGCCACCTGATGTGAAGAACCAACTCATTTGAAAAGACCCTGATGCTAGGAAAGATTGAAGGTGGGAGGAGAAGGGGACAACAGAGGATGAGGTGGTTGGATAACATCACCGACTCACGGACATGAGTTTGAGTAAGCTCCAGGAGTGATAGGAGTTTGAGTAGGCTCCGGGAGTGATAGACATGAGTTTGAGTAGGCTCTGGGAGTTGGTGATGGACAGGGAAGCCTGGCGTGCTGCAGTGCATGGGGTCACAAAGAGTCGGACACGATTGAACAACTGAAGTGAACTGGACCTATTAGCAGTTATTTAGCACAATTGATCATTCTCTCCTCCTTGATTTAGAAGGCCCCCCTAAGTTTTAATGCCATGATAAGCTTGAAAAACTGAAAAGCTTCACATTGCATTAAAACTCTGAGGACAGCCTTTACTTTCTTGACTTAGCTTTCAGCTGCCTTGAAATGTCCATCTAAATGTTGATTAATGTTTTCAGATTTAAGATATCCAGAATGAACTCCTGATCTTCACGCCAAAACCTGCTTTACCCTCAGTTATTTCTATCTCAGTTGATGGCTACTCTGTTCTACTCTGTTCTTCCAACACTCAGGCCAAGAACTTTGGAGTAATTCCTGAATCCTATCTTTCTCTCATTCCCCCCATCTATCAGAAAATTCTTTTGTCTTTACTTTCAGACTGTATTTACCACTCCCTGTTCTAAGTTGACTGCATCATCTTTTGTCTGCATTATTTCAGTGGCCTCAGTAGTTTCCGTTTCCTCAAGTACATCAACAGTGAAAATGATCAGATTGCAAAAATCAAATGCAAAAATATTAAATGATACGCAAATACAAAAACTTCATAAATCTCTGAAATATTAATCAGATCCTGGGCTTCCACTTCAACTCAGACTTTATAGCTGAAAGAAAAGAAAGTGAAGTCGCTCGGTTGTGTCCGACTCTGCAACCCCATAGACTGTAGTCTACCATTCTCCTCTGTCCATGGTATTTTCCAGGCAAGAGTACTGGAGTGGGTTGCAATTTCCTTCTCTAGAGGTTCTTCCCGACCCAGGGATTGAACTTGGGTCTCCCTCATTGTAGGCAGACGCTTTACCATCTGAGCCACCAGGGAAGTCCTAACTTTATAGCTAAACCATATATAATCACAGGTAGGAAAAACCTAGCTTTGATTTTTCAGGAGAGCTCTAATACTACTTTAGTTTGGGTCATGAGAATGGACAGGAAAGGGTCTCTTAGAATTGTATTAAGGTACTGAAGGGATAGCTTTGGCTTACAAACTATTTTTAATAAAATTGATCTTGGCTGCAAGTCTCTTGGCACTGGAAATTGACCCAACCAGGCTTATCTGTACCTGTATCTCAGAGACCCATAGAGTTAAAAATAGTTCCAGGTATATGTCAGTTAGCTCGTTCAGGTAGAAAGTAATAGAGATGGTATAGTCCCCTAATTTTTTGTGTATTCAGAAATTCTGATCTCTGAATATAGATCCTAGTCTCTGCTCTAAAATTATGCATATTTTGTCATCCAGTTTTTATAATGTCTGTTGAGCTTCCCAAGTGGGACAGTGGTAAAGAATCTGCCTGCCAGTGCAGAAGACACAGGAGATGCAGGTTCAATCCATAGGTCCGGGAGAGTCCCTGGTGTAGGAAATGGCAACCACCCCAGTATTCTTGCCTAGAAAATTCTATGGACTGAGGAGCCTGGTAGGGCACACAACCCATGGGAATGCAAAGAGTCAGACGCAACTGAACATGCACATTTATAGTGTCTACCATGTACTAGGCACTGTTTTAGACTTGGAATGCATTGGTAAGCAAAACAAGATTTTTTTTAAATGCCCTTAAGGGGCTTATAGTTTAACTAGAATAGAGAAAGTAAACACACAGTAAATAGATGGAAAATATATATTCTATTAGGAGGTGGTAAGTGCTTTGGGAAAAAATTGAGCGGTACAAGGGCAGTTAGGAATTGGTTTGGCAATTTTAATAAGGGTGGGCAGAATGGGCACCATTTGGGCAAGGACTTGAAAGAAGTGACAGAGTTAGTCATGTAATTATTGAGGAAAGCACTTTATGACAGAATGGCTAGCGAAAGGGCGTAATTGGGGCACTTGGCATGTTAGTTGGAGTAGGGGCAATGGGGAAGACAATAGGACATGAGGCAGAAGACCTAGGCCTTTAAAAGAAATTCAGGTCAAAATAAGAACCATTGGAAAGTTTCAAACTAGGGATTTCCAGTAACATTTACTATGTGAGTGAAACACAATTAACACCTTTTTTTTTTAGTTAGTACTACATGCTAGTCATTTTGCATATAGTAGAATTAATATTAATACTCTTTAATTTCAGAGAAATATTCAACCACTCATATAAGCAGAGGAATCAAGATAGTCAACAATGTCTGTCACTGAGGAAGACCTGTGTCATCACATGAAAGTAGTTGTCCGTGTGCGTCCTGAGAACACAAAAGAAAAGGCCTCTGGATTTCATAAAGTACTCCATGTTGTGGATAAGCATATTCTTGTTTTTGATCCCAAACAAGAAGAAATCAGCTTTTTCCATGGAAAGAAAACTATGAATCGAGACATTACAAAGAGACAAAATAAGGATCTTAAATTTGTATTTGATGCTGTTTTTGACGAAACTTCAACTCAGTTGGAAGTTTTTGAACACACTACTAAGCCAATTCTTCGTAGTTTTTTGAATGGATATAATTGCACAGGTAATTATTTCAGCTGGGATTTAATGATTCCATCTGATTTCATTTTTATATTAGGACATCTACTTGACTCTTCTAAATATAATCAATTTTAAGATGCTTGTTTGCTAAAAATTCTTCAGTTCAGTACTTGGTAAATATAGATTTTCTTTGAAATTTAGTCATATGTATATTTTTGAAACTCTCTTTTCCTGGATCTTGCTTTGGTTTCTGTAGATCGTCATCCTTCCCATTTCTTATGTTTTAAAATCACATGCTTCAGATAGTTGATGCCAGATTTCTCACAATTTGTATTCATAAATATTCCCAATGTTTACTATGCAGCACTCTATCCCTGGGGGATAGTGGAACCTTTCTGAACACTTAGCAATTTCTTCATAGCACTGTTTTTTCTTTATAATACCTTGAAGTAACTATTTTTAAAGCCCATGTTGAGTATCACACATGTGCTGTTTTAGCATATCTTCAGCCCAAAGAAGCATCTTTAGTGCTCTCCATAGACCTATAATAATTTGCCTTTCAAAATGATTCTGTTGATTTCCTAGAAAAAGAGCTCTCCAAAATGCCAGTTAATTGAATGCTTACCAAGTATTTCACACCATTATTATTACTTTTGTAATTACCACCATTTATGGCATTATCTTTAAGATACCCCAAAACTATAATATGTTTCCCTGTCTTTCACTGACTCATTCACTTTTATTGCAGAAGGTTTACCATCTAGGTCAAGAAAGAATGGAATGTGGTTTATTGATTAGACCTTTGATTCTCATTTTTAAGCAGATATTCTTTTCTTCATTCATGAAACTCCATATTGTCTCTGCTGCTGCTAAGTCACTTCAGTCGTGTCCGACTGTGCGACCCCATAGACGGCAGCCCACCAGGCTCAAATTATTTTAACTCCAAATGAAAAAATCTCTACAAAATTAATACTGAATCTTTGGTTTCTTCTTGATTTTACTTTATATTATCCACCTATCTTAAGACTTCGTGTTGTAGTGCCAGCTTACATAAAACAAAATAGAGTGAAACATGAACCAGTTTAATCCATCCTACTAAAAAGTATTTTTGTAGTTAACAAACTTAGCAGATTTAATTTATAAAAATAATTAGCAAAGATTTATTGCTTTAACTGAATATTATGTTGGGTATTTGCCATATGTAATTCAGAGTGGTTTTTTTTTTTTTTTTGGCATTTGAAGAAATGTATTACTGTTCTATTGTACTAAATAGAGTCTTGAAAGCAAAGTAATTTACCTAAAACAAAAATTTTAAAAGGAATTATTATAAATGGCTTTTATTTGGAATTCTGCAAATTTGTATTAATATTTAGTACCTGCTTTGTGCCAGATCATTTACTAATAGTGGAAGTCACTTACTAGGTAGGAAGGATACATAGTCTCTGCTTTGGTGGAACTCACGGTTAGAAATACAGTATGATACTGTAAATTGCCAGGATTTAAGAATGACTATAAATGAATTTGGATCTGTTGGATTTACAAGTTATTGTTTAGGATATCCAGGTGGGACTATTCACTAGACAGTAGATACAGTAACGTTATGTGTCATAACAAAGAACTCTGGTCCCTTTTCATATAAACTCAGTACTTGCATATGGCGCCACGGGAGCTGGAAAGACGCACACAATGCTAGGATCACCTGCTGACCCTGGAGTGATGTATCTAACAATGCTGGACCTTTACAAATCCATGGACGAGATTAAAGAAGAAAAAGTATGTAGTACCGCAGTTTCTTATCTGGAGGTAAGTTGGCAATATTATTTTTTAGTTTAATCAGTAGTATTGAGAAATCTTTTCATAAGAAATTCCATTGTCCTTTCAAATTATTCTATCAGGCAGAAATTTTTTCATGAATATATTAATATACAATCATTAAAATTCCTAGTCTTCAATTATTTGTTGTAGATCTTATTTTTTTCTGTTAAGTATTTTGCCATAACTCCTGACTTATACAGAAGTAGCAGGATTAGTATAGGTAGTATAAAGAACTTCTAGATTCCCTTCATTTGGATTCCCCATATGTTAACATTTTACTCTCTTTTCTTTCTTTCTGCATATGTGGTTTTCCTTCCTGCCCCCCCACCCCATCCCGAACTGTTTTGTTACAGGCTTGTAAAAACAGGAAATTGCTTAAATAGAAGCTAAATAGTAATCAATATCAGGAAATTAACAATGATATAATGAGATTTTGATAATTATTCTAATAACACCCTTTATTGAAAATAAAATCTAAGATCATGTATTGTATTCAGTTGCAATTCATCCCTTTAGTCCTTTAATTGGGATTTTTTTTTCCTATCTATTTTATGTTGCTCTTGTAAAGCTTTTAGTTGGATTTGTCACGATTATATTCAGGTTATGGACTGGCAGGAATACCACATAACTGTTGATGAATTCTTCTTATATAACATATCAAGAGGCTTATATAATTAGTTAGTCCTGATACTGGCTGTGTTAACTTTGTTTAATTGGGGTCTACAAAGTTTTTCCCCTATAAAGGTACTGTATTTCCCTTTATGGGACTTCCCTGGTGGCTCAGCGGTAAAGAATCTGCCTGCAGTGCGGGACACGCCAGTTCAATGCCTGGATCGTGAAGATCCCCTGCAAGAGGGCATGGCAACTCACTCCAGTATTCTTGCTGGGAAAATACCATGGACAGAAGAGCCTGGCAGGCTACAGTCCACTGAGTTGCAAAGAGTTGGATGTGAGCCAATCGATTGAGCATGCATTACCCTTTATAATTAATAAATAACTTGTAGGGAAACAGTGTAAATCCTGTGACTCCTCAGTCTTTGGTCTGTTCATTTTAGTATCCACTGATGATTCATGCCTGAATCAATTACTATCATGATTGCAGGTGATAGTGATTTTCAAATTCCATCGTTTCTTCTATAGTTCTTCATTGGCTTTCTACTACGAGGAAGAGCTTTCCCTTTCCTCTCCTGTATCAATGTAGACTTATGGATTCTTAATATTATTTCATTGATTATAATCCTTTTCTCTAAGTATTTATCTGTATGCTTAAATTGTGCAGATTTGGCCACGTGAGGCTCCTTCCTGCTATCTCGTGTGTGTGTGTGGTTTTTTTTTTGACATACCTCATCATTTGAGACTTTCTACCCTCTTAACAGCTGACATTCAACAAATAATAACTAAGTATTGGCACTTTCACTTTGTGTTCAGATAGTGTTTAGAAACCAATGCAGAAACAGACATCCCTGATTCTACTGCCTTTTCATTTGTGATGTCAGAGGGTCAATTTCTAGTTTTTACTGCTCTTGCTGACATCTTATTGTTTGAGAGTTCTTCACATTTCAAAAATTGATTTAAGATTATGTTGCTAAAAATTGTTGTCAGTCTATAGAACTTAGTGATAAAAGAGAAGTCAAATTCATTTTCTGTAGTTAAGTATTTTGAAAAGAGTTGTTCTGAACTTAATTAGGAAGAGAGCATGACACCATATTCATTTTTCTTCCTTAGATCCTTTTATAACTGGGAGAATTTCGAAGTTTGCTTATTTTTATAATGTTTTTAGTTGTTTTTTGTTTCTTTAAATCTGTTTTCATTTTACTAATGGTAAGGCAGTGTCTAATCTAACGGCTTTCCACTCAAGTCTGTGCACCAAAATTGCCTGTGGGGCTTTTTAAAACTAGACATACCTAGACCTTACCCCCTGGACATTTTAGTTTAATAGATTTGGATTGTGGCCAAGACATCTATGTATTTTAAAAGCTTCCAGGTGATTTTGATGCATAGACCAGCTTGATAGTAATTGTATAATTATGTATTTTGTGTGATTGAAGTGGATAAGGGAAATCATTTAAAAAGTGACTGTTGCTTATCAGAAAAATAAGAACCAAAAAATAATCTCTTCATTTTATCATTTTACTACTTCTAAGAATTTATTGCATTTAAAAATGGTTATCATTCATTATAGCAAGTTTTACCAGCAATGAATTATCACTGCAGGCTATTTATTAGAACATGGATATAACTTACAAAAAATAATTCTTAAAGATTAAATTTTATATGTGTTTTTTTTAATCTTATCAAATAGGTATAATTGTCATTTTGTTATCAAGTAGAAAACTTAGTACCTTTAGTAAATTCATAAAATTATGTCAATTGTACGATGTCTATACATTACTTATATTGTTGTTGTTTAGTCACTAAGTCATATCTGACGCATTTGCAACCCTATGGACTCTAGCCCACCAGGCTTCTCTGTCCATGGGATTTCCCAGGCAAGAATATTGGAGTCGGTTGCCCTTTCCTTTTCCAAGGGATCTTCCCAATCCAGGGATCAAATCCATGTCTCCTGCATTGGCATGCAGCTTTTTTACCACTGGGAGCCAACAGGGAAGCCCTACATTACTTACAGAAATTACTAAAAAGAAAAAGAATTGCCAGAAATTTAAAATACAGATGTGTGTTCAGAACCATTCAGTAGAGTGAGGATATCAGACTCTGCTCTTACCTTTGTGACTGTGAACTAGGGCAAATCCCTCATTCAAGTTGCAGGGAGACTGTCCCACTATGTAATTATCATTACATGTTAAACTTAATGCAATTGAAGGATAAGTGAAATAAATACCATCCATCTTTCAAGGGTTTTCTTTAACTTTTAAGCTCTGAAATTTAAAAAGTTTGGGCTACTTGGGCATCATGAAATAATATCTTCTCCAGTAAGAACCACACTACTTCCATACAACTTACATTTCCAATCCATTATAGAGTTTCCCAAGACTGTTTGTCCCATATATTTCCAGAAAATAGGAAGAGGCAATTCCAGCTATCCTATTTCTGTTGACTTGTAGTCATCAAATGGGGAATTACGGGGAGGATATAAGGACTCCATCATTAAATTTTAAGTTCAAGTGCTGGTTATCAAACTCTTCTGTTTTATCAGATGTTAGAAAAGTCATGGCAGTGTGTGATAGGAGGGATGAGATGAATGGAAATGAGCTGCTGCTTCTCTTTGAGACAAACTAATGTAACCTTAAGGCAGCAATGTATCCATGTTTGTGTGATGCTGTCGCTACTGTTTCAGTGTCAATGCTAAGCATCAATGCTAAGCAATCCTTTTTATTTTAAGGTATATAATGAACAGATTCGTGACCTCTTAGTAAATTCAGGGCCACTTGCTGTCCGGGAAGATGCCCAAAAAGGGGTGGTTGTTCAGGGATTGACTTTACATCAGGTATGTTTACAAACTTCTTTTTTTGCTTGTTCAAATAGCAAGTATGGTAATTTAGCCATGTACTTATTTTAAAATAATGAAGTATCAAGTTAAAATAATCAAGTTTATCATCAGTCTTCTTTTGTTTTCCTTTAAAATAATCAAATGGGCTTTTCTTTTAAAACTCTACTTGGACATTTAATATAGTATATTATTTTGCTTAATGTATTATTTTATCTCCTCAGAGAGATTAGATTTTATCTTTTATTTTTCATATAGCACAAAAGTGCTAAGAAGGTGATACATGATTGATATTTAATGGGATTTAATATATGGAAAATAATTTCTATTTTACCTGTAAAAGTCTGCTTGATTGTTGATGGTTTATTAAAAACTTTAAAGACCAGTGATTAATTTGTATGTTTTTCTTCTGTTTCAACTAATTTAGCCCAAATGTTCAGAGGAAATTTTGCAGTTACTGGATAATGGTAACAGAAACAGGACACAACATCCCACTGATACAAATGCTACATCTTCTCGTTCTCATGCTGTTTTCCAGGTAACAGGTCACTAGACGATAGCTCTTAAAATTGAATTTAGATGTAGCCAAATTTATGAATAGTAACCTTCAAACATTCTAAAATATCTCTTCATCTGTGAACTTTCCTACTTCTCAGCACTTCCTTTACTTTGCAGCTTTAAGAAGATTCAGTCAAGAATATTTAGAATTGAGATGATGTAAGTTAGAAACATGTAAATTTTTAACCTGTGTAAAAATACATGACAGTAAAGTGGAAGTATTAGAGGTTTTCTTTCCTTTTCTTTTCTTAAATTGGTAAAAAATACTAATCTTTCCAAAAGATAATCTTTTATTCAGAGCAGACTTTCTCTATAAAGCTCTTTATTTACAGAACCAATAAATTGGGGAGGTACTGATTAAGATTTCACCATAGTGACTATGTAAGTAGTTGCATTCTTTAAGAGAGAGTGTGATTCAGTTGATACAGTACTTTTTAGGAATACAGGTCTAGAAAAGCCTAAAGCATAGGTTATGTAGTTTCTAGTTCTATTAAAATTCAAACGATTATATGCTTTATTCTGGATTATGCTATTTGAAACTCATCTAATAGTTATAGGTGAAAGAATTCAAATCTGAGGATATCAGATCTTTCAGAAAGTCTCTAATCCACAAAGCTTCATTAATCTTTTCTCTTCTTCCCACTGACTCCTCTTCATTTAT
This sequence comes from Oryx dammah, assembly GCF_014754425.2. Classification (NCBI taxonomy): domain Eukaryota; kingdom Metazoa; phylum Chordata; class Mammalia; order Artiodactyla; family Bovidae; genus Oryx; species Oryx dammah. Next base: position 56,485,307 of record NW_024070201.1, on the reverse strand, counting down.
CAGTAATCTTGAGAGAAATGTTTATCAGGGACATTGAAATTTCCCCAAAATATCTTAGACTAAGTGTTACCAGAGTATAAAAGGCAACTGTTTTAACCTTCTATCAAACCAGGAGTTATTACTATTTACCCTCTAGTACACATATAGTAAGTCTTTTCATTTTCAAATTTTTCTCAACTTTACTAATTAGTTTTGATACTCTTGGATATCAGCCGGTCCAGTCAAGCTGTACCTTGTTCAGTATGTATTTATAGTAAAAATAATTGATTTCTTGCTCTTTTAAAAATAAAGTGTACATTTCCCTTTCAATTTTCTTAAATCTAATCCTCATTTTCCCTATTAACCTGTAATTTCAAAAAGATTTATTTGAGACAACAAGATAAAACAGCAAGTATCAATCAAAATGTCCGAATTGCCAAGATGACACTCATTGACCTGGCGGGGTCTGAAAGAGCCAGTGCTACCAGTGCTAAAGGGACCCGGTTTATAGAAGGCACAAATATCAATCGATCACTTTTAGCTCTTGGGAATGTTATCAATGCCTTAGCAGATACAAAGGTAGGTACTATATGTTTATTTGTGTAAGTATTTTGAAATATGTATAATTCCCAGAAGCATATTAATATAATTTTGTTTTAAAGATCTATTATAAATCAAGTTTGATCATGTTTATATAAAGAGCAAAGACCACAGAGAGCCGTATATCAAATAAAGCTATGGGTCAGTTATGTTTGTTTTGTTAACTTCTTGTTTTATAATCAGAATTTGTTGAATGAATGGTATTGAATATCAGATTGAGAGTTAATGTTTATGATATTTCCTTATCATTTATTTTGAATTTGATTTTTTTTAATGACAATTTAATGCACACTACACAATAAGCATGATAATTAAATTGGCATGAAGACAAAGCACACTTTAGAAAAAGTTAATTCTGGTCTGGTTAGTATTTTTTATATATATATATATATATGTATACACACTCTAAAATTGAGTTAAAGAATGTTGAGTCCTCTTAGGAAGAGAAGCTTAGGGTATAAAATATAATTAAATCATCTAATAGGGTAATGTTTGCTAGATGCCTTTGGGTCACTAAAAAATATTTTTGTCTACTCAACGCCAGAAGTGCTTCCAGGAGCACAGCATATTCAATAACTTCTATATTTGTAAAAATGACTTCCTTTTTTTTTTAAAGTTAATTGGTGCTGTTGGTTAAGAATCTGCCTGACAGTGCAGGAGACGCAAGGGATGTGGGTTTGACCCCTGGGTCGGGAAGATCCCCTGGAGGAGAAAATTGCAACCCACTCCAGTATTCTTGCCTGGAAAGTTCACGGACAGAGGAGCCTGGTGGGCTACAGTCCATGAGGTTGCAAAGAGTCAGACACAGCTGAGCACTCACATACATGATAATTTTAGTTCAAACCAAGCTCAGAAGCTGTAGGAAGGTTACTGTTAAACTCTTCAAAATTTGCATTTTGATAAATATGAAGTACATTAAAATGATTTGGGAACTCTCTTTTATTTTAAAAAAAGGCAAGTTTCTAAAATCACATGAATATTACAGAAGCAAAATATATTTTTATTCTAAATTAAAATCTCAGAATATGAGCAGACAGCATGGTATAGAGACTGATTTCCTAAATTTTGCCATTCATGAAATTTTTTCCATAACTGGTTTAATTTTAATAATTGACTGCTATTGAGTCGTTTGTTAGTCAGTGTTTAATGCATGTCTTATACATGCAAAATCAATTCAAGTAGCACCAGCCTGTGCACACTCCACACTGTTTGAGAAAGACTGCTATGATGGAAAGCATAGTACTACTGGGAGCTGGGAGAACTCAGGCTAGTTTCTAGCTTTGTGAATTACCAGCCATGTGACCTGAAGCAAGTCATGTGGCTTTTTGCTTAGCTTCATTTTTCTCTTCTGTAGTATGAAAGAGTTACACTGGATAGCATAAGATTGCTTTTTCTAGAAAAATAAAGTTCTCTTAGACCTGTGGTTGTGCTTTCAGATAAAGTATTTGTAAGTTTATAATTTATTTTGTATTCATATTAAATGGTTATTTAAAGAGAGAAGTAGCTCTCTGCCATACAGAATTCTTATTATTCCTCTGGGGTATGTTTCTCCAGGGCATATATTACTTTTGTATTTTAATTTCTTTTTAAAAATGAAATTTTTTAATAGACTTTTTGATTTTGAATAGTTTTAAATACAGAAAAGTTGATTAGATAATACAGGAAGATTGTATTCAATATACCCCACACTCAAGTTTCCTCTATTAGTATGTCACATTAATATGGTACACTTATTACAGCTAATGAAACAGTATTGATATTTTATGATTAACTAACATTCACACTTAATCAGATGGAGGTATAATCTTTCAGTGGGAAATTTGTTTTTTATGTTCACTGAGCAGTCCCATAAGATGTGTAAGGCTGGGCATAGTTGTGCAGTGCTTAAATTCTTATAGTGAAATGGTAGCAGATTTGTATTTGAATGTGGAAAATGACATAAGAATCCTGTTTTTGTTCTTTCAGAAAAAGAATCAGCATATTCCTTACAGAAATAGTAAGCTCACTCGCTTGTTAAAGGATTCTCTCGGAGGAAACTGTCAAACTATAATGATTGCTGCTGTTAGTCCTTCCTCTGTGTTCTACGATGACACATATAACACTCTTAAGTATGCTAACCGCGCAAAGGACATTAAATCTTCTGTAAGTGTGTTTACTCTGCCTTTGTGGTAAGAGTACTTGGTGCTTTTTTTTTTTTTTTCTTCTTTTTTATACCTCTAGCGAAATATGAAGTAGAGATATATTTCTACTAATGAGTTAAGAAATCAAGGCTAGAAATGTCTTTACTAACCCAGTTAATTGAGCATTAACTAGGACAGTTAAAACATTAAGCATCTTAATTATATATATAATAAATATGATTATTTAATCTTTGGAGAATTAGGATGTTTTAGTGCCTTTCTCTCTAACCTTTTTCACATCATGACACGTGATATTTTGATGGCGTTTTGGTGTAACTGGTCAAGGCCTCTAACACATTTGTTGCAGCCAAAGCTGATGCTCTGCTGTAGCCCAGCACCAGTAGTTCTCCACCTGAAAACCGCGGCCGTGTTTGCTAATCTCTTCAAACCTTAGTTATTTACTTCATCTATAAAGTAGATACAATATCTGTCTCAGTAAATAGTTTTTTAAAAATAATTTATTTTCACATTCATGATATTGATGTAGGCAATCTGTGTTGCGACAGCAATGTAATAATGAGTGGTTAGGTTGGTATTTTTGCCAATAATTTGGGGTAATTTTTTTTTTAATGTAAGTCAAACATGATGATGGATGTGTAAAATCACAAAACTTCAGAGTTGTAATAGACCTAGAGTTCAACTGGTAAATAATGGCCTCTCTTCCCACTTACCCCTCTGCTACTCCCATTGATTGAAGATAAGTGGGTTATTGTCTTCCTTAGAGAAATCTATTGTTTATATAATACATTGGGAAAGGTTATGCTTTATTGAGTATACAGAAATTTATCACACATGTTTTTCATGCACTGCTTATACCAAACCACTGAGGAAGACATTTTTAGCTCTTCTTTACAGTTGAGGAATTACATGTTCAAAGTTGTAAGTGTTAAATTCTAAGTTAAGTGAGAAGTGGGCAAGGCCTTGAAATCAAGTATTTGGATTTAAAGTTCTTTCCACTATTCCATAGGGGCCAGGGGGCTCATACTTTCATAAAAAGGATAAAATATATTGAGAACTTGTTAAAAGCTACTTGAACATACAAACTGGTAAAACTTTAAATTATCTCTGTATCTTAAAAGTTAAAGGACAAAGGAAAAAATGAGCAATTTTTATTATATGAATGCCTGCTTTGTAAGTTCTTTAAAGTACCTTTTCTCTGATGGTAAAGAAGGCAGTTTCTTTTATAAATGTTATTAACGTGCTCAGCATACCCTTACCCACTTGTCATAGATTTTAAGCACGAGCATAGTTGATTACATTGTCATGACTGTAATTGTCACAAATTCTGAATTAATGAAGCTGAATTAATGAGGATGTAATGCTGTTTTGTTTACATAGATAACTAATTGTTATCTCTGTATATGCACAATCATAATTTCTTTTTCTTAACAGTTGAAGAGCAATGTTCTTAACCTTGATAATCATATAACTCAGTATGTAAAAATCTGTAATGAACAGAAGAAAGAGGTACGTCTTTTCTTTACATTGTTGCTAATCTCTCTCAGTTCCTCATTTATGGGATTCTGCAATCTTTATTGTCTAAAACTCTATTGTCTATTATAATTGAAATTTTGCTCAGTTATTTTTCACAGTAAAATTTTTCTGTGGCTGTGTATAATGGAAACAGATAATTTGAATTTTTAACTACTGTTTCTCTCTACTAGATTTTAATGTTAAAAGAAAAACTAAAGGCCTATGAAGAACAGAAAGCCTTTACTGATGAAAGTAGCAAATTAATGATTTCAAACCCTCAGAAAAAAGAAATTGAAAGGTAAAATTGACATTAAGATCTCGTTTTAAGGATTTTGTAAACTTTAGTCAGATAATTAAAATTTAGTCAGAAATTTATTGTTATCATCATTTGTTGTATGTCTTTATATATTCTCAACTGTTCGGGAAGTCACAGATTAGTCTTATATGGTACACTTTGGAGATCAGGTAATTTTAATTGTGATTATACAGATAGTGAGAAGCAGGTCTTAAGTGTGGGATGGAAAAAGTAAACCTAATTATGTCACTTATGAAATTGGTTTTTAATAGTTTCCATGTTTTTCTTCTGTGGTGTTTTAGTCCCTTCTGGCTGCTACAACAAAGTACCACAGACTGGGTTGCTTATAAACAAACAAAATTATTTCTTACTGTTCTGGGAGCTGGAAGTCCTAGATTAGTGTGCCAGCGTGGTTGGGTAAGGGCTGCCTTCCATGTTGTAGACTTCTTGAATCCACACATAAGCAAAAGAGAGGGAGATCTCTCTGGAGGCTCTTTTATAAGGGCACTAATCCTATCGATGAGGTCTCCACCCTCATGACCTAACCACCTTCCAAAGGCTCCATTTCTAGTACCATCACCTTAGGTGTTAGGTTTCATTCAACATGTAAATTTCAGGGGACACAAATGTGTTCAAGCAATGGCATCTGGCATTATCATTATTTACATGGTGCATATAAATTGTGTCTACTCTTTCCTAACTTGATATAACTCTATTAATCCACTTAATTGAGTTTATGCAATTAATTATTTAAAGGGACATCTCTCAATGATATAAGTTGACACAGAAAAATTATCTGTTTCATCTAAATTTCTTAGCAGATAAATTTAAAAAACAAAAGCTATAATACAGTACTCACAAGCACCAAGATAATTTCCAAGTTGTCCTGATGGGCAATAGTTGAAAAACTTTGAATCTTGAGTAGTTCTAAGAAGACAGAAAGGAATTCTTGAATCAAACAAGTTTGAAAATTGTTCCTTACTTAAGGAATCTAAGAAGTTTCCAAAGTACATGAACATATTGAAAGCTCCAAGAGGCCCATAGGAAAAGGAACCTGTTCACCTTTGATTGAAAGTTGAATAAACCTTCTCCAAAGCTAATTTTCTATTATCATTAATATGAGAAACTAACCACATCTTAAAGCACTGATTACTCACACTTAGAACTCTTGAGTTTGCAGAAGATGTCTTAGTGTACATAAGGAAGACAGTTGACAGTGATTTTCAACATAGTTTCAAGTGTGTGTTGAAGTTTACATAAAATATCCTTGATTTGAAGAAAATAATTTTTTCTGCCTCAGTTTGACCCTAGATGTTAAGATAACTTCTAGGAAAATAACACTATTTTTTTAACTGTCTTTGTAGTTTTTGATGATATTTAAGCCCACATTAATTTCATCTGATGACTACAGCACCTCTGAAATTTGAAATGGGGTATCGTTTTCTAACTCACAGATTGGAACAAGGATTATATGTCATCCTTTCAAATCTTAATCCTGTGCTCCCATACTGTGCTATTTTACAGATACAATAAGGAACAATTAAACAATTACTTCTCTCTATCAGTGACAGTGAGTCCATTTTTCATACAGCATAAAGTTGACCTATGTATTATTAATAGTTCTGCTTATGCCAGAGGTTTCCTTTAAAGTGAAAGTGAAGTTGCTCAGTCGTGCCTGACTCTTTGCGACCCCATGGATAGTAGCCTGCACCAAGCTTCTCTGTCCATGAGATTTTCAAGGCAAGAGTACTGGAGTGGGTTGCCATTTCCTTCTCCAGGGAATCTTCTCAACCCAGGGATTGAACCCAGGTCTCTCACATTGTAGACAGACGCTTTACCTTCTAAGCCACCAGGGAAGTCCTTAATAGTGTTTAAATTATTTTCTGTTAATCCCCCTAACAACCCATTGTCAAGCTAAAGTTATATTTAATAGTCTTATAATACTTTTTGTTATATTCTACCAACTTTACAGTGTCTTTTGAAAAATAAGTAAAATTGACTCCTCATTATTCATTTAATCTTAGAGCTTCTAACACTGCTATATCATTAGTTGTGTTATTATAGTTTGTTAGTCAAATATGGGATTGGTCCTCATGTAACCAGATAGCTCTTTGTTGTTGCAAGTTTCTTGAAAATTAAAGCAGCCACCCACTGCTCAAATTTGGAGTCATTGCTTGCAAGAAATTGCTCAGCTCTACTTAACCAGATCTAATTATCAGTTGAAATTGTATAAATTCGTAGACTTTTCTGGAGTTGATATGGCTTTGAATCATTGACATTTGCTTTCTGGTTGTTGATTAAAGAAGGAGATGCCCTGAGTTACGAATACTTATTTGGGTATTTTTGACACTTCAACATGACTTGCTACTGCTGCTAAGTAATTTCAGTCATGTCCGACTCTGTGTGACCTCATAGACAGCAGCCCACCAGGCTCCCCTGTCCCTGGGATTCTCCAGGCAAGAACACTGGAGTGGGTTGCCATTTCCTTCTCCAGTGCATGAAAGTGAAAAGTGAAAGTGAAGTCGCTCAGTTGTGTCCGACCCTCAGCTACCCCATGAACTTGAGCCTTCCAGGCTCCTCCATCCATGGGATATTCCAGGCAGGAGTATTGGAGTGGGGTGCCATTGCCTTCTCCGTCAACGTGACTTAACCAACTGTAAAAACTTTGAGTTGTAATTGACTCAACAGGTGAAATAATTTGCATGTATTTATAAAGAAGGTAATAATACAGTTATATACCCCAAAGCCTTTGTCATTCTCTCACCAAAGCATCTGTCTTCTGAAATAAATATATGTAATACTTTTTAATCATATCAATCATACTTCACATAAAATTTCTTCAATGCCATGAATTTTTATTGTCTTTAAGAAATATAATTTTTATGAAGTTTAAACAGGTAAAGGGAAGACTATGTACTATTTGCTCTCTGTTAAAGCTATTAGAAAGATAATACTCAAAAAAAATCTTAAAGCATAATTGTTAAGCTCCAATCCTTTGGCCACCTGATGCAAAGAGCCAGCTCACTGGAAAAGACCTTGATGCTGGGAAAGATCGAAAGCAGAAGAGAAGAGGGTGGCAGAGAATGAGATGGTTAGTATCACCGATTCAATGGACATGAATTGAGCAAACTTTCGGAGATAGTGAAGGACAGGGAAACCTGGCGTGCTCCCAGTCCACATGGTCGCAAAAAGTCAGAAACAACTGAGCAACTGAACAATGAGAAAATACTCAAAAATATCATAAAAAAGTATAACTGTTCATGTCCAGAGTAACTATATAACTTCACTTATAACTATACCAAGAAATTGTCAAGAGTTCATCATATGTCACATGAAATTATCGGCAAAGATTTTGTTTTCTAGCTACACGAATGTTTTAAATGACTAGAAAATAGTTATTAGTCAATACCATAGGACTGTCTTTATAAAAAAAAATGATTTTTTAAGAGCTTTCTTTGATACTAATTCCTTTCCTTCCTTCCTAATCACTAAACACCACCAACTAAAATAAGAATTGACCATAAATTTCAAAACTAACAAATATTTAACTATGTCCTTAGGTAAAGTATTAACAGAAAATCTAAGAAATTATCTTTGGGTATAACCTAAAGATAACTTATCAAATCATTTACTGGCATTAGAATTGTTGTAATGTAATACAATGAAATTGCAATGTCCGTACATACTTCTTATGAAATATTTATCAGTTTGACAAAACTTCAGTGAAGTCGATGTATTGTGGTTTATATTCATTCCCAGAAGAGTTAAGAACTCTTTAATACTGACGTAAGCTGTCAGTGTTTTTACCACAAATCCTTACAAATATACCTAAAATTCTTGCCAAGGAACATTTATTTTTGAATGCATATACTGTGTTACCATTTTATTTTAAAAGGTTCACAGTTAATTTTTCTTTGAGAGTTTTGCCTGTATGTGATTGTCTCTACTGTTACTGTAGCTCAGACATGATCTGTGACCAATATTCTGCTGACCCTGGAGCATGCAGGATTGGAGGCTCCTTTTGTTGTTTAATTACTAGGTCGTGTCAGATTCTTCTGTGACTGTAATTCCAAGGACTGTAGCCCACCAGGCTCCTCTGTCCATGCGATTTCACAGGCAAGAATCCTGGAGTGGGTTGCTATTTCCTTCTCCAAGGAGTCTTTCCAAGCCAAGGATCAAACCCATATCTCCTGCATGGCAGGCAGATTCTTTACTGCTAAACTACCGGGTAAGCCCATACACTCCATTTAGGGCTTTCATAGAAGTGATTCACTTGAGGTAGTTATGCATTTGGAGGATATATGAGTCATATTCCCCAACTTTGATTCCCTATATCTCTCTTGCATTTTGAAGGAAACACAGTGGAGTGGCTTTTCTAGATTTACTACATTGTGAACTTGGATGTTTTGGATCTTGGCATTGTCAGCTGACTCTTGGCCAGGCTGCAGGGGGTACCTGACCGTATGGTGTGTTTTCACTGTTACAAGTTCTGAAGCTAAAAATTGGCTATCTCACTTTCCCTAGGGGGCCATAGAGGCACCATATGATTATGCCACACACTGCTTACTTCTTTACAGCGAGCCAACACCAAAACAACACACAATACTGTGTTTCTGGGGCCTTGTGAATTGAGATATTACAAGTCCACATTAACATCCTTTTCTTACAAACAAAGTATTTTATTTTTGGTAAGTTACTGGATTACGCAGACAAAATACAATGTATGACTGATACCATAGACCTTAATATACTGATATCTTTTAATAACATGATCTTTCTTGGAGAGCAGAGAAAGAGAAAGAAACCCAATGTTATAAAAGTAATGTTCATAACCCTTTACCAGCTATCTCACTTTCCCTAGGGGGCCATAGAAGCACCATATGCCCTTGTTCATGCAATTCTCTAAGTAAACTGCATTGCCTAGCACAAAATACTGAGATTCTATGTTTTATTTTTGTTAGATTTCAAGAAATTCTGAACTGCTTGTTCCAGAATCGAGAAGAAATCAGGCAAGAATATCTGAAGTTAGAAATGTTGCTTAAAGAAAATGAACTTAAATCATTCTATCAACAACAGTGCCATAAACAAATAGAAATGATGTGTTCTGAAGACAAAGTAGAAAAGGTATTTAACAACTTTATCATTAATTCCTAGAGATGGGAAAAACATGGAGACTTATAATTCTAGAAGTTTGATAGTGTTGCATAATCACTCATCTACAAATACCTGGAAATGCTAGGGGAAATAGTGAGAACATTCTTTGAAATGGATAGTTAAGTGTACAAGAAAAATAAATAAATTCCTAAGTGTCAGAAACAAAAAGGAAATAGGTGTAAAATCTCAGTTAAATCTGTTGCTTCTGTGAGGGTTGACAGAATGCTTAACAGGAAGTTAACACACTGAGGGAGAGTTGGTTACCAAAGTGGAGCAGAGAGAACAATTGACCCCAGATGCAGGCAGTAGTTTACCGCTTAGATCAATAGGAGATTCCCCCCACCCCACCCCAGAAGAATGTTTTGTCACTAACATTGCTACAATTTCTATTGCATCAGTGCTTAGAAAAAAAAATAAACTTTTATTCAGTTTTATTATTTAATGTAGAAAAAGCGCACTGCTGTGCCCCTCATACACACAGACCACTTTCACTACCCTGCTTTGATGTACACTACCACTTAGATAAGGGGCCCAAGGGAGACAGGGATTTAGAAATGAATGGTTTACCTTCCCTCTTAGTATTGGAAGTATACCAGAAGAAAACATGTTACCAACTAGCACAGGAAAATAAGAAACCAAGCCTAGGGTAAGAAAGGAAAGTCTCTTTTGATGACCATCATTATTGGTACACTTTTCACAGGATTTTGAGGTTTGAGTTTTTACAGTCCATGTGTTTTGTTTACCAAATCCCTAAAGTGAGAAATTAGCATAGGAAATGGTATCAGAGCAGTAATAATCTATAGGGAACTGAGTGGAAGCAATATAAAATCAGCTTAGTGAAACAAGCCTATGTTTGGATTTTCAATTCAAACCACTAATGAGAGCTCACTGTCCAAAATTACAAAACATGTGAAACAGCCCTCCACAAGCAAGTCAGCAGACTTGGTAAATATGATAGAACGCCCTCCCCTGCAAAACATCAGATACAACAAACTGATAAAACCTATAAAAACAAAGTCATCAAAGAAAGAATCAAAGATGAAAAGAATATATATATATATATGAGAAGAAAACAAATGAAACTTCTAGAAATTAAAGATTTATTTACTGGAATTTAAAATTTCAACTTATAGGTATAGTACTAGGCAATATTTTAAGTACTTGACATCCATTAACACATTTAATTCTCCAAAAATCTTGTGGGCTGTATAATATTATTATCCTTGTAATTAAAATGAGGAAACCAAGGCCCAGAGAAGTCATTCTGTCAAAGATCACCCAGCTCATAGAGTCCTAGCTACTATTTGAACTCAAGCAAGCTGATGCTGGAGCCTGGACTCTTGTCCCTGGAGAGAAGAGCCTGGTGGGCTACAGTCCGTGGGGTTGCAAAGAGTTGGACACAACTGAGTGACTAAGCACAGCACACAAAGAGAGAATTAAAGAACTGGGAGATCCAAGGAAATCACACCAAATACAAGATAAAAAGATAGCAGGTGTGAACAGGATATTGTTATGTAAAAAAAAAACTAGAAAGTCATGCATTCATCTAGTAGATATATTGAAGGAGATGTGTTAATGCAAAGGGGGAAAGGATAATGTGCAAACTCTAAGGCTTAGACTTTTCTAGAACTAATAAGTTGTCAATAAAATGTAAATTCAAGAAACGTGAGTTGTAAGCAGGAAAGGAAAATGTATACTTGGAGATGTGCAACTCCAGAGTATCAAAAATCAGAAAAATAAGCATTTTGAAAATAATAGATTCTCCCCAGTTTTGGTGTTCATTGATGATAAGGTTAATTGCACTTTTAAGTACTTTTGTAATTTAATGTGTTTATTAATTTAGTGTTATTAATAAACACATTAAATCAGTCATGCAAAGTGATTTATATAATTTAATCACATAGAGATTAAATACATGAGATGCATTCACATATTACTTATTAAAACCTTTCTGTTGTAGATAACCTCCAGTCCTGTTAGACTTCCACCTTAACTGAGTCTTCTTTTCCCATATACCCAGAAGTAACAGTTATCTATAAAATTTTTACATATTTTTTAATATCTGAAAGCCATCAAACTGTGATAGTGCTTTAAAAAACTAGCATTTTAGGTTTTATCAGCCCAAGAAATGGGAAAGATGTGATAGGCTAAGAAGTTAATCATAAAGCATTAATAATGTGTCATGGATATGAGAATATCAGTTACTATTAAACTAATTATCAAAATTAGTAATTTATTTACTGACTATGCATTTATTATGCCTTATTGAAAATATGTTTATTTTAAACCACTTTATAGAGATATATGATTGATGTTTAAAGAAACTCACAAACATAGACAACTTGACAGGTTTGGAGATAAATATACACTAGTGACACCATCACCACAATCTATGCCATAATCCTGTATCGTACCTCCTAAAGTTTCCTCCCACCCACTTTATTAGTAGTAATATTATATTAACAGAAACACTTAACATAAGATCTATACTCTTAATGATTCTTAAATATACAACAATACACTATCATTCAGCCTTTAAAAAAGAAGAAAATCATGCCATTTGCAACAACATAGGTGAGCCTGAAAGACATGGTAAGTGAAGTAAGCCAGACAGAAAAGGATGGATGCTACATGATACTATTTATATGAAAAGTCTAAAATCATCAGACTCAGAAATAGAATCGATTGGTGTTACCAGGAGTTATGGGCAAGGCAAAATCAGGAAATACCAATCAAAGGGTAAATATGTAAAACAAATGTACCCTAGAGATCTACTACTGTACAGCATAGGGCCTATAGTTAGTAATGTATTGAATACTGAAAATTTCTTTTTAATTTTGTTTTCCAAGTATATTTAAAATGTTCCTCACATCATTTTAAGGCAGAAGACTAGAATGTATATCTTTGTTTAAAATTTGTTGCGATGTTCTTTAACTTTCTTGAACTACAAGATTGTTGCCAGTATTTTTGATAACCTTCATGACTTCCAAATAATAAAATATCTCATAGGATTAATATTGGGTTGGCCAAAAAGTTTATTTGAAGTTTTTTTGAAAAACCCAAACAAACTTTTTGGCCAACCAATATGTCAATTTGTTATTATGAAATCCCTACATATGTTAAATGGAATTCTGAAAAACTGCTGTATTACCTGTTCTAAAAGTTGTATGTTATATCTCAATTATTTGCATTTGCTTTATTATAATTTACAGTAATGGTAATATTTTTCAATTTTGTGTAGGTTTCCTTTAAATAAATGCCAATTTTCTGAAAGTACAATTATCTGATTTATGTCTTGAAAAAAGGCAAGAAATTCAGTCATGGAAAGCTGATTGAGAGCAGCTTGTTTTGAACACTTTTATATATATCCTAAGCATTGTGCTAGACACAATAGAGATAAACCAAAGTATGAGGCATTATAGTACTTCAGTTATTTATAAACTAGTTGGAGCAATAAAATGATATATAAATGACACAGCACTGTATGATTATCATGTAAGGAATAGTGCAATAATAAAAATGGCTAATATTGAGAATTAATTGTTTGCCAGACTTTTCAAAGTCTTTTGCATGGGCTATTTCATTTAGGATTTATAACAAGCCTATGAGGTATATCCTCTATTATTACCACAATTTCGGAGCAGCAAAGATACAGAGAATTCAAGTAAGCTGTCTAGAGATATATGCCTAATCAATATGACTGAACCAATATTAAACTCTGGCTGTTTGGCCTCAGTCTGTACTTGTGAGGATCCTACTATACTATAAGTACTAAGTGTTATAGCTATTCATAGTAAAAAACAGTAACTTCTGGTTGTGGTGAAGAAAGGCTTCGTAGTAGAGAGATGAGATTTATACTGGGCATTTTAATGAAAATACTGAGTGCATGCTAAGTTGCTTCAGTCGTTTCCAACTGTGCAACCCTATGGACTGTAGCCTACCAGGCTCCTCTGTCCATTGGATTCTCCAGGCAAGAATACTAGAGTAGTTTCCATGGTCTTCTCCAGGGGATCTTCCTGACCCAGGGATCGAACGTGCATCTCTTACATCTCCTGCATTGGCAGGCAGGTTCTTTACCACTAAGTGCCACCTGGGAAACCCTGTATAAGAACTATTAGTGGGGAAAAAAATAAAAAGGAATACAATATTCAAAACAAAACATCAGTTTGACTAGAGCACAATGTTGTCCATAACTATACTCAATACTTCCTGCCAATTCCTACCCCTTTGCCATAGCAGATACCATTGAAGTGGTTGTAGCACTCTTCCTTTCTGAATCTGAAACAGCCAGAGTTAACCACTGTGAATAGATTGCAAATGGCACATGATACAAGACATATTTTGCCATATTTAATCAATTCTATTTTGAAGGGAGGGCCAAATTCTGGAAGCTTTGGTTGCCAGGAATTTTATAGTCTATTTTTATAGTCAAGAGGCAATCTTTGAAGCAAATAAGTAGTGTATTAGCAGAGCTGAGACTCAGGTTGCCATTTTTTGAACATTAGAATATTAGTACATTTAATAAGTTTGATCTATTTAATACCAAGCTAATTTACCTAATAGTTATTTTCTCTGTCTTTCTTACCCTGTTGAATTGGCAGTGTGTGATTGGAAACATTGAGACATAGAGTGAGGAATAGATTTGGCTAATTTCTTTTTTCTGTTTGCATCCTTATTCTGCTTTTTTCAATACATTTGCCTTTTCTCATACCTCACTTTTGGTCATTTCAGTTGTTTTTCCAATTTTTATGGCTAGTCTCATGAGACTAGGTAAGGAATGGCGATAAAACCTCTTAAGTTTATTGGCTGTAAACTACTGAAAAATGTAGAAAGATATCTAGAGATTTAGTTTGTTCTCACAGAATTGTCAAAGTATAGTTTTACTAAACTGCTTGCTAGAGTAAGGGATTTTATATCTGTCTTGGACCCTCTCCAAAGAGGTTTGCTCTCATAATTGCTAAAAGAATCTCATTGATTCAGCTATGAATGGTTCTAGAATATGGACTCTGAGAATAGTATTACAGTGAAGCTCCTGGGTAATTTTATGAATGTATAGAGTTAATATACAAGTTATATTAATGAAATAATGAGTTCACTGTGTTAGCAGTCAGTTCTTTTGTACAAAGCAGTAGTGTTATAATACCTAAATTTTAAAATTACATGTTTATTCTCACTCAAGACCTTTTATGGTATTTTGAAAATTATATTAATAAAACATATAAAGCTTTTTTGAAACTTTAATAGGAAACAATTTACTTTAATGTGAGGATTTAATATACATATTTTAGAATTTATTTCCAAACACTTACTTGATATTTATTTCAGAATAGTAAGGATTACCCTGATGAAAAATGTCCCCATAAAGAACCATCATAGAGGATACATTTCATGAACATAAGTACAAACTCAAAAACATATTTCTTGAGATTTTCAGTCAAAATTTTTTAGTTAAATATTGACTGCCATCAGACCCACAGATCATTTCCTTCCCTGATTCTAAGAGTATCTGCAATATTTGTAAACATTAGAGAAATATGAAGGTAGTTTGATTTAATTGCCTTCCTTCAGACAGGCACAATACATTTATGTTCATTTTTCAGATAAGGTGACTGAAGAGCCACACAAATTTGACTTGCCTAAATGTTCACACCTGCTGCATAGCAGCAAAAGTCAAGAAGCCATGTATCCTACCTTCTGTTGTATCAGTGGCTCTAAACTTTTCAGGTTTCAGGACCCCATTCTACTTTTAAAATAAAATTTTAGAACCTTAAAGAGCTTTTGTTTATATGGATTTCATCTACCAATATTCTGTATGAAATTTAAACTGAGATTTTCAAAAGTACATTATGTATTAGTTAAGAACAATTAATTACCCATTGTATGACAACATAAGTAACACTTTAATGAAAGTAGTTGTTTTCTTAACCAGAAAGAGGCAGTAAGAAGAGTGACATTGTTTCCTATTTTTGCAGATTTTTTCATTGCCTGTTTTTCCTCAAAATGTCAACCTTTTATGAAAGATAATAAGAAAGTTAGAGAGTAAGGCCTTTAACCCAGTTCAAATGTAGTTCCTGCTCCTTTTTCATTTTTTTTCCTGCCATAGGGTATGTTCATCCCTACTTCCAAAACTGCTGCAAGTGCTTATTCTAACCTTTAGAGATATATTGTCTCAGGTCCAGCCATCATATCTGATGATTATTGAGTTTAGTGGCTTTTGGCAATTAGCCCAAAGAAGTCCTACCATTCTGCCACACTGTGCCGATGATAGTGTGCAGGGCCTTGGAGTGAAAAACTAGAAAGCCAGTTTTGAACCTAATTCATTTGTAGATAAAACACCAAAAGTATTTGAGCTATCCATTATGTGTCCTGAACCAACCATCAGGCGAGATCAGATGTTTATTACACTCAGAAACAAGCTCTGTTTTCTGTCATTGACAACAGCCAGTCTAAAGGCCTTATAGGCAAAACCTTAGAACAATAGAATACTCTATTTCTTCACATCTTTCAAGCTGAAGGCAAGATGAGAGCAGTACATGCATCTGCTTTGTTTTCAATGAGGAAATCATAGGAGTCAGGCCCCATATGAACTTTTCAAATGCAACATTTAAAAGCATATATTTTAGCAACAGCAAAAAAGAAGTTATACTCTTCAATTTGGCCATTGTTTTTCTTAAAGTCATAAACTCTCAACATGTAATTTTATAAAAATGACTCACAACTCAATTTCCTATTTTCCTGCAAGCAGCAGTATTGTGAGATTTCAAAGGGGAAATAGCTTTAAGTATAAAAGTATAGCCTAATTTAATAGGCTACAGTAGCATACTTAAAAGGAAATATACCACTGTACTAATATCACATACATCAAGTATCACAAAAGATTGACAATTAAGTGCATTATTTTTCAGGCCACTTGCAAAAGAGATCACAGACTTGCAATGTTGAAAACTCGCCGCTGCTATCTAGAGAAGAAAAGGGAGGAAGAATTGAAGCAATTTGATGAGAATACTAATTGGCTCCATCGTGTCCAGACTGAAATGGGACTCTTAGGTCAAAATGGTAGTATTCCAAAGGTACATACATGTTTTATATTCAGATTTATTGTCTTAGAACTGAACTTCTTAAACTCACTGCTGTGTAAATATCTTTCATAAGGCAAATTTTGGTTCATCTCCCTCAGGTTTAACTGACTCATTTTACTGTTTTTAACCAAATATGCCTTCTACCTCCCTATTTACCTAGTAAATTTCTTTTTCTTTACTTTCAGAAGAATATAGTTACATTTAAATGTTTTTTCAAATGATTGCATCCTTTTATGAGGTCGTTCTTAAGTCAGACTGAAGTAGTTCTATTTCAGACTTTCAGACTGTACGTGAATTTTCATGTAGGTGATTTAAATTTAATCAGTTGATATTAGTTTTATTATTAGTTTTAAATGTTACCATTATTTGTATTATAGCCAAATAAAACCAGTTTGAAAGCTGTATGCATTTATGTTTATGTACTAAATTGAAAATAGTCCATCTAGAATGTAAATTAAGTATAATTTGCATTTTACTTATAATCTAGTATATTCATGTAATTGACAGTCTAAAATATAGCCCATCTCCAACTAGAAAAGTACTTAAGAACTTGTTTAGTATTAAAAAAGCAAACAATTCCATTGATGTTTACTAGTTTGCCTTTGTTTTCCCGTAATTATCTTAAGCTCCCAATTTTTAAAATGGTACAGTATTATTTTTAGTAGTACTATTATTGCTTTTTTTTGGCCTACTTATTAGCATTTATGAAGTTAATATTGTTCAGGTTATCTTCAGTAAATTTAAATTTTATTTACCATGGTCCAATCTAATTTTTCTAGCAGTCTGTCTTCTATAACTCTCGTAAGCAGAACTTTTCACACCTGAATACTTGTTTTTTAATGCATTTCATTATAAATAATTTGAAAAAATTAAAACTGTTTCTATTTCCATCAACCTATCCCACTCTCAGTCCTTTTTTTTGTGGATATTTTCATAGCTGAAATAGGTATCTACTTTTAAGCCATTCTTTCTTATATAAGCAAACTGAGACATAACTTTGTGAAAAGATTTATTCACAGTTATACAACTCTGGACAGAGACCCAGTACTGTGACTTTCATATTGCTCCTCTTAACCTCTCAAATTTATCCACTTCCGCATCTCCCATTACCAGTACCCTAATTCAGACTTTCAGCCCCCATTGTTGGACTGCTATGTGTGGCCTTCTACTTCCATTCATATCCTACTGCAATCGTTCTCTACACTGCAACTAAAATGAGCTTTCTAAAAAGTAACTTTGATTGAATCACTCTTAAGTGCTTTCTCCCATATATAAACTCTCTATTATGATTTCCCAGGCCTAGCATGGCATCTAAAAACCTCTCGTTTTATATATTACCTCCCATTATATTCTTGCTTCAGCTATTACTAACTTAACTGTAGCTCTCATGATAGGCTATGCTCTTCCAATCAGATTCAATCACTAGTGTATCAAGGCATGAAAAAGATTAAAATTATAAGCTTGGTTTTTCAAAGATGACAGACTAGCCAAGAAATATTATTGGATAAAATAGTTATAGAATCAAGGCTTGTCTCTTTAAGAGTGATACAGAAAAATAAAACAAGATTATCAGAAGAAATAAATAAGGGATTTTTTTTTTTTTTAAGAGAAAAGATGGAATATTTGGCAAATATGTTCGTACTGTTAGGGTTGTTGAATTTTCTAACTGGGAAAGATGAAAGAGATCATATAGTAAACCTCTTAACTTTCAGTCAAGTAAAGTCATCTCCATAAAGACCATATTTGGGACTTCAGGTAGCATTTGTGTCATAGTCAAGCCATCTTTAAAATCACATGACTCATGAGCCAGTGTTCTAATTGTATCTTCCTGACCTGACTCCCTAAAGAGAGTTTGCTCTAAAATACTTGTTGTTTCTGAAATGTAATCATGAATCATCTAAATAATAACCCCCAACTTTAATATATCTCAGACATATAGAATTGTATTGTTTCCTTGTCAAAGCACCCACCACTAGCTTAGGAAGTATTACCTAAAAAGGAAAAAAGAAAAAAGCCTTAAGCTTATAGAGAATCAGTGGCCAACTGCAGTTTGGTAAAGGAGTATTGAACGCCTGAAGTGGATGATGAGAGTTATCTGTAGGAAGTTTTTTGGGCACAGCTACCGTAAGGCTTTTTGTCTCAGCCTCTTACAATGTCCAAAATATTTTACTCCCTTTTATTGACTAAAATTTTCCCAATTTAAATTCTGAAAATGCTTTTGGATTATTACCATTCGTAATTAGGTATAACCACTTACCTGACGTTTTCCATACTTAAGGCTTAGTAGAATTGAGGAAAGAGAAATAATTTTAGGTGGTAAATTAGAAAACATTTGGGCATATGCACAAGAGGCTTAGGAAATGAGAGACTGCAAAAACTTTTCTACACTTTTGCACTAGGATGAAGTTTATACCAAGATTGGGTGAAGGTGAGAATTTTTGTTGTTGTTGTTGCACCAGGCATCATCTTAGTCCCCTGACCCATGTCTCCTGCTTTGAGAGTGTAGAGCTGTAACCCCTGGACTGCTGGGGAATTCCCCAAGAAAGTTTTATTGTATGCAACTCCACACACTGGAGTTGTTGGACACAGTTGGACAGTTTGACACAGTTGACAACTCCAAACACTGAACTAGTTTGAGACAACACCTCTCATGGTGGTCTAGAATGGAGAATCTATAAGCAAATAAATAAATGGAATTGTTACTAATCAATGCTATGACAGAGACTATTGGAGGTGAAGAGTGTCCATCTTTAAATGTAATGCTTAGAGAAAGCCTCCCTGAAAAAGTGACATTTAAGCAAAAATGGACCAAATTAATGTATTTTGACAGTATTATATACAAGTTGGATAGACCAAGAAACTATTATTATAATAAAATTTGTTCTGAGACATTCAGTTTCCAAGGAAACTTGAAACTTATCTCACTTGTAAGTTATAGACTACCTGTACCAGAATACTTGTTTTTCAAATTGTTTCTGTTCATACCATTTCATATTTTTAAGAATTAAAACTCGTAACACCAATATAAAATAAGTTTTATTAATATTGATTTAACTTTAATATTCTTAAAAGAATCTGAGATATAGTTTGTATTGTTTTCCTCAGGAGCTCAGTAAAGAACTTCATTGCCACCATCTGCACCTCCAGAACAAAGATTTGAAAGCACAAATTAAACATATGATGGATCTAGCTTCTCTTCAAGAACAGCAACACAGACAGACAGAAGCGTAAGTACATGGGTTTGCCTATTCTAAAAATTTTAACACTGTAGACCTAAGGAACCTGAAGCACAGAAGTTTAGGTTTCCATTGCCAAAAAATTCAGTTTTATCCAGTATAAAATACATTACTATTTAAATGTCTGCGAGCATTAGAAATCATGCTGAGTTAGGAAACACAGAGCGAGTGCGAAGGATGTGGTTCTTCTCCTCGGATTTTTTTATAGTGCTTTATAGTTTTGAAAACACTTTTTTAATTTATTGTTTTTATGCAATATATGTCATGTAATACAAAATTCTAAAGATACCTCTACAATGAAAAGGAGCCTGTCTTCTACCTGTCCTCTAGCCATCCTTCCCCCCTCTTAGAAACTACTACTATTAATACCAACTGAATTTTTAAGTAGACAGTTTTTAAGCATTTGTAATTCCAGAATGAATTTTTGCTATCATTAAAATGAAATCATTTAAATATATATATATTTTAACATCATGTCCCAATTTTTAAGTGATTCTATACTATTTCATTCATGCTCTAACTCTAGTAGCTCCTTTTAATTATTGAAACACAATAGTAAAAAAAAAGTATGCCTTGATCTTTATTTTTATTACATTGGACATGTCAGTCAACTTCCTTAGGCATCACTTTCATGCTCTGTCAAAATAACAAATTTATTTCTCTAAAGGCTTTCTGCCAGTCTAAAATTCTACTGTAGTTCTTCTAGTGTTCTCAAATAACAATAATTAATTTTGCATACTTTTGATTTAAGGGAAATTATATTAGCATAATTACTTTTAAAAAGAAGAAGAAAAAGAAAGGGAAAAACTTTAGGGAAATATTATCCTATGGACAGAAGCTCACCCTGCTCTCCCCATACTTCCTATATTTATACACAGAGCAAACATTGAACATTCATTTACTTGCACTCACACCCCCTGCAAGAGTTAAAAGTTATCAAAGAAACATTAATTTATTTCAACCATACTGTATTTGGTTTATCATTAAAATAGATTAATATATTTAATATAAAATTTTGCCTCAAAACAGGCAAAAATTCTCTTATTTATTTAGAAAACTGGTGAATTAAAACAGGGACAATACAATATAGTAGAAAGAGTATGAGTTTTGAAGTTGGTCTTGAGTTCTAGTTTATGTAAGCAGTATAACCTTGCATAAATTATCCTGCCTCACTAACCTTTAGTTTTCTTATCTGTTCAATTGTAACACTTACCTTATAACAAGTTTATAAGGATTAAATAACAAAAAACAACAGATGT
This sequence comes from Oryx dammah, assembly GCF_014754425.2. Classification (NCBI taxonomy): domain Eukaryota; kingdom Metazoa; phylum Chordata; class Mammalia; order Artiodactyla; family Bovidae; genus Oryx; species Oryx dammah. The sequence continues at coordinate 56,464,052 of NW_024070201.1, read as the reverse complement.
GATGAACTGTCTTAGCCTGAGCTTATAGAGTGAAGACCAAAAAAAAAAAAAAGTGATTTTGTGCGTATTCAAAGAGCTGAAAGAAAAAATTTTCAGCCTTGAAGACCACCTAGCAAAGTTATCAATAAGAATTTAAGAAATAAGAGTTTTCCAGATAACCAAGAGTTAAAGGAGTTCATCACCACTAAACTGGCCTTTTAAGAAATGTTAAAGAGACTCCTTTAAGTTGAAAAGAAGGGCCACTAATTAGTAACAAAAATGTGAAAGTATAAATCTCACTTGTAAAAGTGAACATATAGTAAAAGTAGTGTTTTAATCACTTAGAATGCTAGTATGAAGGTTAAAATAAAAAAGTGAAAGTAACTGTAACTGTAATAATAATTACTTAAGGAATGTACAAGATAAAAAGATATAAAAGATGGGGTGTTTTCACAGAACTAGAATGAATAATTCTAAAATTCGTGTGGAACCATGAAAGACTCCGAATAACCAGAGCATTCCTGAGAAGGACAAAGTTTAAGAGATCACACTTTCAGATTTCAAACTACATTACAAAGCAGTTGTGATCAAAACAGTATGTACTGGTGTGAAAACAGACACATAGATCAATGGAGCAGAATAGAGAGCCCAGAAATAAACCCATGCATATATGGTCAGTTAATTTACAACCAAGTAGCCAAGAATATCCAATTGGTGGTTTAGTCGCTAAGTCATGTCCTATTCTTGCAACCCTGTGGACTGTAGCCTGCCAGGCTATCTGTGGGACAGAATTCTTCTCCAGGCAAAAATACTGGAGTGGGTTGCCATTTCCTTTTCCAAGAAATCTTCCTGACCTCGGGATCACACCCAGGTCTCCCATATTGCAGGCAGTTTCTTCACTATTGAGCCATCAGCGAAGCCCCAAATGAATACATAAATACATACAAATAAACATATGCCATACATACATGCATAAATGGCATATGTCCTGGGTCTCTAAGACCACCTCCATGTTTGATGATTTACTAGAATGGCTCATAGAATCCATCATATGGCTGACCCCATGGTGGTGGTTTAGTTGCTCATTTGTGTTTGATTGTTTCCAATTCCATGGACTGTATAGCCCCCCAGGCTCCTCTGTTATGATTTATTAGAGTAAAAGCAGGCAAGACAGAATCAACAAAAGGAAAAGGTGAATGAGGCAAAGTTCAAAGGAAATCACTTGGTTACAGGCATTTGTGTCTTCATCCTATGGACCATACAGGATATGCGTAAGTCCTCCAGCAAAAGTTGGAATGTCATTAGGCCGACACTTCATGCCCTGGGTTTTCACTGGGAGCTGATTGCATAGGTACTGTCTGCCAAGCATGATGGCTCAAAATTCTAACCTTTCTAAAAAGAAAGCAGTTGTTCAGCATAAACCACATTGTCTGTACAAAGAGTTAAACAAACACAGTGAGCCACTCTAATAGTTCTGGGAGTTATCTGAACTTCTCAAAATCTGTGTTTCAAGATACAACCCAAGGGCCAACCTTGTTGACAAGCCTTTCAAAGGATGTCAACTTCAGACCTGCTGTGTTAACTCTTCTCTGTTTAGCATCTGATTAGTATAGGTGCTCAACAAGTAATTGTTTTTATTAACTTTCTGATTAAGAAGTTTTCCTTACAATTGTTACCTACTGGGCTTAAATGGAGTACTCCCCACAATTACCAAAAAGAAAAATATCCCAAACTATTTTTTTGTACAGCTATCTAAATATTTAAGATTCCTAGATAATAAAGCAATTATTTCCCAGTGTGTTAAAATTAAAATGCCTATTTTCCCACTGTCCTATCCATACATCAAATGGTTCTGTTCTTCTGGACATCCTTAGTAATATGGAACACCAGGACTAAGTTATTTTAAGATTTCATGTTGTTTGACATCTTGTTGGTATAAAAGTTAGGAACCATTTATAACTTTTTAGTTGCTGGCATTTCTTCAGTGAATATTCTTCATGGAGGTCTAATACATAAAAAGAAATGTTTAGTACTCCTCTGATTGACAGTAATAGGATAGATTTTGAATCAGAGCTAAGCATCCAGCACCCTGTCTTTTTTTCATATCCACCATGTGCTGTGCTGTGCTTAGTCACTCAATCGTGTCCAACTCTACGATCCATGGACTATAGCCCGCTAGGCTCCACTGTCGATGGGATTATCCAGGCAAGAATACTGGAATGGTTTGCCATGCCATCCTCCAGGAGATCTTCCAGTCCCAGGGATTGAACCCAGCTCTCCTGCATTGTGGCAGATTTTTTACCATCTGAGCCACCAGGGAAGCCCAAGAATGCTGGAATGGGTAGCTGTCCCTTCCCCAGGGGATCTTCCTGACCCAAGAATTGCGCATGGGTCTCCTGCATTGCTGGCAGATTCTTTACCAGCTGAGCTACCAGAGAAGCCCTATACCCACCATACTTTTCTGCAGTTTTCTCCTTTGAATGCCTTTGCAAATTATTGCTTTAGTTCATAAAGAACTAACTTCAAGGAGAGGTGAGTTTTGTTCATTTGTTATTTTTTTCTAATCTTATATACCTAAGATGAGCTTCATCATTTGACAGAGTGTATTAATATTTCATTTCAATCTCATAATGTTTAGTAACAATAGCAACACAATTTTTTTGCTACACTGTCTTCATTGCTTCATGCAGGCTTTCTCTAGTTGGGATGAGCAGGAGCTTCTCATTATAGTGGCTTCTGTTGTTGTAGAGCATGGGCTCTAGGCACAGGGACTCGGTAGTTGCAGCTCTTGGGCTCTAGAGCGTAGGCTCAGTAGTTGTGGCACATAGGCTTAGTTGCCCCTTGGCATGTGGAATCTTCCCAGACCAGAGATCAAACCTGTGCCCACAGCATTATGAGGTAGATTCTTAACCAGGGACCACCAGGGAAGCCCACAACATGGTTTTCAATTGTTAAATCACATTATGCTTTGTAAAAGTCTTTTATATGAAATTTAGTTCTGAAAACAATCCCCTGTTGAAGGTAGTGGCTATCCAATTGTAGCCCATATTATAGAGGAAAAACCTCAGTTAGTACTTTATCCAAGGTCAAATAGAAGCAAGTGAAGACTAGCTGACACTGCAGCCTGGTTCTTGTAATTCCCATACAAGGTACTTTCCAATCTATATTTAAGGTATTAAAGATATTTGATTAGAGGTATTTGATTGGAATTTCTAAAGAAAGATATATACAGGGAACCACTTTAATCATCTGCTAATACTTTGAATCACAATCTGGAATCAAAATTGCTGGGAGAAATATCAACCTCAGATATGCAGATGGTGCCACTTTAATGACAGAAAGTGAAGAGAAACTAAAGAGCCTCTTGATGAAGGTGAAAGAGGAGAGTGAAAAAGCCTGGCTTAAAGCTCAACATTCAGAAAACTAAGATCTTGGCATCCGGTCCTATTACTTCATGGCAAATAGATGGAGAAAATGTTGAAAAAGTGTCAGATTTCATTTTCTTGGGCTCCAAAATCAATGTCGACAGTGACTGCAGCCAAAAAATTAAAAGACACCTGCTCCTTGGAAGAACAGCTATGACAAACCTAGACATTGTATTAAAAAGCAGAGACATCACTGTGCCAACAAAGATCTGTATAGTCAAAGCTATGATTTTTCTAGTAGTCATGTATGGATGTGGGGCTACCCTGGTAGCTCAGCTGGTAAAGAATCCACCTGCAATGCAGGAGACCCTGGTTCAATTCCTGGGTCAGGAAAATTCCACTGGAGAAGTGATAGGCTACCCACTCCACCTTGGACTTCCCTGGTGGCTCAGACAGTTAAGAATCTGCCTGCAATGTAGGAGACCTGTCTGATTCCTGGGTTGGGAAGATCCCCTGGAGGAGGGCATGGCAACCCACTCCTATATTCTTGCCTGGAAAATGCCCATGGACAGAGGAGCCTGGTGGGCTACAGTCCATGGTGTTGCAAAGAGTCAGACACAACTGAGCGACTAAGAACATATTACACATACATGTATGGATGTAAGAGATGGACCATAAAGAAGGCTAAGCACTAGAAAATTGATGCTTTTGAACTGTGGTGTTGAAGACTCTTGAGAGTCCCTTGAACAACACAGAGATCAAACCAGTCAATCCTAAAGGAAATCAACCCCGAATATTCCTTGGAAGGAATGATGCTAAAGCTGGAGCTCCAATACTTTGGCCACCTGATGCAAAGAGCTGACTCACTGGAAAAGACCCTGCTGTTGGGAAAGACTGAGGCAAGAGGAGGAGAGGGTGACAGAGTATGAGATGGTTGGATGGCATCACTGACTCAATGGACATATGTTTACGCATACTCAGGGAGATAGTGAAGGACAGAGAAGCCTGGCATGCTGCAGTTCATGGCAAAGGGTGGCATCTTTGCTCATGCAGCAAAGAGTCGGACATGACTTGGTGACTCAACAACAACATCAAATACTTTGGATGTTACATAAATCTGTAATACTGTATTTAAAATTTAGTATTTATCGCTCTCTTCTTGTCACCTTCTGTATGTAGAGTATTAAATGCATTACTTCCGGCCCTAAGAAAGCAATACTGTGCTTTAAAAGAATCTGGCCTGTTAAATGATACTATTGAGGCTGACATCAAAGAAATTGAACATTTGGTCGAGAGGAAAAAAGTGGTGGTTTGGGCTGATCAAACTAGTGAACCTGCAAAGCAAAATAATCTACCAGAAGTTTCTATTCTTATGACCTTCCCACAACTTGGACCAGTTCATTCTTCTCCTTGTTGTAAGTACAGCTTTTATTTCATTAAGTAAGTAAACATTACTTATAAAGATTAATCTTTTTAATATTAATCAATAGAGCAGTTAATGTTTTAGTATTTTGCTATTTTGTGAGAATTAATTTCAGAATCATTTCAATTAACTGGTATCTTTCAAAGGTGTAAGAGGAAGTATGCTTGATGTTCTAAACAATGCTAGCAGTGAAGTTATTTTACCTGTTTTTAATGAGATAATTTTATTTCCACCCTTCTTTAAAACTTTACCTATATTAAAGACTGAAGACTATGATTAAGAATATTATGTTCTGTAATAAATAACAATCTTTTATGTTCTTAAGATCAACTGACAGTGTTGAATTTACTGTTTTTCTGTTGGCAGATCACTTAATATCTCTCCTTTCATAAAAGTGTGCATGGGGCGTTTTAATTGAAAAACTAACATATAATCTTGGCTTTAAAATATTCAGATAATATAGAAGCAGAATGCCCTCTTCAGCTTTTCCCAGAACCTCAATCTTCTATGCTAGGTTAGAGATAAATGCTTATTAACAGTTTGGTTGTCTTTACAGTGTGTGTATGATATTTGTATCAGATAATCTAACTTTTAAGCTTCTTGTTACATTTTCATCATTTTTAGGGTACATATATAAAGAATCTAGCATTTTTTTAATAGCTGTGAGAATTGTTGTGCAATCATTTATTTAACCGTTGTTCTATGATTGGTGAACAGTGCATGTCAGAGGACACACCCGAATACAGTAGTCCTCCCTTCTCAACTGTTTCACTTTTCACCATTTCAGTTACCTGCAGTAAACTGAAGTCCAAAAACGTTCAGTGGACATTTTCAGAAATAAATACTTCATCAGTTTTAAATTGCACACCATTCTGAGTATCATCATAAAATTTCATGGGGTCCTATTCTGTCCTGCCCAAGATAAGAACCATCTCTTTATCCAACATATTCTTTCTGTTTGTCACTTAGTAGTCATCTTGGTTATCAGATCAGCTGTCACAGTATTGCAGTGCTTGTTTTTAAGTAACCTGTATTTTACTCAATAATCCCAAATTGCAGAAGTGATGCTAGCAATTCAATAATGCTATAGAGAATCCATTAAGAGCTTCCTTTTCGGTGCAAAAGTGAAAGTTTTTGGCTTAATTAGGAAAGAAAAATAAATCACATGTGAGGTGCTAAAATTTGGGGGAAGAACAGGTATTCTATCCATGAAATCATGAAGAAGGAAGAAGAAATTCATGTTATTTTTGCTATTGGACCTCAAATTGCAAAAATTACTGTCAGAATGCATAAGTGATTAGTTAAGATGGAAAAGGCATTGCTGCTGCTACTGCTAAGTCACTTCAGTCATGTCTGACTCTGTGTGACCGCATAGACAGCAGCCCACCAGGGATTCTCCAGGCAAGAACACTGGAGTGGGTTGCCATTTCCTTTTCCAGTGCATGAAAATGAAAAGTGAAAGTGAAGTCGTCCAGTAGTGTCCAACTCTTCATGACCCCATGGACTGCAGCCTACCAGGCTCCTCCGTCCATGGGATTTTCCAGGCAAGAGTACTGGAGTGGGTTGCCATTGCCTTCTCTAGGAAAAGGCATTAACTTTGTACAATAAGATATTTTGACACAGAGTCCACATTTGCAAACTTTTATTACATTATGTTCTTAGAATTATTGCCTAATTTGTAAATTACACTTTACCTTAGATAGATCATGGTAAGTCACTTCATGCATGTGTGCGTGCTAAGTCACTTCTGTCCTGTATGACTCTGTGCGACCCTATGGACTGCAGCCTACCAGGCTTCTCTGTCCAGGGGATTCTCCAGGTAAGACGAGGCACACACACACACACAAATAGGAAATATATGATGCAGTGCTGTCTGGTTTCAGGTATCCACTAGGAATCTAGGAATGTTTCCTCCCATGGGATAAGGGGAGACTACTGTATTAACATTTCTACATGTGTACTAGTTTCATAAGAATTAGTTTCCTAGATCAGAGGATAAATAACTTAAAAAAATGATCTGTCAGTCTCCAAAAATTTTCTTATATAAACATTTATGAGATTTTACATTTACAAATCTTTATATCTCATCTTCACCTTAACCCAATGTAAGAACAGCAACACTAAACTAATGCATGCTGCTGCTGCTAAGTCACTTCAGTCGTGTCCGACTCTGTGTGACCCCATAGACGGCAGCCCACCAGGCTCCACGTCCCTGGGATTCTCCAGGCAAGAACACTGGAGTGGGTTGCCATTTCCTTCTCTAGTGCATGAAAGTGAAAAGTGAAAGTGAAGTTGCTCCGCCGTGCCCAACTCCCAGCGACCCCATGGACTGCAGCCCACCAGGCTCCTCTGTCCATGGGACCTTCCAGGCAAGAGCACTGGAGTGGGTTGCCTCTTTTTAAATTTGAAACTCATTTTTACTGATTTTAATTCTTTGAAGTTTGTGAAGACTTCTTTAAAGCCAGCATAGAGTTGGTATAAATGTTTCAATTATGTTTTTAAAGAATTTATTAAGTCAGGTCAAATCGGCTGTGTTCTTCAAATCATGTTCTTACTGACTAATTTTTTAATTCATGTTCTGTCATATACTGAGATGAGCTATTAACAATCTCATCTATTACTGTTGGATTTTTCCATTTATATCAGTCTTCTATTGCTGCCCTAAGAAATTAACACAAACATATCAATTTAAAATAACACTGGCTTATTATCTCAAAGTTCTTTAGATCAGAAGTCCAGCAGGCTTAGCTAGTTACTCTGCCTCAAGTTTCAGGGGCTAAAATCAAGATGTCAGCCAATTGGGTCTCCTGTTTGGAGATTCTGGGGGAGAATATGCTTCTGTTGTTAACTGAATTCAGTTCTGTGTGGCTGTAGGGCTGAGGTCTCTGTTTTCTTGTTGATTATTAGCCAGATAGATCAAATTGAGAGCAAGTCTGAACTTGCTCAAGTACCTGGCATTGTACAGACACTCTGTTTTTTTGGAGGTCGCCTCTGTTCTCTGACTTCCCTGGTAGCTCAGATGGTAAAGCATCTGCCTACAATGTGGGAGACCCAGGTTCGATCCCTGGGTTGGGAAGATCCTCTAGAGAAGGAAATGGCAACCCACTCCAGTACTCTTGCCTGGAAAATCCCATGGACAGAAGAGCATTGTAGGCTACAGTCCATGGGATCGCAAAGAGTCAGACACAACTGAGCAACTTCACTCTGTTCTCTAGCATGTGCCTCCCTTCATCACTTCATCTCCTAGCCAACAAAAGGCAAGTCATTCTCATGCTTTTAATCTCTCTTAGCTTTCCTTCTGCCTATCTCTCCTGCTTACAGTTAGTGAAAGTTTTTGTTTTTAAAAGCTCCTATGATTACATTGAGCCCACCAGGTAATCTAAGATAATCTCCCTATCTTAAATTTCATAACTTCAATTAGATCTTAAAATGTATTTGTCTTACTTAAGTTTCTTGAAGACTGTTTTGCTGGGTATAGAATTCCAGTGTGATACTCTTTTCTTTTAGTCCTTGTTAAAGACACTTTATAGACATTGTTTCATTATCTTCTGGTTTTCATTTTTGCTTTTGAAGCCAACTTTCATTCTAAATGTTGCTCCCTTGAATATAATCTGACTTCTTTTCTGGCTTCCTAAAATGTTTTTTCTTTGTCTTTGGGTCTTAGTAGTTTTGCTATATTGTGCCTAAATGTACTTTTATTTCTACTTCTCTTACTGGGTTCACAGAATTTGTCTGTGCTGTTTTTTATCAGTTTTTAAAGTTCTTAACCATTGTATCTTCAAATGTTGCTTCTGCCACTTTTGTTCTCTTTTCTGCTTCTGAGGCTCCAGTTATATTGCATGTTACCGTCTTATTCTCTTATCCATGCCTTTGCTTTCTTCTGCTTTTCATTGTTTTTTCTTTTCCTGGAAATTTCTTTTCACATATTTTATAGTTTCTCTTTAAATTTGTGTCAAATGGGTCTTAAATCCATCAAGTTCTCCATTTCACTTATATTTCAGTTCTAGAATTTCCATTTGATTTTTGTTTTTATAGTTTCCATTTCTTTGCAAAAATTTTCACTGAATACAGTAGGTGAAATCTGTGTCTGAGAATTCTCAAGCCTAGAACTGTCTAGGTCTGTTTCTGTTCTCTTTCTGCTGGATGTCTTTCATGTGCTTTGCCTTGAATGCATGCTAATTTTTGTACATCACACATGTATTTTCAGAATTGTTTATAAAATTATTTAAGGCTTCTGATAATAATGTCTTCCTCAATGAGGATTTGCATTTACTTATTCCAGACTCCTTGCGTGGTTAGCAGTCTAAAATTATTTCAGTACAATTTTAGAGCCGGAGATAAATTTGAAACTTCTGAACTTCCGCTTCTGCAAGGGCCTGACTACTCCTAGTTTACCCTCTCCAGTTTAGCTGTGTCCCAACTCAACTCAGAGGGTTTACAGAGAACTCTTTATAGTAGGCCTTAAATTCGTTCTTGCTTTCCTGTTCTACAACGCTCTCAACAGTGTTGCTAAGCTTTTCTGCCACCTCCTCCAGCATCAGCAAATCACCTCAAGGGAGAAATAGCTATAAATGCAGAGATTACTCTCCTGAGCCTTCAACTTCCTCTTGATACTTGCCTGTAATTCTTCACCATCTTGTTAGCTCTCCTGTGCCTTCTAGCATATGTTTTTTATATTTTGCCCAGATTTTTTACTTGCATTCCAAAGACAGGTTGCTCTGAATTACCTTGGTCTCTGTTATCAGGTTTCCTATACTACATCTTTACATTAAGATGACAGGCAAGTTGCAGATGTATGTATATTCTTTTTCTCTTAATAAATCATTATCATCATTAGAACTGACCTAGTTGAGATCTTTAGAAAGAAAACTTAAGATTTTTTTCAGATTATCTCATGCCTTTGGGGCCTTGATTCCTAATTTATAATGCATTCAAGATGCTGGAGAGGAAATAGAGTTTTAACACCATGATTAGGAAATACCACCTGCTATATGATGATCGTTATCCCTTATTTAAAAATCTATATTTCACTTACAATGCAGTTGCATAGACTATTCTTGTCAACAGTAAAACAAAACTTTTATTTGACTTAATTCTTTTTCATAGCATTCAAAAGGAAAGATTTGAGGTCATGTTACCTTTATAATTAGTATTTTTTTAATGTATTAGAAAGTAAGTTTTGTTTTTATTATATTTTGTTCTTTGTTATTGTAATATTCAAATGATTTTATAGATTAACTGTTTGCTTAGTATGTTTTTTTCATTCCATGAATTATGTATGTTATATTCATTATGAAAAGAGAGTCAAAGATAAATAATAGGGAAGGGGTAAGCAAGTCCACTAATAAATGTTTATTTTTCTTATCTTAGAATATTGAAGTAGTCCATTTAAAAAAGTATAAATAGTGAAATTTATGCTTACATTTCTGAAAACATGAAGCAATGGCCAAATAACATAAATTGTTTCTTCTTACAACTTTTTTAAAATTTATTTTTAGTTTGAGGATAATTGCTTTACAATATTGTATTGGCTTCTGCTATACAACAGCATGAATCAATCATAAGTATACATATGTCCCCTGTTTCTTGAACCACCCCCAACCCCATACCACCCCTCTAGGTTGTCACAGAGCACCAGGTTGAACTCCCTGTGTTATACAGCAGCTTCCCACTACCTATCTGTTTTACATGTGATAATGTATGTGTTTAAATACTATTCTCTCATCCCACCCTCTCCTTCTCCTGCTGTATCCCAAATCTGTTCTCTTTATCAATGTCTTTATTCCTGCCCTTCAAATATGTTTATGGGTACCATTTTTCTAGATTCCATATATATTTGCTAATTTGCAAAATTTGTTTTTATTTTTCTGACTTATTTCACTCTGTCTGATAGGCTGTAGGTTCATCCACCTCACTTGAATTGACTCACATGTGTTCGTTTTTATGACTGAATAATATTCCATTGTATGTATGTACCAAGCTTCTTTATCCATTCATCTGTTAATGGACATCTAGGTTGCTTCCATGTCCTAGCTATTGTCAATAGTGCTGCAGTAACTTCGGGGTATACGTGTCTTTTTCATTTATGATTTTCTCAAGATATTTGCCCTGTCATGGGATTGCTGGGTCGAATAGTAGTTTTATTCCTAGTTTTTTGAGGAATCTCCATACTGTTCTCCATAGTGGCTATATCAGTCTTCATTCCCACCAACAGTACAAAAGGTTTTGCTTTTCTCCACACCCTCTCGAGCATTTATTGTTTGTAAATTTTGTGATGATGACCATTCTGACTGATGTCAGGTAATACCTCATTGTAGTTTTTGTTTACATTTCTCTTAAAAAGGAGCGGTATTGAGCATCTTTTTATTTGCTTGTTGGCCATCTGTATGTCTCTTTTGGAGAAATGTCTGTTTAGGTCTTCCTCCCAGTTTGTGATTGAGTTGTTTTTCTATATAAGGTGCTTATATATTTTGAAGATTAATTCTTTGTCAGTTGTTTCATTTGCAGTTATTTTCTCCCATTCTAAGGATTGTCTTTTCATCTTTCCTTTGCTGTGCAGAAGCTTTTAAATTTAATTAGGTCCCATTTATTAATTATTGATTTTATTTCCTTTACTTTCAGAGGTGGGTCAAAGAGGATATTGCTGCCATTTATGTCAAAGAGTGTTTTGCCTATGTTTTCTTCTAAAAGTTTTATAGTTTTTGCATTAACATTTAGGTCTTTAATTCATTTTGAGTTTTTTTTGTGTACAGTATTAGGAAGTATTATAATTCATTCTTTTATATATAGCTGTCCAGTTTTCCAAGCACCATTTATTGAAGAGGCTTTGTTTTCTCCATTATATATTCTTGCCTCCTTTGTCCAAAATAAGGTGCTCATAGGTGTGTGGGTTTATTTCTGGGCTTTCTGTCTTATTCCATTGATCTGTATTTCTGTTTTTGTGCCAGTACCATACTGTCTTGATGACTGTAGCTTTGAAGACCATACCATACTGTCTTAATAACTGTAGTCTGAACTCAGGTTGATTTTTCCATCTCCATTTTTCTTTCTCAAGATTGCTTTAGTTGTTCGGGGTCTTTTTTGTGTTTCCATACAAATTTTGGAATTTTTTGTTCTAGTTCTGTGAATGCCACTGGTAATTTGATAGGGGTCACAATGAATGTAGATTGCTTTGGATACCATAGTCATTTTCACAACATTTATTCTTCCAATCCAAGAACATGGTATGTCTCTCCATCTGTTTTATGTCATCTTTAATTTCTTCCATTAGTGTCTTAGGTTTTTTGTATACAGGTCTTTTGTCTCCTAAGGTAGATTTGTTCCTAGATATTCTGTTTGTTGCAATGGTGAATGGAATTATTTCCCTAATTTCTCTAGTTTTTCATTGTTAATATATAAGAATGCCAGGGATTTCTGTGTATTTGTATACTACAACTTTTTACTAAAATCATTGATTGGCTCTAGTAATTTTCTGGAGGCATCATTAGGGTTTTCTATGTATAGTATGATGTCATCTGCAAACAGAGTTTTACTTCTTTTTTGTTTACTTCCTTTTTGATCTGGATTCTTTTTATTTCTTTTTGCTCTCTGATTGCTGTAGCTAGAACTTCCTGAAACTATATTGAATAATAGTGTTAAGAGTGGGCACTCCTGTCTTGTTCCTGATTTGAGAGGAAATGCTTTCAGTTTTTCATCATTGAGAATATTGTTTGCTGTGGGTTTGTCATATCTGGCCTTTATTATGCTGAGGTACATTCCTTCTATGCCCATTTTTCTATAGAGTTTTTACGGTTCTTTCTGTGCCCATTTTCTGGAGAATTTTTATCATAAATGGGTATTGAATTTTGTCAAAAGCTTTTTCTACATGTGTTGAGTTTCTCATCTTTCAATTTGTTTATATGGTATATCACATTGATTTGTATATATTGAAGAATCCTTGCATCCCTAGGGAAAAACCCTCTTGATCATGGTGTATGATCCTTTTAATGTGTTGTTGGATTCTGTTCACTAATATTTTTTCCAGGATTTCTGCATTTATGTCCATCACTGATATTGGCCTGTATGTGTGTATATATATATATATATATATATATATATGTATGTATGTATATATATATATGTGTGTGTGTGTGTGTGTGTATGTATGTGTGATATCTTTTTCTGGTTTTGGTTTCAGGATGATAATGGCCCCATAGAATGAGTTTGGGAGTGTTCCTCTCACTGTAATTTTTTGGTATAGTTTGAGAATGATGGTTTTTAGTTCTTTTCTAAATATTTGATAGAATTGTTCTATCCTGGAAAATGTTCCATGTGCACTTGACAAAAAAGGTGTATTTTGCTGTTTTGGAGTAGAATGTTTTAAAGATATCAATTAGGTCCATCTGGTATAAAGTGTGATTTAAGCCTGTGTTTCTTTATTAATTTTCCTGTGTGGATGATCTGTCCATTGATGTAAGTGGGGTGTTACAGTCCCTTACTATTACCATGTTACTGTCAATTGCCCCTTTTATGGTTGTTTGCATTTGCTTTATGTATTGAGATGCACCTATGTTAGGTGCATAAATATTCATAATTATTATATCTTCTTCTTGGATTGATCCTTTGATCATTATGTAGTGTTCTTCCTTATTTCTTATACCAGTTTTTATTTTAAAGTCTATTTTATCTGATATAAGTATTGCTATTCCCACTTTCTTTTGATTCCCATTTGCATGGAATATATTTTTCCACCCCCTGACTTTTAGTCATATGTGCCCTTAGGTCTGAAGTGAGTCTTTTTTAGGCAGCATATGCCTAAGTCTTGTTTCTGTATCCATTCAACCAGTCTTTGTCTTTTGGTTGGGGTATTTAATCTATTTACATTTAAAGTAGTTATAAATATGTATGTTCCTATTACTGTTTCTTAATTGTTTAGGGTTTATTTTTGTGAGTCTTTTTCTTCTCCTGTGTTTCTTCCTAGAGAAGTTCCTTTATCATTTGTTATAAAGCTGACTTGGTGGTGTCAGATTCTCTTAGCTTTTGTCTATAAAGCTTTTGACTTCACCATTAAATATGAATGAAATCCTTGCTAGACAGAGTAATCTTGGTTGTAGTTTTTTTCTCTTTCATCACTTTAAATATATCCTGCCACTCCTAGTGTGAGAGTTTCTGCTGAAAAATCAACTATTAGCCTTATGGGCATTCATTAGTATGTTATTTATGCTTTTCCCTTGCTGCTTTTAATACTTTTTATTTGTGTTTAATTTTTGTTAACTTGATTAATATATATCTTGGTGTATGTCTCTTTGAGTTTATCCTGTAAGAGTCTCTATGGGCTTCCTGTACTTGGGTGGCTGTTTTGGTGTCCTTTCCCATGTTAGGGAAGTTTTTGACTATAATCTCAAATATTTTCTCATACTCTTTCTTTTTCTTTTCTTCTTCTGGGACTTCTGTAATTCAAATGTTAGTATGTTTAATATTGTCCCAGAGGTTTCTGAGACTGTCCTCAATACTTTTCATTCTTTTTTCTTTATTCTGCTCCTCAGCATTTATTTATATCATTCTATCTTCCAGCTCACTTATCTATTCTTCTGCTTCAGTTATTCTCTTGATTCCTTCTACAGTATTATTAATTTCAGTAATTGTGCTGTTCATCACTATTTGTTTATTCTTTGTTTCTTCTAGGTCTTTGTTAAATGTTTCTTGTATTTTCTCCATTCTGTTTTCTATATTTTGAAACTTCTTTACTATCATTACTCTAAATTCTTTTTCAAAGAGGTTGCCAGTTTCCTCTTATTTTGGTCTTATAGCTTTTTACATTGCTCCTTCATCTGTAACATATTTTTGTGTTATTTCATTTTTTTTTTTAAATGGGTAAGACTGTGTTCCTGTCTTACTAGTTGTTTGGCCTGAGGTTTCCAGCAGTGGAGTTTATAGGCAGTTGGGTAGGACCATCTTGATGTTGAGATTTGAACCTCTGGAATATCTCACTCTAGTTAATATTCCTGGGGGCTGATGGTCTCTGCTACTCTGACAGTTCAGACTCAGCATTTCCATGGGCTCAGGCCTGATTTCTGGCCCCAGAGATCAGGGCTGAGGATCTGATCCTCAAGGATCCCCCAAGACATTGGATGCAGGACAAAAAAAAAGAAGAAGAAAGAAAAGGGGAAAAAACAACAACAACAACAAAGCACAACAATAACAAAGAATGAAAACTATAATAAATATAGAATAGTAGCAGATACATTAAGAAAAATATAAGAGTATGTTTGAAATGACCCCTGGAAGGTAAAACCAGATTCCCAATAGGAAAGAGAGAGAAGGAAAAGAAAAAAAAATATATATATATACATATATATGTGTATATATATATATATATACACACAGATACACATACATATATATAAACATAAGAGGGAGCAGATGAATTTTTAATAGCTTTTTTATTTCAGTATTCAAACAAAACCCATACCTTGTTATTATTATTCATTGGTTGATGTATCTGTAAATCCTTTTAAATCTGTGGTTCTCCCTCCCTCTTTGTCTTTGCTAATTACATATTGATTCATTGCCAGTTTAATAGTCATAAATATCATCTTTCCAATTTTCTTTTGTTTACTCGTACACTTGAGTAATTTTTTCATCTATTTAAGGATAGGTTTTCTGTGAATGACTTAGCCATCATTTGATCATTTTTGTTTTTTTTTCACAGTCTGTATAGCAAAAAATGTTATTTATAAGAGCTTAAGGTACAGATATTCATTCGTTCATTCATTCAGTAATATTTATTGAACTTCTCCTGTGTTCTTATTCGATAGTAAGGACACATTAGAGTACAAAGGCAGGTCATATAGAGCCTTGTAGGTCGTTTTACGGACATAGGCTTTTACTCTGAATGAAACAGGGAACCATAACATGATCTAAGCAGAAAAGTAGCATATCTTAGTCATGATTTTAAAAGATCCCTCTGGTTTCTGTGTTGAGAATAGATTGTCATATGGCAAGGGCTGAAACTCTTTAAGACACCACTGCAATAACCCACGTAAAAGATCATGGTAGCTTGACCATGTTGGTAGCAGTGGAGTTGGTCAGAAGTGGTCAGATTCTAATATATTTTGAAGGTATAGTCAGCAGGACATTGTAACAAATTGTACTGGGGATGTGAAAGAAAGAAAGGTCAAGGATGACTAAGATTTCTGAACTCAGCAACTGAAAGAATTGAGTCATCTTAAAAGAGATGGTGGAGCAGGCCTACAGGGTGGAGGTGTTAGAAGATTAGGAGTTCACTTTGGATCATTTTAAACTTGTCTAAGATACATCCAAGTGGAGACATCATGTAAGTAGTTGGATCCAAGGATCTGGACTTTATGAGAGAAGCCTAAACTCAAAGATAAATTTGAGAATTAGTAACACTTAGGTGATTTTTAAGGCTGAAGGACGAGGTGAGATCATCAAAGGTTATTAACTCTTTACTGTAAGATACATGTTGCAAAATTCTTCAAGTTTATCATTTACTGTTAACTTTTTTTGAGGCGTCCTTTTTAATACTGAAATTTTAACGTTTTATGTAATGAAATAGCTTCATTTGTTTTGTTTTGTTTTCTCTCCTTGCTTTTGGAATTATTCCTCAAAAGGGCTTTTCACCTGTAATCTTTTCAAATTTTCACTTTGTTTATTCCAAATTTGTTTTGATGTAAGATAACATGCAAGACTCTAACTTAATTATTTCCCAAGGATTTAGTCATTCTTGTGTAATATATTCACAATCTATCCTTATGGCACCTTTAGTTTACATACAGTAAGTAGTCATGGATAATTCTGTTTATTGGATTTGTTTCTTATTTTTTTACATATTTGTCTATCCTAGAGCTAGTAACTGTTATTTTAATAACTGATAGGTTATAATATTTTTTTTTTTTTTTTACATATAGCAGTGCTGCTGCTACTGCTGCTGCTGCTAAGTCGCTTCATTCGTGTCCGACTCTGCGACCCCATAGACAGGCAGCCCACCAGGCTCCCCGGTCCCTGGGATTCTCCAGGCAAGAACACTGGAGTGGGTTGCCATTGCCTTCTCCAATGCATGAAAGTGAAAAGTGAAAGTGAAGTTGCTCAGTCATGTCCGACTCGTAGCGACCCCATGGACTGCAGCCTACCAGGCTCCTCTGTCCATGGGATTCTCCAGGCAAGAGTACTGGAGTGGGGTGCCATTGCCTTCTCTGATAGCAGTGCTAATCCTCCTTTATTATTCTTTGTTTTTAAACTGTTCTTACTTGTCCCTGAGAAATAATATTTTTCTAATTCCAAGGAAGTAAAATTCTTTTAAAAATTGGTAAATCAGTTTTGTCTTCACATTTTCCTGCTGTCAAACCTTCTCTGTCTAGAATAGTCTTTCCATATTCATACCGTCTTGTATGTTCCTCAGCAAAGTTTTAGAATTTTCTTCATATATGTCTTACACATTTGTTATTAAAGACATCCGTAGGTTTTATATTTTTGTTATATGGACTGTTTTTCTTATATTCGTAAGCCTATATAGTACTCCTTATTCAAGAAGAAACTAATTTTTTAATTTTATTAATTTTAATACTTTACCAAGGTCAGTACTTAATTTTGGGATTGATGTTTATTTGACTTAAATCTTTGACTCCAAATTACATGTCTGTTGACTTGGCATGAAGCATACACCTATTTTGGGGTCTGGAAAACAGAAAATGCACTCACTGAGTGCCACGCAGTGTGGAGATGCCGGCTGCAGAGTTTATTTATGGAACTGATAAAATTTCTGACATTAAATGAAAAGTCAAGATTTCCTCATTATCCATCTGGAAACTCACATTTAGTAATATTTCTGTCTCTAACCTTTCTTTTTCTTAAATTTTGCACCCCATGTCAGTGGTTTTATCTTAGAGTACACAGAAGATACTAGTAGAACCAGTTTCTTGTACAGATATTCTGGGGTTACATAGGGTTCTTATGTAAGTTTGTTTCCCCTATAATTAGTTGAATACAAAAAAAAATTTTATTTTTCAAAAAACATCTCTATCTATACTAATTCCTCTTATAAAAATATGAAGTATCAAAACATTTATAAGCTAAATCTTTCCTATATCTTCACATTTGACCACAAAATTTAATCAATACCAATAGACAATGGAAGTTATTTTTGAAGCCTAAATACATTTCATTTGGCCCTTAGTCTCCTTGTCCACAAAGTAGTGTTCAGTTACTCATCATAACTGCAAATGCTGCTGCAAATTAAAAGATTCTCTGTGTTGTCTTTTTCTTTTTCCCATCTTAAAAAAGTATGAATACTAGGAAAATGAGACTGAAGGAAAACATGGTATCTGCTATTTCCCATGGAGACAAGTTTCAAAAGATTGTGGTTGATTTATTGCTCATAGTGCTGGATTAATTTAAAGGAGTATGACAGTTCTTAAGATGTAGTCTTTCTTTGTGATGTTTGTAAATAACAGACATTATCTGTGTAGGCATTAATACTACAATAACCACAATAGTGTCTTATGAATTCATTATAAAATGGTTATTAGTTTCGTTAATTCATTAGTACTTTAAGGTTATAAATCTTTTAAATAGTTGTAATTCATTCACTTGTACATTTGCAACTATGAATTCCATGAGTCACAAGGTTGTTTAAAAGAATCCAGATCTATGATTAGAACAGTAATTGTATCAATCACTTGTAGCCCAGAAATGTTTATTGAAATGCATATATTAATACCTGATTTCACTTTAGAACTTTGTCAACTAATTTTAATTTAGCATCATTTCCCAAAATACTTGCTCACATACATATTAACATGAGTGCTAGCAAAAGAAAAAATCCTTGCCATCATTTTGTACCAAACCTCAATTAGATCTAATCCCATTCATCAGTGTCTCCCTGTCATGAACCCTGCTTTGCAGCCTGTGACTCATGTTAGCTAAACACTGCATTCTGCTTTTTACACTAACGTACAGCTCTGTAAATCTTTTAACATTTGCAGTCTTAAGCTTTTGATAAATTAGTTCCTTTGGGTAAAATCATTCAGGACACATGATATGACACATCAAAAGATGACCCCAGAAGGTCTGCCCATTTTTTAAGAGTGGGATTTTTAACTTATTAGTGATAAATTATCTAGTCTCTTTATTTAGAGAAACCATCTGTAGAATATTTCAAAAAGCTGAAAAATAAATATAGACCCCTCCAACCTAAGAAACCACATGAAACTGCCAGTTAGTACTTGAGTTTTAGAGATTTACAGAGAGAGAGAATAAAATGATGTTTAATTCAATTTGTTTTAAAAACATTTTGAGAAAATTTGATGTAAGAAATAATTATAGTGATATCTAGACTAGTTGCTATTTCTTATCTATCCCCCTTTACAGTCTGCTCTTCACACTAAAATGATCATCTGCACAAAGTACAGATCCCTTACTTAGAAGAACCTCTAAAAGCTTACCCAGTCCCATGTCAGACTAAGGACTCACTTTCCTATGGCACTTGGTGCCCAACCTTCTCTTAAGCATGCTTTCATTTTCTCGCCTCTACAGTTTGCAGGTTTTTCCCTCAATCTTGAGTGCTACTTCTTCTCCATTCCACATCCTAGTTAATTAAAATCCTTATCCTCATTGAGATTCTATTTCAGACACTGCGTTCTTATTCAAACCTTCCTATTAATGAGTCCTGTCCCCTTTGCCTACACACACTCTTACATTCCCATTATATTTTTATTACATTATTAGTATGCACCTATTATTTCTGAACAGTTTGCTTACTGCTGTTTCTTGATTCATCTACATTGAGGTATTATCACTCTAAGAGATAAAGAACCACCACTTTATTTTTAATTCCCTGATCTACTAAGGCACTAGTATATTATATAAGGTATGAAGAGATGGAGCCAAAGCAAAAACTATGCCCAATTGTAGATGTGACTGGTGATGGAAGTAAAATCCAATGCTGTAAAGAGCAATATTGCATAGGAACCTTGAATGTTAGGTCCGTGAATCAACGCAAATGGGAAGTGGTCAAACAGGAGATGGCAAGAGTGAACATTGACATTTTAGAAGTTAGCGAACTAAAATGGACTGGAATGGGTGAATTTAACTCAGATGACCATTATATCTACTACTGTGGGCAAGAATCCCTTAGAAGAAATGGAGTAGCCATCATAGTCAACAAAAGAGTCCGAAATGCAGTACTTGGATGCGATTTTAAAAATGACAGTGTGAACTCTGTTCATTTCCAAGGCAAACCATTCAGTATCACAGTAAGCCAAGTCTATGCCTCAACCAGTAATGCTGAAGAAGCTGAAGTTGAACGGTTCTCTGAAGATCTATAAGACCTTCTAGAACTAACACCCAAAAAAGATGTCTTTTTCATTATAGGGGAATGGAATGCAGAAGTAGCAAATCAAGAGATACCTGGAATAACAGGCAAACTTGGCCTTGGAGTACAAACTGAAGCAGGGCAAAGGCTAATAGACTTTTGCCAAGAAAATGCACGGGTCATAGCAAACACCCTCTTCCAACAACACAAGAGAAGACTCTATGCATGAACATCACCAGATGGTCAATACTGAAATCAGATTGATTCTTTTCTTTGCAGCCAAAGATGGAGAATCTCTCTACAGTCAGCAAAAATAAGACCAGGAGCTGACTGTGACTCAGATCATGAACTCCTTATTGCCAAATTCAGACTTAAATCGAAGAAAGTGGAGAAAACCACTAGACCATTCAGGTATGACCTAAATCAAATCCCTTATGATTATATAGTGGAAGTGAGAAATAGATTCAAGGGATGAGATCTGATTGAGTGCCTAAATAACTATGGACGGAGGTTTGTGACATTGTACAGGAGTCAACGATCAAGACCATCTCCAAGAAAAATAAATGCAAAAAGGCAAAATGGTTGTCTGAGGAGGCCTTAAAATAGCTGAGAAAAGAAGAGAAGCGAAAAGCAAAGGAGAAAAGGAAAGATTTACCCATTTGAATGCAGAGTTCCAAAGAATAGCAAGGAGAGATAAAAAAAATAAAAAGCCTTCCCTGGTGATCAGCGCAAAGAAATAGAGAAAAACAAAAGAATGGGAAAGACTAGAGATCTCTTCAAGAATATTAGGGATACCAAGGGAACATTTCATGCAGAGATGAGCACAGTAAAGGACAGAATGATATGGACCTAACAAGAAGCAGAAGATACTAAGAAGAGGTGGCAAGAATACACAGAAAAACTATATAAAAAAGACCTTCATGACCCATATAACCACAATGGTGTGATCACTCACCTAGAGCCAAACATCCTGGAATGCAAACTCAAGTGGGCCTTAGGACGCATCACTACAAACAAAGCTAGTGGAGTTGATGGAATTCCAGTTGAACCAATTCAAATCCTGAAAGATGATGCTGTGAAAGTGCTGCACTCAGTATGCCAGCAAATTTGGGAAACTCAGCAGTGGCCACAGGACCAGAAAAGGTCAGTTTTTTTTTCCTATCCCAAAGAAAGGCAATGCCAAAGAATGTTCAAACTACCATACAATTGCATTCATGTCACACGCTAGCAAAGTACTGCTCAAAATTCTCCAAGCCAGGCTTCAACAGAATGTGAACCATGAAATTTCAGATGTTCAAGCTAGACTTAGAAAAGGCAGCGGAACCAGAGATCAAATTGCCAACATCCATCGCATCATTGAAAAAGCAAGAGAGTTCCAGAAAAATGTCTACTTCTGCTTATTGACTATGCCAAAGTCTTTGACTGTGTGGATAACAACAAACTGTGGAAAATTCTTAAAGAGATGGGAATACCAGACCACCTTACCTGTGTGTGTGTGTGTGTGTGTGTGTGTGTGTGTGTGTGTGTGTTAGTTGCTCAGCCTTGTCCAACTCTTTGCAGCCCCATAGACCGTAGTCTACCAAGCTGCTCCATCCATGGAATTTTCCAGGCAAGAACACCGGAGTGGGTTGCCATCTCCATCTCCAAAAGGAACTATAGAAAGAAAGTGAAGTCACTCAGTCGTGTCTGACTCTTTGCGACCCCGTGGACGGTAGCCTACCAGGCTCCTCCATCCATGGAATTTTCCAGGCAAGAGTACTGGGGTGGGTTGCCATTTCCTTCTCCAGACCACCTTACCTGCCTCCTGAGAAATCTGTATGCAAGTCAAGAAGCAACAGGTAGAAATGGACATGGAACAACAGACTGGTTCCAAATTGGGGAAGGAGTATGTCAAGGCTGCATATTATCACTCTACTTATTTAACTTATATGCAGAATATATCCTGTGAAATGCTGGGCTGGATGAAGCTCAAGCTGGAATCA
This sequence comes from Oryx dammah, assembly GCF_014754425.2. Classification (NCBI taxonomy): domain Eukaryota; kingdom Metazoa; phylum Chordata; class Mammalia; order Artiodactyla; family Bovidae; genus Oryx; species Oryx dammah. The sequence goes on along the minus strand of NW_024070201.1, from coordinate 56,441,993 downwards.
AGACTCCCAGGAGAAATATCAGTAACCTCCAATACGCAGATGACACCACCCTTATGGCAGAAAGCGAAGAAAAACTAAAGAGCCTCTTCATGAAAGTGAAAGAAGAGAGTGAAAAAGTTGGCTTAAAACTCAACATTCAGAAAACTAAGATCATGGCATCTGGTCCCATCACTTCATGCAAATAGATGGGGAAACAGTGCAAACAGTAGACAGACTTTATTTTGGGGGGTTCCAGAATCACTGCAGATGGTGACTGCAGCCATGAAATGAAAAGACGCTTGCTCCTTGGAAGAAAAGTTATGGCCAACCTAGACAGCATATTAAAAACCAGAGACATTACTTTGCCAGCAAAGGTCCATCTAGTCAAAGCTGTGGTTTTTCCAGTAGTCATGTATGGATGTGAGAGTTGGACTATAAAGAAAGCTGAGTGCCAAAGAATTAATGCTTATGAACTGTAGTGTTGGAGAAGACTCTTGAGAGTCCCTTGAACTGCAAGGTGATCAAACCTGTCAATCCTAAAGGAAATCAGTCCTGAATATTCATCTGCAGGACTGATGCTGAAACTGAAGCTCCAATTTTTTGGCCACATGATACAAAGAACTAACTCATTGGTAAAGCATCCCTGGATGCTGGGAAAGATTGAAGGCTGTAGGATAAGGGACGACAGAACATGAGATTGTTGGATGGCATCACCAACTTGATGGACATGTGTTTGAGCAAGCTCCTTTACCTGGTGATGGACAGGGAAGCCTGGCATGCTGCAGTCCATGGGTTTGCAAAGAGCCAGACACAACTGAGTGATTGAACTGAACTGAAATGAACTGGCTTGTCAGTTAGTGGGAGCATATAAGAAGTGCATATACTAAAAAATGTAGTATTTAATCCTAAGGCCTAATTAAGAAAATTTGTTTATAAGTAAAAAATAAATATACTAAAAATTCTTTTAAAAATAAAAATGTACTGATATTTCTTAAAACTGTTTTCAAAAAGACAGACATGAAACAACTATGTTTTCTGTTGCTTTCTACTGGAAACATTTTAGAGCCCTAAGCCAAATCTGTGGGATAGACTTCTTGAAGAAATCAAATATTTGAAAGATTGAAGTAATGAAGCAAACTAGGTTGTGCTCACAGGTAGACTTAAATAGCTTAAAGAACAGCCAATTAATGCATTTTTAGATGTTTCTCTTGTGTATGTGTGCTGAGTTGCTTCAGTCATGTCCAAGTCTTTGCGACCCCATGGACTGTAGCCTTCCAGGCTCCGCTGTCCATGGGATTCTCCAGGCAAGAGCACTGGATTAGGTTGCCATTTCCTTCTCCAGGGGATCTTCCTGACCCAGGGATCAAACCCAAGTTTTTATGTCTCCTGCATTGGCAGGTCGGTTCTTTACCACTAGCACCGCCTGGGAAGCCATGTTTCTCTTAAAGTATAAGCAATTTCTCAAATGTCTTTTTGTTATACTTCTTTATAAAACTCAGTTTGATTTCACTGACAAAGTCGAAATATCTAAATTTACTGCTTTTATTGCACTGTCATCAGTTCATTGTATTCTTTAAAATTTAAAAAGTTTGGGGGAATGATAGCAAATGACAGATTAATATCTAAATTGTTTTTAGTTCTTCATTAACCACTTAACCAGTTATCAAATATTTATTCATAATTTCTTCTAACCACTTGGCAAATATAATTTAGTGGGAAGGCAGATTCATTCTAGCTTCATAACTGTTTTCCTGGTTTTTGTTTTGTAGTAAGCTATAGATTATATTAATAGCATATTTTAATCTATAAAATGCTATACAAACAACACAAATGTTACTTTACTTGTGTTGTAGTCTAGGTAATATTGTGTTAGAATTCAGACTATTACTGATGAAAATTAGTTTTTTTCATCATCTCATCCACAACTTTTGCACTTGCAGTTAATTTTAAAAGTCATTTTAATACTTAAAAGACTTTAGAAAGGCTTCTAAAACTTGGCAATCTCAACAAAATGTTTTTTACTTCCTTTTTAAGTCTCTTTATAGACTTACAGTAAACAAACTTTTTGAAGCGGGAATCTCTAGCCATAATGTAGGAACAGATAAATAGAACACTAAACCACTTTATTCTGAACTGCACATTTTCAGTTGTATATAAGATGCCTTAAAGCATTATATAAATATTTTAAGATGTTTCCTAAACTATTAATGGATAAGTATTACAAAGACTAGGATTGGATTCATTAAGCAAAACTTACCCTAGGGTGTAGAAGAAAGGCTCTTCTGTATCTTTCATTAGCTCTGATCTATCTCTGATCACTTATAAAAGCCTGGTTAAATTGTATTTCATAATCATTTTGAAAGTTATATTATTTAATCATGTAACTTTCATCACCTGCCCTTTTCCCTAAACTAGGAGCTTGGTTGAATAAATCTCTAGCGTTGTATCTGTACTTTTGCTAAATTATTTTTAAGAAAAGCTTCATTACTATAAAAACAAAAATCGGGTGCATTATCTTGTTACTTTATTAATATGTACCTTCAACTATGTTAGGTGTAATAAACCTTAGAAGACCATTTGAATTTCATGAAAACTATGTTAGACCTTTGTAGATAAAGCAATACCAAAGTTATTTTTCAATGAACAGTTTCTTACCAGGACATTCCCAAATTGTTATTAGACCTAGATGTATTCTAGTTAATCTGAAAACAGTAATAGAAAATTTTTTGATTCTTAAAGTACTGTCCTCTCTGTTTAATCATCTGAATATTTCTCAACAAACCTGTAAGGAAATTAAGTACATCTTACCTTTGTATGGAATCTAAATGTAAAGGTAAAGAAAAGGTATAAGAAACATAACTATAACTAGAGATCTTTTGGAGAAGGATATGACAACCCACTCCAATACTCTTACCTGGAGAATCCCGTGAACAGAGGAGCCTGGCAGGCTACAGTCCATGGGGTGACAAAGAGTCAGACACGACTGAAGCAACTTAGCACACATGCAGAGATCTTTAGGATACTTAAAATATATGAAGCAAAATGATTAAATCCATGTCCTTGTACAAAATATGTCTTTTATTTCTCTAAGAAATAAAACTTTATTTTTATTTCTACTATTTATAGTTCACTATAAACTTTAAAGTATATTAAAATTACTCATGCGAACATTCAGATTTCATGAATGGATTACCTGTTCCCCGAAGAAAAGGAATTTTCCTTCATCATGGGACTCATGACTTTAAATGTGTTTTGCTCATTCTCATCATATTAAATGATTTATTTTTGCTGATTGAGTCACATTTTTATTGGCCTCCTTTACTTTTTTTCCTGACATTTTATTGAATTATAGTTGATTTACAGAAGGCTATGGTACCCCACTCCAGTACTCTTGCCTGGAAAATCCCATGGATGGAGGAGCCTGGTAGGCTGCAGTCCATGGGGTCGCAAAGAGGTGGACACGACTGAGAGACTTCACTTTCACTTTTCACTCTCATGCATTGGAGAAGGCAATGGCAACCCGCTCCAGTGTCCTTGCCTGGAGAATCCCAGGGACGGAGGAGCCTGGTGGGCTGCCGACTATGGGGTCGCACAGAGTCAGACACGACTGAAGCAACTTAGCAGCGACAGTAGCAGTTGATTTACAATGCTGTGTTAATTTCTTTTTGTTGTTGTTTTCTACCATACAGCAGAATGATTCAGTTATATATTATACATTCTTTTTCATATTCTTTATTTATTGGCCCTCTTTAAATTCTCCTAGGAAGGTAACTGTCCTGCCTTTCTTTTTGTTAAATGCTAGGGAAACCATGAGTGGGAGAGTGAGATAGTCAGCCAGGGAAGAATGGGGCTAAATAAAGAAAAGATCTCCCCCACCTAAAAATTTTTATCTTGCCCTTCTATTTGATTGCCAATTCATTTCATGTTATTTCCTTGCATGTTTCAGTTAATTAGACTTTTGAATGTAAAGTTTCATAGCTTTGTCTAGTTTGACCCTACTCTGTCCATAGATTTTGAGTAAAGCTATCCTAGAATAAGCAAGAGACAATTTTGGTCTGTTCTTTCCTTTTACAGCCCCAAAGTCTGATTTTTTCTTTTCATTAAAAGCCTCTGCATGAAGTAATACCTGTTTATAGTAATACCTATGTAAGCCAACAAGTACTATAATATTTGTGGAAGTATTACTGCTCACTCCCAATTCTTATTCATCTTTGAACTATTTCTTTTGGGTTTTCATCCTAATTGCTAAATTTCAGATTTATGCTGCTAATTCTTGCTTATAATTTCCAATTTTAAATATTTGTTTTTTATTTTAGAAGATAAGGATTTAACTCCTTTACAGTATGTATACATTTCCTCCTCCTTTCTGCCAGAACAGTTTTTCACCTTTTAAAAAATAAATTTTGAGTGTTATCAAGTAAATATCATTCCTTGTTGAGTCAAGAACTACATAAACTCTTTCTTGTACTGCTTTGCTGTTTCTGTATGTAGTATTTGATTCTCCCATTTTCTTTCTTGTTGTTCTCCTTTATTCTACAGAAGCACATCCTCCGGTAGATTTGGAGAATGGGTGTATAGGAAGTAAAATTTTTTTAGATCATGGATGTATAGCAATATTTTTATTTTCTGATTGTTTGACTCGGTATAGAATTCTAGGTTGGAAATAATTTTTCCAAGAACTGTGAAGATGTTTCTCCATTGATTTCTAGATTCCAGTGTTGCTGTTAACTGCCGTGGCATTTTTATTTTTCATACTTTGTGTGAGACTTTTTCTCCCAGGAAAATTTTGGGTTCCTAGGTGTTCTGAAATGTCATAATGCTATACCTTGGTGTTGTTTAAGTCATTATACTAAACAGTTTGTGGGCCTTTTTCTCTGGAAACCTTATCTTTTCACTCTGGGAAATTTTCACATATTGTAAAGTACATACACATGCTTACATAGCTAAACCTCTGTAATATTTTTCTTCCCTTCTTTTCTGTCTTTGGAGCATTGTTATTAATCTGATTTTGGATCTCCTGGATTAATCTTCTAATTCTGTTATCAGTTTTCTAGTATTTACCTCTTTTTGTTTGTTTGCTAGTCTTTCTAGGAGATGTCTTCAGCTTTATCTTATAACCTTTGTTTTTAGTTTTTTCCTCTCATTTTAAATTTCTAAGAATTCTATCTTATAATTCAGTGTTTCTTTCCATAGCATTTTGATTTTGTTTCATGATTGTAATAATTTCTCATTTCTCTGAAGACGTTAATCATGGTTTCCTAAAATACTTGTCTGTTTCCTTTATTATCTATTCTCAAATATCTGGTGACTTGATGTATTCTGTGTACATAGGTCTTTCAGCTAATTAGCCTTGATTTATGGCAATGTCAAAAAATTAGTTAAAAAATTAGTTGAGGGGAACCTGAAAATGTCAATACTTAGGTCTTCTTTTATTGCTATAGTTTATTATCTAGAAAGAACTATTTGATTTCCCATTTAGAGTCTGTATAAGCCCAGCTACCAGTATTTTAGACACGTAGGAGAAAAATCTGAGTACATTTCTTGTTCCATAGCTGACTACAACTTTTTTTTTCTTTCATTAATCAAATAAACATTGAAACTGTACTGAAAATAATAGTAGTAACTTCTTTTAACAGTCTCAACCTTATGGTTATTGTTGTTATTTGGACATAAAGTCATATTCACATAACCATGGATCATAACCATTTCAGGGCAGTAGAAATGCAGTATACCTATACTTTTTGTTGGAGAATTAAGTTCCAAGACATGGTCTACAAGTAACAAATTTTTTCAGACTGTAGGGTACCTGCTATCTTCTATACTTGGTATATGATATAGTAGGCTGGTTCCTTAGATGGAGAGACCCTAGAGAGAAGACTTGCTATCCTCCCAAGCAACTGCCAGTCTTTTCCATCCCAGTTTTATGAGCCTACCTTATAAAAATGCATTTTTAATGTCCCATCACCTCCTGTGTGGCGCCTCCATTACTGAGGTGTTTCATTACCTAACATTGCCTGTTAGAACCTCTTGTTCTGAAAATCCATAACTACATGATTTCTTTTCTTGTTTTAGGGATCCTTTTTAAAGGAATTATAATTTTCCTCTAGGTTTTTTCTTTATCATTTCCACTATAAGCCCAAGAATTACAGAATCTTCTTAGATAGTATTTTCCCAGGCTGAATCTGTGGTAGCTACAGATGCCTAAGCCTGCTCTTCTGGAAAGTTACTGCACATCTTGTAATGGAAAAGTACAGCAGATCTCTCTTATACACCTAGCATATCCAGTAGTTGTTACAGCCCCTAGCCCAGCACTCTCCAGTTTGCTTTACCCACTTCAAGTATTCCTTTACCTAACTAAAGGGGAATGACTATTTATTATATATGTGTAATACATATATTTATATATAGTTTATATTATATATACTATATAGTATATATAATATATAAATTGTATTTATACAATTATGAGTAATGGAGTCATAATGAGTATGAGTAAATGGAGTCATTATATGCTTATAGTTTCAGTGAATTGACTGCTGAATTTTTATTTAAGTCTTTAAATCTTACTTTGATCTGATTAACTTCTGAACATTTCTTAGTAACTAGTCAGTCTAAGTAGTCAATTCAGGACTACTTATCTATTAGATTTCTGCTCTCGTATTATATTATCTGTACTTAATAATTGAGAGGATAAAAGAAAAGAACCTCCTGGACTTGTATTTTGTACATGCTGTGTGTCTGTAGCATCTCTTCTTGCAGGTTCAATAAAACAGTGGTATGTGAATCCATTATCAGCCACATCTTCATGTTTCTCCTTCAGGTCATTAATATATCCTATCAAGAGAGCAGAATTATGGCTAAAGATAATGTTTGATCATATCAACATTTGATACTGGATATATGTTTAGATTATCCCAAAGAACAGGTCAATATTTCTTTGGTGTATTATGATAGTACCCCCTTCTCATACTCTTTATAAACAATAGAGCAAATGTGGTCCACTGTCATGGGAATTTGCTCACTGCCACTCCAGCGGTTATCTCTCCGTAGATCTGGGCAAGAAAAATAGTTACTCTGGATAATCCTTATCCCTTGAGATTTCATGGCCCAGTGTGTTCTGAATTTTACAATGTTGTTATGAAGCCTGCGTGTTCAAATAATACTTAGATGTTCTGCTTTAATAATACCTTTGGTTTCTCTTACAGTTTATCATCAGCCTTGACAAACTGGGTATTTTATAAACTGGGTATTCGATAAACTGAAAGCAAAATATTGTTTAAAATGTATTCTTTTGGTGATAATCGTGCATTGGGTATTGATGGAATGTGCTCAGTTGTGTCCAGTTCTTTGCAACCCCATGTACTGTATAGCACACCAGGCTCCTTAATCCATGGGATTTTTCTTACAAGAATACTGGAGTGGGTTGCCATTTCCTTCTGCAGGGGATCTTCTCAACCCAGGAATTGAACCTGCATCCCTGCATTGACAAGCAGATTCTTTACCACTGAACCACCTGATGGAATACTGAAAAGCAAATTACAGCTTACCCTGTGAATATCATAATGCTAACAGTTGAAGCCTATAATTCTAGGGCCTTTCCTTGAACCTTAAGTATTTTATAGATGTTATCTAATCCTAGAAAATCCCTATGCGTAGAAAGGTAGTATCCCTGTTTTTCTAGGGGGCATTAATACCGATACTGCTCAAGTGAATTGCCCAAGGTCACTCAGTGAGTTGTTGGTAAAACCAGAAATAGAATCCAAGTCTCCTGACTTCCAGTTCAGTTCTCCATCCTCAATATAGTTTTCTATCCTCTATATACCCCTACTGCCTCTCTTGGGAAAAGAAGTTAATCTTCCAGCTATTAATAGCCACCAAATTGGTGGTAGCAGCACAGTGGAGAAAAGTAACTGTCTTTACACTGCAGCATTAGTATAAAAATATCTGGTAATGGAAAATTTGACAAATGTCATGTTAAAGGGAGTGGAAAATTATTTTAAGATCTGGATCTCATTTATCTAGTTCTCAGAAAAGTAAAATTCCTTAGTAGAATAGGGATCATATTTTTCTTCCTGTTTTTAAATTGTATTTCCTAGAGGGTAATTGTCAACCTAGCCACAGCAGTCTATTGTCAACTAATGTAATAAGAATAATGCATGTACTCTTGCTGATTGTTATAACTGTATTTTTTAACTTGGTTGAAAGTTTGAACTGTTTTGTTGAAATATTTACATACACATATTTCATTCAACTTTCAGTGTAATTTAAGTTATTGTTATATTGTAAAACATACATGACATCCATTGGAAATTTTACTGCCTGATTTGAAAACATGGTGAGAAATACACATTATAGTTTCTTCCCTTAACAGCACACTTCATGCAGAATTACTTTGTGTCAGGCACCATGACGTTTACCAGAATGAAATAAGCAAAGGAAAAAAAAAAAAAAATTAAACGCAGCATAAGTTCACTGAAGCTGATCAAGTTTATCATTATTTATGTAATCAAGTCATTATTTTGTACACTAAAAAAAAGTGAGAAATCTCTATTTGCTTAAATATTTAATCATTTCTAGTATTGTGGGAGTTCACACTTAAGTTCAAACAAAACCATTTGTCTCTAAGTATTAGAGCAAGGGACAAGAATTATCCTACTAAAAATCTTTGTATAGTTTGTTTCTGTTTAAAAATTACTAAACATTTTTAATCAGGAAAATGGCATGATCAGAATTATGTTTTAACTAAGGCAAGATTGGTGAAGGTTGGGAAATGCAAGGAAAAAGTAAAAATCTAGTTATTTGGGACTCAGGTGATTGAGAAAGTAGTGGCAAGAGGTTACGCAGAATAAGAGTGTATAGCCATAAAAAAAAGAATGAAGTAATGCCATTTGCAGCAACATGGATGGACCTTGCAATTATATACTAAGTGAAGTAAATCAGAGGAAGACAAATAATATATACTATCACTTGAATGTTGAATATAAAAAACGATACGTATTTATAATCATTATATCTTCTTGGATTGAGGCCTTGATCATTACGTAGTGTTCTTCCTTGTCTCTTGTAATCATTGTTTATTTTAAAGTCTGTTTTATCTGATACAAGTATTGCTACTCCTGCTTTCTTTTGATTTCTATTTGCATGGAATATCTTGTTCCAGCCTTTCACTTTCAGTTTGTATGTGTCCCTAGGCCTGAAGTGAGTCTCTTATAGACAGCATATTTAAGAGTCTTATTTTTGTATACAGTCAGCCAGTCTGTGTCTTTTGGTTGGAGCATTTAACCCATTTACACTTAAGGTAACTATTGTTAAGGATGGCTCAGTGGGTAAAGAATCAGCCTGCAATACAGGAGATGCAGGAGATGCAGGTTCAGTCCCTGGATCGGGAAGAGCCCCTGGAGGAGGGCATGGCAGCTCATTCCAGTATTCTTGCCTCGAGAATCCCAGGGACAGAGGAGCCTGATGGGCTTCGTAGCTCATTAGGCTGCAGAGAGTCTGACACAACTGAAGCAACTGAGCACACACACGCAATCCTGTTACCAAAACCTTTATTGTTTGGGGTTTGTTTTTATAAGACTTTTCTTTCTCTTTTGTCTCCCATCTAGAGAAGTTTCTTTTGCATTTGTTGTTAACGCTGGATTGGTGATGCTGAATTCTCTTAATTTTTGCTTTATCTGTAAAGCTTTTGATTTCTTCATCAAACCTGAATGAGATCCTTGCTGGGTAGAGTAATCTTGGTTATCAGTTTCTTCCTCTTATCACTTTATAGTATATCCTGCCATTCCCTTCTGGCCTGCAGTTTCTGCTGAAAGATCAGCTGTTAGCCTTATGGGGGTTCCCTTGTATGTTATTTTTTGCTTTGCCCTTGCTGCCTTTAATCTTTGTGTTTAATTTTTGTTAGTTTGAGTATTATGTGTCTTAGCATATTTTTCTATGGGTATATCCTGCTTGGGACTCTCTGGGCTTCCTAGACTTGGATGGCTATTTCCTTTCCCATGTTAGGAAAGTTTTCTACTATAATCTCTTCAGATAGGTTCTCATACCCTTTCTTGTTCTTTTCTTCTCTGGGACCCCTGTATTTCGAATGTTGGTCCACTTAATGTTGTCCTAGAGTCTATAAGACTGTCTTCATTTCTTTTCATTCTTTTTTCTTTATTCTAATCTGCTTTAGTTATTTCCATCTTTCTGTCTTCCAGTTCACTTATCTGTTCTTCACCCTCACTGATTCTGCTATTGGTTCCCTCTAACATATTTTTTATTTCTGTTATTGTGTTGTTTGTTGCTGACTGTCCAGAACAGAAACAGGTTCACAGACATAGAAAAAAACCTTATGGACTTAGAAGGTCAAGTACTGATCCGTAGAGAAATGTATACATTTACTGGAGTTTGTTGTCATAATTGCCCAGTATCTCAAGATAGCTGTATTTATAAATTCATATTGATATTGCTATTTAGTGCTTTTTTCTGTTTTAGAATTGCTTTATAATGAGTTTATTGACATTATTAGCAATATCTTTTTTCTTTCTGACTTATTTTCTTTTAAATTTTTATTAATTTAACATAAAATATGCTTATTATTAGGGTTTTTTTCTTCTTTTAACTGATAAGGTTATTAGAAAACTATTTAGGCAACATTATTGAGCTTCTTTTTAATTTTGTTGAACAGGCACATCTCCAGGTGAATCTAATCTGCTTAAAATTCCTTCACAAAAAAGAACCCGAAGAAAATTAATGCCTTCTCCCTTGAACATAAAACATACCCAAACGTCTGTAGAGTCTGAAAATACACAGCTTAATGATTCCCTCAGCAAAGACCTTCAGCCCATTGTGTATACTCCAGAAAATTGTAGAAAAACTTATCAAAATCCATCTACAGGGACCTTATTAAAACCGTTACATACTACCAGTTTTCAGACCATCAGCTCAAATATAAACAGTGATAATTCTTTGAAAACGTTGCATGAAGTAGATATCCCTCTCAGCATGAGAAAAGAACATGGACAGGAGGATTTAAAGTCTACATTTCTTATATGTGAAGATACCAGCAGCTTGGAAAGTGAACTACCTGAACAAGAATCCCTACCAAACAACATTTTGCAAAGGTACAAAGGGGTATTTGCCAATTCTTCTTTATTTATATAGCCTTTAAACTATTGGCTTTCTTTTTGCTCTGTAGCTGTATTTAAGATCTATTTCATAGATGAAGTATGCTATCTTGATTACAAAAGTCAGTGTTTTACCTTCATTAAATCTCATTTGTCATTCTAAATATTAATCCACTAACACAATATTGTGAAGTCTTTAATTTTGAAGCTTAAGTTGATTGGCCCTCATTAGGCTAGAGAAAACCTTAAGATATATTTATTTTGTTCTTCATACTTCAGCATTAGATGTTACAAACTATCAATGGTGGATTATCAAGTGTTTATTATTATTCATTAATATCTTCACTAAAAGAAATACCACAGTTTCTATTGATATTAACAAGCCTCTCAGCTTGCTCTGAAATAGTCATAAATATAAGGTATGGTTGACTACATGTCATCCAAGCAAAAACATATCCTTCTCACTTAATCTGTATATTCATAGTTATTCTAACTATGGGAAGAATGATACCTTCACTTTTCTATGCTGTGGGGGTGCAGAAATCTCTTGATGTCCATCTGTGGTATAAAAAAAGAGAAAAGAAAACCTCAGGCAATCAAGGAAAGGTTATAGTATTGAACAGTGTTTTCCTTTATCAGTTAATGCAAGGTGCTGTTCAAATTATGGGAGTATATGCCCCATTTTTTCTCCATAGTACAAATCAAAATTACTCTGTTTTTCATTATTTAATATACAGGCTTGCCCCTTCTTCAATCTCAACCAAACATCCTCTGCCTATACCAAGCGTAGAACCATCCTACATGGCAATGACTGCTGCTGCCAGAAGGAAACGGAAACTAGTAAGGTACATTTAAATATAAACTGTTTTGATCTTTGTGTGTATGTAAGATCATCTTTACACATTGTTTCCTACAGCTCTTTTTATTAAAATTAGACTGTCAATTCACATGTGAGCATACATATAATAAGTTGCTCTGAATGTGGCACTACTTTTATATTATCAAAGATCTTGATAAAGCCCAAATATTTCACTTGATATTTGCATAAGATGTTCCATGTTTCAGATTATTTAAAATAAATTTAAACATCTTCTGGCCTTCAAAAAAGTTATTTAATTTTAAGTTTTTTCTGTTGACAACTTTTACTCATTTGGTATTTTTCCCTTTAGACATTACTGAATTTCTTCAGTCCTAAAATTATAATGTTTTAATGGATTTTGATATCTGGTTAAAATGTGATAAGTGAATAAACTTTTGTTTCTGGCTATGACATTGTAGCTTATATCAGACCTGGCTTTCCATCAGGAGCAATTATAAAAGCTAATGAAATTCAACCAGTAGCTGATTGAAAGCCCTGGGGACCAACCAACACAGCCAGGACTTAGGAGTCTAAGATCCCAGAAAAATGGAAAACAACTTGTGGAGAACTGGACTTTCTCTGCCTCTTTTTTCCATTTAGTATTTGCATCAGACTCCTCAATTCATGGCATCAAATATAGAGGTCAAGCAGAAAATGGAAGCCTAGTGCTATCAGCACCTCTCTGAGCTAAGGAAGCAAAATTATCCTGTGTAACTTTTGCCTACAGCATATTCACCAGTTTCTAAACTCCATGGAATAAAAGACCAAGAAACCAAGCTAAAAGTGGCTACCAAAAGGCTAAAGTAATAAACAAGGTTTTGATCTTTTCATGGGGCCAGGATACAAAAATTATCATTTAGGGATCATCATGAGAAGAAGCCCCGTTAAACACCCAGGGTGTTATTTGAAATCTTTGAAGGCCTATGCTCTAGGTAGGAGTAGGGCAAACTGGAAATAGACTGGTTCTTGAAAACCTGAAACAGATCTAGCCAGTTGAATTCCTTCTCTGCCCACTTGCCAGAAGAAAATTTATCATCTCTGAAGAATATATGATCTCCAGCCTCTCCAGTTTTTCATATGCAGTGTTTACCACTTAAGCAAAAGTTACCAAATATGCCAGGAGACAGGACAAAATGACTGAAAATCAAGAGAAAAAAACAGAGAAGCAGTAATGAAGATACTGAAATTATCAGATAGGGACTTAAATTTAGTTGTGATTAAGTTCAATAAAACAGATGATAATTTCCCAGAGAACTGGGTTCTATTAAAAGGAATCAAATGGATATTCTAGAGCTGAAAAATAGAATTTACTGACATTGCAACACAGTAAATCAATTTAACAAATTAGGTATGGCAGAAGAAAGTTTAGTGAACTTTCATTAAAGAAAGATAGGTTTCATTAAAGAAGATAGGTTAATAAAAAGATGTCCAAACTAATGTACAAAAGAATAAAAAGATTAAAATACAGAGAAGAGCAAAAAAGAGATCTATGGTACACAGACCTAGCATGTATGCATTTTGAGTCCCAGAAAAAAATGAGAAAAAAAAATGTAAAAACAAAAATAAACAAAATAAAACTAGTATTTGAAATGATGCTAGCTAATAATGTTCCAAACTGACCAAAGATAAGAGAACATAGGCTCAAGAAGCACTGCAGACTGCAGGCGGCATTAATACAAAGCAACATACCCAGGTAAATAGCAGTAAAGCAGCTAAAAATTAAAGACAGGGAAAAATATCTTAAATATATTGTTATATGACATGAAGTTCATTATATATTCTTTATATCCTAGAACACTGAATTCAATGAAAAGATATAGTGAGTGGTTAAATTGTAAAATGGATCTGATTTGCTTTAACTCTTTTTCTTTAGTATGTGATTATGGAAAGAAGAGTATACAATCTTAAGATAACTCTTTTTTTTAAGTTTCCTTTTTTCCACTGTGGACCTGTTATCATCTGGGCTAGTGTTAACAAATTTACAAATAGCCTATTTATTTGTGCCACATAGAGTGTGATCTCATAGTTGCATCCAACATCTGTTCTTTCTTCTCCAGAATACAGTAGAGTCTTGGAATGTTTATGTTTAAATTTCGTGGATTGATTTTTCCTGAATGTCTCTGATTATCCATGACAGTTACAATCTTGTATTTTGCTATGTCACTAATTTGAATTGTGCAATTTGTTATATATAGGAATCAATCATTTACTGAGCCTAGCTAACCACCATCATCTGTTTTATCCATCTTCTCACTAATTTTTATTATGTCAGTCATGTTATTCTTTTCATTAATTAGTGCTGGAGACTTGACTTTTTCTTCACTGGTAACATGCCCTGCTGTTTTAACTCAAATCTAACAAAAGTTTATAGCTAAGAATAACTTAAATGCAAACATAGACATTATCAAAATGAAATGATTTTTCAAGAAATATCCAGGTATATAAATGGTGTATTTGGAGTGGGTTTAGATAAATTAAAGAGCTTCCACACAAACATCTAATATTGTGAAATAATATTAAAGGACAAATAAAGTAAGATTTCTCATAGCCTATTAATTGCTCTGGTACATTCCCTCTGGTACCAATAATTAGATCCTGCCATTAACTAAGGTTAAAAGAGATTAATGTTAGAAATGTACATAATTACTTTTTTAAAAAATCTTCCTTTCCCCCTATTAAACCTACATGAGCTTGAGAGTAATAAACTCTGGTATTTTCCACTTAGCAATTTTATGTACATATTTAGATGTGTGTATATATCATTATGGTTTTTAAAAATAAAGAATGGCTCCATGTGTATAGTTATTTATTTATCTATTTTGTCAGTTTTTCTTTCAAAAAAAAAACACAAAACATTATCATCCAGAAGCACTGGATATTCCAAAAACCTACCAGACTGAATTTTTTAGTAGTACTTAAATTGAGAATATCAGATATGTAATAATTTCCATTTCTTAATCATTCTAACAGACTATTTTAACTAACTGAATCAATTTGCCAAATATACAAATAAAATACCTATGTAAATTTTTACTTATAAATTATATTTATTAATTTGAGGTTTTGTTTGCTTTATGTCTGGTTGGTTACTTGGTTTTTTGTTTGTTCCACTGTCTTTCTTGGCACTCAAAATGGTCTCACATGTGCATACATTTTTGGTTTTGAAAAAAGTCTGTGATTACAATTAGAAATTATCTCAGCTGAAAGAATATGAGATGCATTACATTTATTAAGCAGAAATATTCTACCTATGTACAAAAATAAAGAGCTAATCTTTTATTGATAGTTATGGAAATATATTTGGCACACAACTAGAATATTCTTTAGGTTTCTTCTCAAGATAGTCTTTAAAATAATTTGAATTTGTACCCATAACAATTTTAGATCTTTTTATCTTATGATCTAAAATCTTACAGAAATTTATAACAAATATTTCATTAGTTGACTAAATCCTAAAAATACTTAAATGTTTTACTTTTATATAAATATATAACTTATTTTATTAGGCTTTGATTTCATTCCTAGAAATGTGAGTTTTACTCAAGTAAAACCCTGATTTTCAAGTAAAAACAAAAGGCCTAGAACTAGCCAAAGTAAAGAATCATACCATAAAATCATTAAGACAACTTTAACATAAATTGTTTGGAAAAACAAACTTTATCAAAAGTAACCAATGACACTGATCTTTATACTTGAAGAAATAAAAAATCACCAAATGACCAAAAAAGAATTTGATTTTATAAATGTGTATGTTTATATATATATATATATATAAAATCAAAAATGTGTGCTTTAGTATCCAAAATGGATTTATAGTAATTTAGTTTATTTGGTAACATTTAGGAATAGAAAATTTCTACAACTGAATTTAGTTTGATAACGCAGGTACTTCTCTATAACCATTTTGGGAAGGCATTATTTGCATTATTAAACAGAGTTGGTAAATCACCATTATGAACACTGTGATCATTTCTCTAACAGGCTCTAAAAAATTTAGATACACAGGCTGACTTATTTTTCCCAGTATTCACTGAGTCTATACCTATCTTTCTTTACTAGCATATTAAATTGCCATTTCTGACTATTTTGAATGACCATATAACTAACCCATATTCTGCTGTTCCACAGACATAAACCCACATCACTTTCCCACGTGGTTAGGATTCCCAGAACAAGTTGTTGCCATAAGGAAAAGTCTCTAATTGTTAATCCAACAATCAAATTAGTATAAACTTGTAAAATGGTATAGAATATGTTGACTTGCAAGAAATTTTCCTAAAATTAGCTTATTTGAATTAGTGTAGAAAGAGATCTTCCACTTTGACCTCCAACGCTGCCTGCTGAAACTTGACCTCCATAGGACTGGGAAGGGTTGGATCGCTGTTTTTCAGGACCCAGATTAAACTCATCCCATCCACAGAATCTTCCCTTTTTCTTTCTTCTTCTGAACTCAGGAACCTACAGCATTGAAAACCTGCCAGACTGTTTTTTACTCTGTCTTGTATTATTTTATGTGTCTTATTTTTCCCCCACCCCACCATATATCTATTATGTAAATTTTCAGGACATGGGTTGTTTATGCCCTATTCACTTGTGTATTTTGTGACATGAAGCCACAGTAGGTGCTCAGTAATTTGTCAACTCAGATTAAGATAGAAATTTGATCTGTTAATAGCATGAGACTGATATTCTTTTCATTTCACTTTGTATAATTGCAATAATCAGAGAGAGATACTCAGTTATTATCATGCTTTGATTTAAAAACAAGGTTTCCAAACAGTCTCACTTGTTTATATCCCCCAGATTAGAGGTATTATAATCTGAGTTTAGTGTTTCACCTCTTGGAGTGAGCTCCTTATCTCTACACTTTGAATAACGGTGTTTGCATGCAGTTCAACATAGCACCCTGAAATGTTCTGTTAAAGAATTGTGACATACACCTCTAATCATAATCTCTGATTTGAATACACATTAAAACACACACAGCCAAATTCTCCTATGGGCCAAAAATTTACTTAGTATCTCCAGTCACTTCTATGGGATTTTACAACATAATATTTAGTATTTCACTTTTTCTTTAATCATAATTGTACGTAGAATATGTATTTGAACTTAGAGATACAAAAGATTGCTTTACTAAAATAAAAAAATTTTCC
Source organism: Oryx dammah (assembly GCF_014754425.2). NCBI lineage: Eukaryota > Metazoa > Chordata > Mammalia > Artiodactyla > Bovidae > Oryx > Oryx dammah. The sequence goes on along the minus strand of NW_024070201.1, from coordinate 56,424,894 downwards.
CCTGAAGCTCTGCATCAAATACTTCATTAACTGCTGAGTTAAATTCTGGATCTGCCAAGCGTGTTCATCAAGATAATTCAAGTGATAAGCACTTACAAGAAAACAGACCAACTATGGGTATGTCTCAGCTCTTATTCTGATATTTAATAAATGGTTAACTAACATGTATAAACTTCACATATTTTTACAGTGCTTTCATAAGAATCTCCTTTTATATACTCATCACCTTTATTACATAGTGAGTGGTTACCCCTGATATAGATAAGAAAACTTAAGACACAAAATAGAAAACACACTTACCCAAGACCACAAAGAGATTTCTTGATGGAGCCAGAACTCAGAACTGGGTCTCCTGACTCTACATTCTGTACCCTTTTGGTTATAGAAACTGCCTTATATTGCAGAAGGGTGGGTAATTAATTTAACTAATATTTGATATAATTAGCTATATTACTTAATAGGTTTACAGATAAACTATATCTGTAAATGTATCTGAAATTTTTCTCTTTGCCTATTATTTTTAGTAATTTAGCCTCTGACTCATTTGTGCAGTTATTGGGAGATTCAAGTCTTTATCTGGTTGTAATCATATTTTAACTCCTGTTAGCAAGTTGAAAAGAATGCTGATGGCAGTGACTGTGCTTGTGTTGTGCTCAATTGTGTCCAACTCTTTGCAACCACATCTGGTGACAACATCCCCTCAGTTGCTTATGGAGGTGACATGAGTCCATGGTAACAAAGCATCTTCATGAAACTAGAGTATATAGTGTCCATCAGTTCCTAGGCCTTTGTGTCCTGACCCATTTTTCTGACATTATAGTTCCTAAGACTTCAATTAGGAAGTATTTATTTACTACATTCTCACTATGTGCTAGGTTCTGTGATGAATATAGAGATCATTAAGACTCAATTTGGTTCTTCCCTAAAGGAACTTATAATTATAGTACTTGGAATTTTTAAAGGGAGTTCATGAGATAGTGATTATACTGAGAATAACATGAAAACTATTATTACTTTTTTTCTTGTCAACACTTTTTCATTGGAGTAATATAAAATTTCTCAATAGCGTTGTCAGGCTGCATTGATAAATCATTACTTCTTGTGGTGGCCACAAGAAGTTCCTTAAGTTCAGTGGAAATGTCTTTCATGCAAATTTAAAAATCAGTGAAGTCCTGAAAAGAAAAATTTACTGTGACTATTTGATTTAGCATGCCATATTTAGTAATGTTTAATAGTGTGTATATGCAGGTGGTGTAGATATGTATAGTCCCTTTGGTCTCCCAAAAAAATTCTCCAGGAAGTCATAATTCTACAACTAAATAATAAATTTATGATAATTGTCAAATAATAGAGATCTGGGTTTCCTAATATGCTTATTTTCTAAGAATACTATAAAATGCATCAAGTATCTTATGCGTAAAGAGAGAAGAGAGAACAGTAGGAGAGAATACTAAACTACAGTACTTGCCAAAGGGGAAATAATCATGTCTTATTTAAGAATAACAGAGCCCTTAGAAAAGGGTATTAAAGTGAAGGTCCCTGGTAGTCAGACGGTAAAGAATCTGCCTGCATTACAGGAGACTCAGTTTCAGTCCCTGGATCAGGAAGATCCCCTGGAAAAGGGAATGGCAACCCACTTCAGTATTCTTGCCTGGAAAACCCCATGGGCAGAGGAGCCTGGCAGGTTATAGTCCATGGGGTTGCAAAGAGTCAGACATGACTGAGCAACTAACACAACTTCAAGTGGTTTATGTGGGCTTCCCAGGTAATGCTAGTGGTAAAGAATCCACCTGCTAATGCAGGTAACCCAGGTTCCATCCCCCTAGTCGAGAAGATTCCCTGGAATAGGAAGAGGCGACCCACTTCAGTATCCTTGCCTGGAAAATTCCATGGACAGAGGAGCCTGGTGTGCTTCAGCCCATGGGGTCACAAAGAGTTGGACGTGACTGAGCACACCCACACATACTGAATGGTTTATGTCCATTAGGATATCCAAGTGAAAATTCCCAAATACACATTAGGAATTACTAAAGAAGTAAGAGAGAACCAGGGCTGCCTTCCTTAGAATCTATGCAACTGACTTCTCCAACTAACATAGTACCAAGACAAAAAAAAAAGGAAGCATCAGTGAAAATGACCTTAATTCTGTTTACTGAGCCTTGAGAGAATCAAGAAGTGTTGAAAGAATATGTGCCCCTAAAACTAAAACCTAATGTGACCAAGAAAATGACTGAGTGATTAGTCAGACCTATAAAGAAGTCAGTGCCCTCCAGTTGTAACAACACTACATTGGGTAGAGAATCATTGTGAACACTGATAAAGAGCCAGAAGAGGGGCATAGAGAAATGGAACCCATTTGTGAGGTAGCAGTGGAAGGAAAAAGGACTATGGGATCAGGATCAGCACACTAAGAAGTGCTGATTCCAGTGATACTTCTAAGTTGGAAAAATACAGAAGTTTCAAAGTCCAGGGAAGTAATCCAAAGAATGAAAAAAAAATTTGATGGTGCACAAAAGAAAGGGAACTATGCTCATAGAAGTAGTCTCTCCTAGTTCAAAAAGAAGTAAAATGTGAGAGTTTTTTCACTGACTTCACTTGCTGACTTTGGGGAATGGGCGGGGCATATGTTACCTCTGCACTAAAACTTCAGTCTATAATATAGAGAAATCTATTTCTACTTTCAAGCCAAAGTATTAATGTTCCTTTGTTGGTGTTATACTTTAAATCATTAATTACCAGCTGTGAAGTTTAGTGAATGGTGAAAATTCTTTTTGAATTATACTTTACAATATTTATATATCTCTCTATTTCTTCTCTAGACTATAAAAGAAATATCCATAAAATAAAGCCGAGCATGGTTAGAAAGTTTGGAAGAAGTATTTCAAAAGGAAACCTAAGATAAGCCTCTTCGAAATCAAGGGGAAAAAAATCGAGGAGTCTGCTTTTAAAAGAGTTTTTCGCCAGGACCCTTTCAGGAACTTGTTTAAACTCTGAAAGAAGACCATCTTAAAAACTTGGTGTACTCAAATACCTTTAGCAAGCAGAAAATGAAATTCCTTTTGTTTTGTGCTTTTGTATTCTAAGCAAATATAAAATTTCAAGAGAAAAGGTATGTTTTGCATTTCTAAAATATTTGCTTCCCTTTAAAATTCCTGAGTCAGTGTGGTGGCAGCTCAGTTTTACTATGCTGCAAGTTGATTAGAACATTTTAGAAAATAATAGAGTTAAATTTCCCTTACTGGTTTTTTAAACTGAGAATTTAGGAGTGATAAAATTATGACCCAGGATTTATTTGGTCTGACATTGTTTTAATCATATATCTGACCTTTCTTTCCAAACGTATTTAGATGTACAAATGTACATATATGTGCCGATAAAGCTGTTGTAAATATTATTTAAATAGTGTTCATTAATAAAATACTAATATTGTCTCTTGCTACTTGATATATTAAATATGTAAACTTGATCATGCCTCCTTTTCTGTCTCATGACTGACTACCCCTTGCGTGCGTGTGTGCCTGAGTGGTTTGCATGCCCTTCTCCCAGGGATCTTCCCTTACACACCTTAAACTACTACTTTTCATAAACTGTCAATTTTGTATATTTGTATTTCAAATTAGTCCAAGATAAGTGGCACTAGAACCAAGTCTGAGAATAATCTATAGGTTTCTTAATGATAATGAGAACATGTTTTAATCATTTTTTCTGTGATAGGAAGTACATGGAGCTGCAACTTAATCTTATGTCCTTGTTCACCTGCCTTGTTTGGCCTGTTTATCTTCTGATTACAAGTATTTGGTTAAATGCACTTTTAATTTCATATGGCTTAGGAACTGTCCCATCTAAGCAAACAGCCATTTAACAATCAGCTGCATATTTTAGGCCTTTTAGTTGTTGATCATGTTTTTCAAATCAAAATCTAGTTGGAAGAGTGTGAGATGGAATAATGATCTTTGAAGTTTCTTCCCACTGTGACCGGTATAATTCCATATTCATCAAAGTGCACACAGGATGTATTGTAGGGAGAACAAACATAGACAATTTTTGTTTTCCCTTTGTCATTAGGACTTTGATTGTGTTGCCTATTTATCAGTTGCATTGGCCTCTTTATTATTCCTTTCCATTTTTCTAAGGTAATTATAAGGTTTCAAAAGAAATCTTTTTACCACGTACTGATGAATGGCTAGCTAGCAGGATTAAGTAACCCTACCTCATGGTCCACCTCATACCATAAGACATGAGTGATTTTCTTAGATGCCACTTTTATTGACTAGGGATTTCACCTTCCATAAAAGTTCCTAACACTACCTTTGCATTACAACCACATAAAGGAGAAATTAGAGGGAATAAATTGTAATGAATGTGGGAAAAGAAACCTGTTGAATATATGAATAAGGACTGTTGGATATATGAATAAGGAAAAACTACATGCATTTAAACTAAAATAAGGTGCTATAATTAATAAGTCACTAGAAAGCAATTTTTAAATAAACTTTATGTAGAAGACAGACTGATCATAAACATATGACTCAGTGAATTTTCACAGAATAAACACACCCGTGTAACCAGCCCTGAGATCAAGGAATAGAGAATTATCAGAATCCTAGAAGCCTCTCTCATATCCCACCTCCCTCTAAGGCTGACGACTATACCAACACCATAGATTGATTTTTAACTAAAATAATTTATTTTTGTTAAAAGGTAATATTTTTTCCAAAAAGAACTGTAAACGATACAAATATGCTTCCTCATCCTCTCAACCACCCTCTACCAATGTTCCCAGTTGTAACCACTGCTAATAGTTAAGGTATGCTGCTAAGTCATTTCTTTATATTCAAACCTCTATACTTGTTTTTTTATTTTTTTTTAAAAGTATCATCTGATTTGTTTTGCAGTTTATTTTTTTATTCTCATTTGAAAGCAGCTTGGGCATCTTTGTAAAATCTCTTAAGTGTGAATTTCATAAATACCACTATCGCAGATAGATTGCTCTTTAGTGACAATTGGTAGCAAATAATTTCCATGAAGCAAGTCAAAGATCAGAGAGAAACCCAAATGATGCTGTTTCTTTTGACTAACACTGCACACAGTTTCTGAGAATATTTAGGAGTAGTCGGTATAATCTCTATGTCATGATGTCCAAAGTATAGTCCACAGAACATGGCTCAGCTAGATACCCTGCCAAGAAGAGGGCTCCGTGTCAAAGAAGAGTGGGAAGCAGCAGCCTTCCAGGACATTGTCTGCACCCTTTGTGTGTGGATCACAATAAACTGTGGAACATTCTGAAAGAGATGGGAATACCAGACCACCTGACCTGCCTCTTGAGAAATCTGTATGCAGGTCAGGAAGCAACAGTTAGAACTGGACATAGAACAACAGACTGGTTCCAAATAGGAAAAGGAGTACGTCAAGGCTGTATATTGTCACCCTGCTTATTTAACTTCTATGCAGAGTACATCATGAGAAACGCTGGGCTGGAGGAAGCACAAGCTGGAATCAAGATTGCCGGGAGAAATATCAATAACCTCAGATATGCAGATGACACCACTGCTGTGGCAGAAGGTGAAAGGAACTAAAAAGCCTCTTGATGAAAGTGAAAAAGTTGGCTTAAAGCTCAATATTCAGAAAACGAAGATCATGGCATCCGGTCCCATCACTTCATGGGAAATAGGTGGGGAAACAGTGGAAACAGTGTCAGACTTTATTTTGGGGGGCTCCAAAATCACTGCAGATGGTGATTGCAGCCATGAAATTAAAGGACGCTTGCTTCTTGGAAGGAAAGTTGTGACCAATCTAGATAGCATATTGAAAAGCAGAGACATTGCTTAGCCAACAAATGTTCGTCTAGTCAAGGCTATGGTTTTTCCAGTAGTCATTTATGGATGTGAGAGTTGGGCTGTGAAGAAAGCTGAGTGCCGAAGAATTGATGCTTTTGAACTGTGGTGTTGGAGAAGACTCTTGAGAGTCCCTTGGACTGCAGGGAGATCCAAACGGTCCATCCTAAAGGAGACCAATCCTGGGTGTTCATTGGAAGGACTGATGCTGAAGCTGAAACTCCAATACTTTGGCTACCTGATGTGAAGAGCTGACTCATTTGAAAACATCCTGATGCTGGGAGGGATTAGGGGCAGGAGAAGAAGGGGATGACAGAGGATGAGATAGTTGGATGATATCACCGACTCAGTGGACATGGGTTTGGGTGGACTCCGGGAGTTAGTGATGGACAGGGAGGCCTGGTGTGCTGCAGTTCATGGGGTCACAAAGAGTCGGATATGAGTGAGCGACTGAACTAAGTGATACCCTTAAGAAAATACTTTGAGCAAAAATGTAGGGATTGATAATGACTACAATTAACAGAACATTATAGAATAGAGTTGAAACTATATTCATGAAAATTATTTGCCAGTTTGAAACAAACACTTTCACACATTAATGCTAACTCCACCAGTCTTTCATTTTTACTAAGTTAAGACTTAAGTTTGGTTTTGGTAAAGTAACATAATACAAATAAGTTTTTATTATACTTTCCTACTTTTGTAAATTAGTTGGAATACTTGTTCTCGTGTGCCTGGATATTGTATTAACTTTGTTTATATCCCAGGAGGTAGGTATAGTACATACCATGTATGATGAATGACAGCTCTGCTATAACAGGGCATACATGTTTCTCAAAATCACTGAGCTATGCCAAATTGTGTGATGAAGACACAGGGCTTACCAGGCAAATGGAGTTAAGAGTACCACACTCAAAAACTGTCATTGGCACAGTAAACACCAAAACCTAATTAAATGTTTAAGAAATGCATAAACGCTACTATAATTAAGGCGCTTTGCCCTGAAAAAGTAATGAAGTTTGCTCATGGAAATGGGTGTAAGAGAGTTGCAGCGTATGGGTTAAAATGAAATGATGGCAGGCCAGTGGGTGATCTAAATCAGGTAGAAATGTGTAACATCAGATGTGGATGGCTGTGGCCCATTGTTCTCGAGAGATGTGTGTGTTTTGTGTACCCCATGGCTTGGTTCACCTGTGTGCAGGTTTCTGTGTTCACCTAATGTTACTTTTGGATGAAATCTCATAAATGTAAAATGCACATTATGCTGAAATTGTTCCCTGATGTATAAATGGTGTCAGAGCACAAGCATATTTTCAAAACAGCTACAGCAGAACCAACTATACATATTGAATGTATGCTTAATAATCAGAAAAAGGATTTGCATGCATAAGAAATTTATTTTAAATCATCCTTTGGTTCTTTAACATTTAAATAACTTGGATATCTAAGGTAACTGCTCAGTTAGCCCTTTGGTGTTAATGGAGATGCAAGCCCTAGAATCAGATCAGACATATTAACTTTGCTTTGAGAGCAACTTCCAGTCACAGACGTTATAGTGTCCCATCATTTGTGAAGGAGCCATTGTCAGTCAATAACTCTTAATAATAGTCTTACTTTTTTTGGACTCTTGTCACGTGATGATCGCTTTAAATGCATTTTTCATTTATTCCTCACAACAAGCCTTTACAGTAGATGTTACAGACTCTCAGTCCCTCATTCACAATTCTAAAAACTTCACAAATTTTGAAAATCAGAAGTTTTCTGTTTTGGTAATTTTTGTCTGTAAAACCTTACTTCTGCTAATGCGGGACTATTTGATGGTCTTTATCCCACCTAGTGTGAACATTCAAAGTTTCCACTGCAGAAGTGTTAATGTCTGATTTTGAGATGTTGCCTCAGTCCCCGTAGGTGTAGTTATATAAGTATAGCATATATATCATTTATTTTCTAAAATGAAAATTTTGAATTCCCAAACTGCTAGCCACAACTATTTTACATGATGATTTATAGACAAAATGTATTTATTTTTCTACTTAGAAAAAAAGATGACACTTAGAAAAGTGAATTTGTCAAAGACCACAGTAGGAGAGTTGGAACTTTGAACTCAGTTTGGTGTAAAAGAGTTACTGCTATCCCTAGTCCATGCATTGCCTCCATCTACAGTGGGGTAATACTCTGCATAGATAGATAGATAGATAGATAGATAGATAGATAGATAGATAGATAGATAGATAGATAGATA
>NW_024070201.1:56246502-56416808 GCF_014754425.2 Oryx dammah | reverse complement strand
ATAGATAGATAGATAGATAGATAGATAGATAGATAGATAGATAGATAAAGTATACAAAAAAGATCTACTACAGAAAATAAATTCCACTCCCATGGTCATCTGTGATTTGGTAGATTTGTTCAATGTTTTATATAGTTGTAAGTAAATTAGGTTTAGCTTGTATTGTTTATATCAAAAAGAAAACAATTTAGAGTATTATTAAATATTAGTAGCAGTCTTTAATATTACTGTGAAAGTGAAAGTTGCTCAGTTGTGTCCGACTCTTTGCAACCCCATGGACTATAACAATCCATGGAATTCTCCTGGCTAGAATACTGTCATGAGTAGCCTTTTCCAATCCAGGGATTGAACCCAGGTCTCCCCCATTGCAGGCAGTTTCTTGACCAGCTGAGCCACAAGGGAAGCCCTTAATATTACTAAAGGCATTCACAAATCCTATGTATTGATTTTTCAAGGACAATTTTATGTGTGTCTTGCAATCAAAGTATCACATGGTATTACTTGTTGCATATTCACAACTTGCTCAAAAGTTGTTGGCAACTACTCAACTTGAGTCATTGGTTTATATTCAAAATGTTTTTGTATATAATCAAAATTTGAAGATGCAACTCAAACACTAAGACAAAATATAACTTTGTTTTCAGGAGTCAGCACAGGATGGTTGTTTCTGAAATGTGTATGTAGAGTGCTGGGTTATTCCTCTCCTGTAACTTCCCCCAAAATGTGGCAGTTGACAGATAGTCCATACTTCTCAGAGTGAACATCGTTTAAGAAACCACTCAAGCTTTGCAAATGGCAAGATCTGCATAACAGCCACTGTAGGGATTAGTCCATCAAGTTAAGAGCTGCCAGGAAAGGTTAGTTCTGAGATATTTCTGTCACATGTGTATATGTACATAAAGCAGATGTAAGACAAAATAAGCCAAGAGCCATAATAAAAAAAAATTAAGAATGAAAAAGTAGTTTATTCTCATACTTTCAAACAGATGGAAGGTGAAAGATGTCTGTTTGATATAATTAAGAAGATTAGTGACATGAGAGGAAAACAGTTCTATGATCAGGACTTTGGACACAAATGCTGTCCTCAGCCTCATTTCTTATCCCTGCAGAATATTCTTATTCTCTGCAAGCCACTTCTCAAATAGAAAATATAAGGAATCCTTTCCAATACCACCACCCTCTGCTCACATTTCTTTCCCATTCTCCCTTCATGTGCCTGTTTCAGAATCACAGTATCTTTTTTTAATTATTATTTCCCCCCTGTTCTTCCAAATAACAATTATTAATGTAGGTTAACTCCCACCCCAATCCTCATTCAGTTCAAAATGCTGCCTGAGAATGCTGCAAGTGCATTGCTCCCTTGAAATATTCATGTCAGATAAAAAATATTAATCTATTTCAACTAAGCCTGAAAGAGCATCACCTGACTGCTCTGACTATGTTCTCTACTCTTCCTGCTTCCTTTGTTTTCTCCAAATAAATCTACCTTCATTCCACTTCCCTATTCAATGTCAAGACAGCTGAACCATGGAGCCCTCAGTTAGCCCCTACAGTTTGAAGAGAATCTACTTACAAAATAGATTCCCAGCAGCCATCAACTTTTTTTACTGTCTTGCATTTCAGAGCACTACCCAAAATGTCCCCAACTCAGAAAAAAAGTTCCCAGTTACACCACTGAGCTTAATAGATAACTACAGTGGGAGTTTTCCCCTATAAAAAATGATAGTTTCCAAGTTTGAATGCCTAAGTAATTTTAAATATTGGAGTCAATATTTAAGGGCCTCTACTTTTTCTCCAAAAACTTCAATTTAACCTCTTTCAGCTATTCATCATTTTACCTGTAAAATTTTATTCTCTTACGTAGAGACCAAAGTGAATTAGCTTTTCTTTATCAGCTTCACTAGGATTGCCATGTAGATGAAATTGATTTTGCCACAAATTTTGGGACCATATTCCTTTCAGGTGTTTAGTTAATTACTAAATTTTTTTCATTCTTACAAGCCTTTACTTTTCTTCCCCAAGATTTGTATAATTTAAACCTGTAACCTCTCTTCATTATACTATTATATATAATTATTCAAATGTTTTGCAAGTTAGATTATCAAGTATTTATACATGTCCACAGAGTTATGATTATACAGTGGAAGTGAGAAATGGATTTAAGGGACTAGATCTGATAGATAGAGTGCCTAATGAACTATGGACTGAGGTTCATGCATTGTACAGGAGACAGAGATCAAGACCATCCCCATGGAAAAGAAATGCAAAAAAAGCAAAATGACAGTCTGAAGAGGCCTTGCAAATAGCTGTGAAAAGAAGAGAAGCAAAAAGCAAAGGAGAAAAGGAAAGATATAAGCATCTGAATGCAGAGTTCCAAAGAATAGCAAGAAGAGATAAGAAAGCCTTCCTCAGCGTTCAATGCAAAGAAATAAAGGAAAACAACAGAGATCTCTTGAAGAAAATTAGAGATACCAGGGGAACAGTTCATGCAAAGATGGGCTCTATAAAGGACAGAAATGGTATGGACCTAACAGAAGCAGAAGATATTAAGAAGAGCTGGCAAGAATACATAGAAGAACTGTACAAAAAAGATCTTCATGGCCAAGAAAATCACAATGGTGTGATCACTCACCTAGAGCCAGACATCCTGGAATGTGAAGTCAAGTGGGCCTTAGAAAGCATCACTACGAACAAAGCTAGCGGAGGTGATGGAATTCCAGTTGAGTTATTTCAAATCCTGAAAGATGATGCTATGAAAGTGCTGCACTCAATATGCCAGCAAGTTTGGAAAACTCAGCAGTGGCCACAGGACTGGAAAAGGTCAGTTTTCATTCCAATCCCAAAGAAAGGCAATGCCAAAGAATGCTCAAACTACCGCACAGTTGCACTCATCTCACATGCTAGTAAAGTAATGCTCAAAATTCTCCAAGCCAGGCTTCAGCAATACATGAACCATGAACTTCCAGATGTTCAAGCTGGTTTTAGAAAAGGCAGAGGAACCAGAGATCAAATTGCCAACCTCTGCTGGATCATGGAAAAAGCAAGAGAGTTCCAGAAAAACATCTGTTTCTGCTTTATTGACTATGCCAAAGCCTTTGACTGTGTGAATCACAATAAACTGTGGAAAATTCTGAAAGAGATGGGAATACCAGACCACCTGACCTGCCCCTTGAGAAATCTGTATGCAGGTCAGGAAGCAACAGTTAGAACTGGACATGGGATAACAGACTGGTTCCAAATAGGAAAAGGAGTACGTCAAGGCTGTATATTGTCACCCTGCTTATTTAATTTCTATGCAGAGTACATCATGAGAAACGCTGGGCTGGAAGAAGCACAAGCTGGCATCAAGATTGCCAGGAGAAATATCAAACACCTCAGATATGCAGATGACACCACCCTTATGGCAGAAAGTGAAGAGGAACTAAACAGCCTCTTGATGAAAGTGAAAAGGGAGAGTGAAAACTTTGGTTTAAAGCTCAACATTCAGAAAACGAAGATCATGGCATCCAGTCCCATCACTTCATGGGAAATAGATGGGGAAATAGTGAAAACAGTGTCAGACTTTATTTGGGGGGCTCCAAAATGACTGTAGATGTTGACTGCAGCCATGAAATTTAAAGAAATTAAAATATTTGGAAGAAAGGTTATGACCAACCTAGATAGCATATTGAAAAGGCAGAGACATTACTTTGCCAACAAATGTCCTTCTAGTCAAGGCTATGGTTCTTCCAGTAGTCATGTATGGATGTGAGAGTTGGACTGTGAAGAAAGCTGAGCACTGAAGAATTGATGCTTTTGAACTGTGGTGTTGGAGAAGACTCTTGAGTCCCTTGGACTGCAAGGACATCCAACCAGTCCATTCTGAAGGAGATCAGCCCTGGGTGTTCTTTGCAAGGAATGGTGCTAAAGCTGAAACTCCAGTACTTTGGCCACCTCATGAGTGAGTTGACTCACTGGAAAAGACTCTGATGCTGGGAGGGATTGGGGGCAGGAGGAGAAGGGGACGACAGAGGACGAGATGACTGGATGGCGTCACCAACTTGATGGACTTGAGTCTGAGTGAACTCCAGGAAATGGTGATGGACAGGAGGCCTGGCGAGCTGTGATTCATGGTGTCACAAAGAGTAGGACACGACTGAGCGACTGAAGTGAACTGAACTGAACAGAGTTGTTATTCTGACATTTTAGTAATACAGCAGACATTTGTTTCGCTTGGTTCAACTAACCTGAGTTTGATGAAGCCATCTCACTTTTTCTCTGGGAAACCACTCTCCCTCAGTGAGATCCTAATGAAATTACCTCTGCATACACATGGACGCACACACACATTCCCTCAGCTCATCGTGACTACTCTGTAGCCCAACTTCCTGTTAACAATGATTGGTTTCAAGTAGACATCTGATCCAAAATTCAGTGGTTTCCCAGTCTCTTTGACAAGTGGTGCTGGGAGAACTAGACAGCCATATGTTAAAGGAAAGAGAAATCCAAGTGAAAATCACAATGAGGTATTTATTACCTCACACCTGTCAGAATGACTGTCATAAAAAAAGAACACAAATAACACATTGGCAAGAAAGCAGAGAGAAGGAAACCGTCGTACACTGTTGGCGAATATGTAAATTGGTGCGGCCTCTGTGGAAAATAGTATGGAGATTTCTCAAAAAAAATAGAGAGCTACCATATGACCCAGCAATTCATCTTCTGGATATATATCTGAAAAATTTTTTTGAAAAAATACATGGGCAAATGAAGGAATATGTAAAGATAGAGAACCAAGGCCCCCTACATTGGGAGCTCAGATTCTTAGCCGCCAGACCACCAGGGAAATCCCAATAGTTCTTTTAGTTTTCCTTTTTCTTATTTGGTATCCATGATGTGAATATACCATAAATTTAACTTTTCACTTCTTGAAGGACATTTTGGTTGTTTCTATTTTGAGGACATTGCAAATAAAATCACTACACACATTCACATACAGGTTTTGCGTGTTGAGCTCTTTTCATTGATTTTTCTGTCATTTACAAGAACTGAAAGCATTTTGAATAAAACAAGCAGAAAAATAGCAGAAGCGTGTAGGAAGGAAAATTTTCTCCATCCTTACATATTCCTCATTTGCAGTCAGAGAGCACTATATAAGCCATGTTCCTTCATGGGGTTGACTGGATACGAATTTCAAGATCTGAACTTGGAGAAAAGTTGTAAAAATCTCTATACCCTGTGAATTCTCCAATCCAGATCTCATGTCTACTTCTCAGCTGAGATGTGAGGGATTAGTTTTTCCCAAAACTCCCAACATGTAATACTTCTTTGTACTATATGACTTCTCAAAGATATGGCCAGGTTTAAGTTCTTCACATAATTAAACTGATAATTTTTTTTATTATATCAGAGTGCTCACTTAAACTCTATGGTCTGTTCATGTTCACTCTATTCCTTCTTTCTTCCTTTCATATACATATACACCAAACAATATCCTGAGTTTCTGAATTAAATCACTCCCATGTACAGACGAACCATAGCTGCATCATTCAATTCCACTTATCCTCAAGTTTCCACCCCCATTTCAAACACACCTTTATTATAATGATCAGTGTTTTTTTCCACATTGGTACATGACTGAATGTGTGGATCACAATAAACTGTGGAAAATTCTGAAAGAGATGGGAATACCAGACCACCTAACCTGCCCCTTGAGAAATCTGTATGCAGGTCAGGAAGCAACAGTTAGAACTGGACATAGAACAACAGACTGGTTCCAAATAGGAAAAGGAGTATGTCAAGGCTGTATATTGTCACCCTGCTTATTTAACTTCTATGCAGAGTACATCATGAGAAACGCTGGGCTGGAAGAAGCACAAGCTGGCATCAAGATTGCCAGGAGAAATATCAAACACCTCAGATATGCAGATGACACCACCCTTATGGCAGAAAGTGAAGAGGAGCTAAAAAGCCTCTTGATGAAAGTGAAAGAGGAGAGTGAAAAAAATTGGCTTAAAGCTCAACATTCAGAAAACAAAGATCATGGCATCCGGTCCCATCACTTCATGGGAAATAGATGGGGAAACAGTGAAAACAGTGTCAGACTTTATTTTGGGGGGCTCCAAAATCACTGCAGATGGTGATTGCAGCCAGGAAATTAAAAGACGCTTATTCCTTGGAAGAAAAGTTATGACCAACCTAGATAGTATATTCAAAAGCAGAGATATTGCTTTGCCGACTAAGGTCCGTCTAGTCAAGGCTATGGTTTTTCCAGTGGTCATGTATGGATGTGAGAGTTGGACTGTGAAGAAGGCTGAGCACCGAAGAATTGATGCATTTGAACTGTGGTGTTGGAGAAGACGCTTGAGAGTCCCTTGGACTGCAAGGAGAGCCAAGCAGTCCATTCTGAAGGAGATCAGCCCTGGGATTTCTTTGGAAGGAATGATGCTAAAGCTGAAGCTCCAGTACTTTGGCCACCTCATGCGAAGAGTTGACTCATTGGAAAAGACTCTGATGCTGGGAGGGATTGGGGGCAGGAGGAGGAGGGGACAACCAAGGATGAGATGGCTGGATGGCATCACGGACTCAATGGACGTGAGTCTGAGTGAACCCCAAGAGTTGGTGATGGACAGGGAGGCCTGGTGTGCTGCGATTCATGGGGTCACAAAGAGTCGGACACGACTGAGTGACTGAACTGAACTGACTGACATGACTGAAATGTACGATTTTTACATTACTGTTCTTTACCTATCTATCTCATAAAATTCCAACTTTCCCTCATAAACATCCTTACATCTTTTCCTAATATGCTGAAAAAAAAAGTCAAGTATTAGCATGAACAGAGCTTGCATTTCTCTGCCTGGCCATCACTGGCACAAAAGCAGCAAAGCCGGCAGGGATATATGGTATCAAAAACAGATACACATGCTGAAAAAAGGTAGAACATCCATCAGTAATTCTAAAAACTATGTATTTTGGTCATCTTTCACTTGGATTTTTTCCAAAAGCAGTGTTTAGCTGCAAGTTAATGCATCTTCCAAGAGCCCCCCAGAGACTTTCCCACGAGACCATAAATTATTCCAGCAGTTGGGTGCTTATACTACTGAAGGCTCAGCATCCATGATCCTACCTCGCTTTCAGAGCTTGTAATGAGAGAGGCTTCCCTCTTGTTTACCTTTTCAGTTATGAAGCAGTGATCAAGCCTGTTAGCTCTTTGTGGCCCCAGCCAGCCAACAGTATTCTCTGAAATACTTTAAATACTTGGATGATCTTGACTAGTGAAGAAATGTACTGTTGCTATTCCCCATTTCGGGAAAACTTTAAAAGATGAGACTTAAGAATTAATTAAATTAGATAAGCTATGCAGGTGAATTTTAGTGTTTCTTTTTGACCAATGCTTTTTTTTTTAATGTTTATTTTTTTGCTGTGCTAGCTCTTTGTTCTGCACATTGGCTTTCTCTAGCTGGGGCAAGCAAGGGCTTCTCTCTAGTTGGAATGGCTTCCCTTGTGGAGCACGGACTCAGTAATTGAGACACACAAGCTTAGTTCCCCTGCAGCGTGTGGAATCTTCCCAGGCCAGGGATTGAACCTGTGTCCCCTGCATTGACAGATGGATTCTTAACCACTGAACCACCAGGGAAGTCTCAACACAATATTTTTGATTTCTGTAACAATGATGTTTCCTGGGAGATTGCTTTCTCATGACTGACTATAAGTTTAATTTCATAGGCGATACAGTGTAATGAACTTTCGGTTTTATTTAGTAGTCATAATAACTCTGTAGATCAACTCATTCTCCCTCCCCAAAAAAGAAATGATGGATAACAATTCATGATATTAAGCATCTTTTGTAGGTATTGGGTAGGTTTCATCATCTTTCTTTCCCACTATTGAAAGTTAATTTTTAACTAAGGGTGGTGGGAAGTGATGGCTGTCAGAATTAGTTGGAACTCATTTCAAAATTCTCCATCTGTCAGTAGTTCAGCATCATTGCTCATAGTCCCAAGATGATACAGTTGATTGCAGAGAAATGACATCTCCAGGTGAAATCCATTTACAAAAGTAAACTAATTCCCAGCAATGACCTTAATGACCATTAGAGAGAGTCCCTCATCAACCAAAAGCTGCAAAGGGAAGAGGAATGCAATCATTCACTTGGCATGCACCAGACATGAACATTTTCTAGTTTTTTTCCCAATTCATTTAATGCTCATTTAGAAATATGCACTCAGAAGGACTTGATATTTCATTCTTTTATAAACTGTAAACACATCACAGTGGTATTTGGATATCTTACAGACTTTGTCTGTAAACAGAAGTTGCTTCAAGGCATATTCCAGATACTTACTGGTACAAAATTTTAGATGCTTAACAAGTTCTTCAAATGAATGGCAATAATTTTTAACATTTGGATAAGAAAACCACATTTGGTACAATGAAAAATGTTGTAGTTATTTACTTTTTGGTGACCATCATAAAGGCTATGGAACACATTTGTAAGATAAATCCTGATTTATAGATAGTTTCATGATACCTTGAAACATCTATATCTGAAACATATTTGAATAAAAATTCAAGATTCTAGATCCTATCATATTGTCTAATGCCAGATGGAATGGAACATAATATTGCACAACTTAGCATGACTCAACAATGCAAGTGGTTTGGACTTAGAATGTTTTTCAATTAGAAGTGTCATTAGAAAGAAAAATGCTAGTGTTGGGGGAATGGAGAAAACCTATTCCTGAATAACCAATTCTTCAGACTACTATATTGATGAGATCAGTTGTAGTATTAGCAGACATGTAATAGAATGGACCTTTTGTATTCAAACATGTCTGTTTGTGAAAGGACCAATCAGCCTGTCCACGGGTGTATGTTAAGAAGCATTCACAACTGGTTGAAAAGTCAGTGAAAAAAAAATCACTGATGCAAACATGAACTGTATACACTGTAGATGAAAAGAAAAAGCTGAGTAGAAAAATACTCATTGTAAATATTAATGTGGTAATTAGACTTCGAAACCTTAGATTTGGTATTATAAAATTAATCTATACACATTAGGTTCAGAAGAGTCATTTATATTTATTTTACTTAACTTAAATCAGAGCCAGTAGTCAAATAGGTTTGCATAGCAGTAAATGTTGGGCAGAACCCATTGTGTTATTTGAAGGTCTTTCTTGGGAGTGAGCAGTTTCTATTTAGAGTGTGAAAAACAAAAAAGAAGTTACTTCACTTAAAAAAGAATAAGTCAGTATTTAATACTCCATCACACTTTAGTCATGTGATGTTCATGGCAACCAGGCTATAAACTCTGTGAAATCCAAGATCATATCACTTTTGTTCCCCCTGTTCAAGAAATCCAGTGGGAGGCCCTACCATGGTTCATGTTTGGCATTTCCCAGAGAAAAGCAAGCTGCTTCATTTAGAGGAACACATCTCCAATGCTGTACAGATTGCACCATGAATTTTGTTTTTCACCAGCAATTTTTTTCAAAGTGATTTATTTATTATAACTGTCTTTTAAAATATATTCTGACTTCTCCAGAGGGGCTTGGGTCATATGTTCTATATCTCTCAGGTAGTGAGTGAGTCATGCAACTTGAGAAATGTATGCCATTTCTCCCCTCTGTGTGGGCAGTGGGAGTGTGACTATATCATTCTTAGCAAGGCTCTCATTTTAGCCCTAAACATTGAATTGTTTAATAATAACTTAGGTTGAAGGTTTTTAAAAATCACATCTTAACATATTGAACTTTCCTGTAATGTTAAGATTATTAAATAATCACCTTGAGTTATAACTGTAATTGTTTATAGAGTATTTTTAGCTAAAAGTAAAGAATTCTTTCTTTTGCTGAATTAAAACTCATGCTACACATCTATTAGACAGCTTTTATTAACCCTGTGTGGGCTTCCCTGGTGGCTCAGATGACAAAGAATCTGCCTACAATGCAGGAGATCTGGGTTCAATCCCTGGGTCAAGAAGATCCAAGAGAATGGCTACCCACTCCAGTATTCTTGCCTGGAGAATCCCATGGACAGAGGAGCCTGCAGGGCTACAGTCCATGCAGTTGCAAAAGGTCAGACACGACTAAGTGAATAAAACAACAACAATTAACCCTGTATAAGTTTACCTCTTGAATATGCTTAGAAGTCTAGGTTCTGTATTATAGTCTCATTTTTCTGTCTATTGACTCATAGAAGAAAGAAAAAATTACATTTGTAGATGTAAATAAAATGATCAGAAATGAGGAAATGGGATGTTCTGGTTATTTGAATTCGGAATTTAATCATTTTTTAAATTTGTGATTTTAAGCTTTTTTCATTTTGACACTCATTGTTGAAGACTGCTATTAGAACCTTGGAGTAAGAAGGAATATTAGTAGTTTCTCATCTGTCCTTCCATGCAGTTCTAGAATTCTTTCTCTGGTATTATTACCTCTTCCTGAAAAGTTTAATGGATCAGAAATTAATCTCTTTGCAAGATAGCACACTCCATTAATGGTACACTGTGTTCAGTTCAGTTCAGTCGCTCAGTCGTGTCCGACTCTTTGCAACCCCATGAATCGCAGCACACCAGGCCTCCCTGTCCATCACCATCTCCCGGAGTTCACTCAGACTCACGTCCATTGAGTCCGTGATGCCATCCAGCCATCTCATCCTCTGTCATCCCCTTCTCCTCCTGCCCCCAATCCCTCCCAGCATCAGAGTCTTTTCCAATGAGTCAACTCTTCTCATGAGATGGCCAAAGTACTGGAGTTTCAGCTTTAGCATCATTCCTTCCAAAGAAATCCCAGGGCTGATCTCCTTCAGAATGGACTGGTTGGATCTCCTTGCAGTCCAAGGGACTCTCAAGAGTCTTCTCCAACACCACAGTTCAAAAGCATCAACTCTTCAGCACTCAGCTTTCTTCACAGTCCAACTCTCACATCCATACAAGACCACTGGAAAAACCATAGCCTTGACTAGACAGACCTTTGTTGGCAAAGTAATGTCTCTGCTTAAACTTCTAATTTATGTAGAATCCAAATCTGACCCACTGAAACTTTGGACCACTGGTTTCAGTTCTGTTTTTGCAAGCAATAAGGCTACACCTTTTGCTCCCATTTTACCACTTATGCTGCCGCTGCTGCTGCTGTTAAGTCGCTTCAGTCGTGTCCAACTCTGTGCAGCCCCATAGACGGCATCCCACTAGGCTCCCCCGTCCCTGGGATTCTCCAGGCAAGAACACTGGAGTGGGTTGCCATTTCCTTTTCCAATGCATGAAAGTGAAAAGTGAAAGAAGTCGCTCAGTCACGTCCGACTCGTAGCGATCCCATGGACTCACTTATACTTGATGTAAAATTTTGTGCAGTATCATTAACTGTTATTACAAGTACTTACTAACATGACTGGGAAACATCAATCCATTTCCTGATTGATAGCATATGCTGTGTGAGTCAAAAATGCCTTCAGTTCCAAGGAAAAGAATACTCAACTATAATAGTGTAAGAAGTGAGAGCTGACTTTTTCACATATTAGAAATCGAGATAACTAATTGCTGGTGTTTGTTCAGTAGCTCAGCAACACTCAGTAGTTTTCTCTGCAATCCTCTTGGTCTTTCTTGTCACTGTCTATATTTAAGGCAAGAAGAAAAAGAAAGTGGAAGGTTTTACCCAGATATATCTCTTTTTCAAAAAGACAAAAGCTTTCCCCCAAAATGCTCCAACTGGGCTGTATGGCTTATTTACAGTTTTGTTCTTAGCCCTTAACAGAATGTGACGCCCTGCAAGTAATCGCAAAATGTGACATTAATACATGAATAAATGTCTTACATCAACACTGCCATGTGAATAAAACTGTGGCTTTAGAGGAATTCAGACCAGAGAGGGAATAAATGTAAAATCAAAATACGAAACAATCAAAAAGCTCTCAGTCCTCTTTGAAGGAGACAAGAAAGCCACCGTAAAGAAAGTACTATAGTGAGATTTGTTTAAATGCTGCTTGGTTGCTTTCTAGTCATTTAAAACTTTCTAGTTATTTAAAGGGGACTGTAATGCTAACCATTTGGTAATAGTTATTTTCAAATAAAATAAAAATATTAAACATAAGATAAATGATCAATAAATTTTTCAGTTCAGTTCAGTCCAGTCGTTCAGTCATGTCCGGCTCTCTGCGACTCCATGGACTGCACCACACCAGGCCTCCCTGTCTGTCACCAACTCCCAGAGTTTACTCAAACCCATGTCCCCAGGGATCGAACCCATGTCTCCTGCTTGACAGGTGGATTCTTTACCACTGAGCCACCTAGGAAACACTTTTTCCTATATATTTGAGTGTAAATATGTCCTATAGTACAGTTACAGTTCAGTTGCTCAGTCATGTCTGACTCTTTGCCACCCCATGAGCTGTAGCACGCCAGGCTTCCCTGTCTATCACCAACTCCCAGAGCTTGCTCAAATTCATATCCATCAAGTCAGTGAGGCCATCCAACCATCTCATCCTCTGTTGTCCCCTTCTCCTCCTGCCTTCAATCTTTCCCAGCATCAGTCTTTTCCAGAGAGTCAGCTCTTCTCATCAGGTGGCCAAACTATTGGAGTTTCAGCTTCAGCATCAGTTCTTCCAGTGAATATTCAGGACTGATTTCCTTTAGGATGGACTGGCTGGATCTCCTTGCAGTCCAAGGGACTCTCAAGAATCTTCTCCAACACCACAGTTCAGAAGCATCAATTCTTCAGCACTCAGCTTGCTTTACAGTCCAGTTCCCACATCCATACATGACTACTGGAAAAACCATAGCTTTGACTAAACAGAACTTTGTTGGCAAAGTAATGTCTTTGCTTTTTAATATGCTGTCTAGGTTGGGTGTAGCTTTCCTTCCAAGGAGTAAGCATCTTTTCATTTCATGGCTGCAGTCACCATCTGCAGTGATTTTGGAGCCCAAGAAAATAAAGTCTGTCACTGTTTCCATTGTTTCCCCATCTATTCTCCATGAAGTGATGGGACTGGATACAATGATCTTAGTTTTTTGATTGTTGAGTTTTAAGCCAATTTTTTCACTCTCCTCTTTCACCTTCATCAAGAGGCTCTTTAGTTCTTCTTCGCTTTTTGCCCAAGAGAAAAGCAAAGTTGTGTCATCTGCATATCTGAGGATATTGATATTTCTCCTAGAAACAATCTTTATTCCAGCTTGTGCTTCATCCAGTCCAGCATTTCTTATGATGTACTCTGCATATAAGTTAAATAAGCAGAGTGACAATATACAGCCTTGACGTACTCCTCCCAATTTGGAACCAGTCTGTTGTTCCACGTCCGGTCCTAACTGTTGCTTCTTAACCTGCAAACAGATTTCTCAGGAGGCAGGTCAGGTGGTCTGGTATTCCCATCTCTTGAAGAATTTTCCACAGTTTGTTGTGATCCACACAAAGGCTTTAGCATAGTCAATAAAGCAAAAGTAGATGTTTTTCTGGAACTCTCTTGCTTTTTCTATGATCCAATGGTTGTGGGCAATTTGACCTCTGGTTCCTTTGCCTTTTCTAAATCCAGCTTGAACATCTGGAAGTTCTTGGTCGGCGTACCGTTCAGAGTCATGGCATTAGAGTTATGCCGCTTTAGACTTCCCTGCTAACTCAGTTGGTAAAGAATCCACCTGCAACGCAGGAGACCATGGTTTAATTCCTGGGTTGGGAAGATCCCCTAAAGAAGGGATAGACTACCCACTCCAATATTCTCAGGCTTCCCTTGTGACTCAGCTGGCAAAGAATCCTCTGCAGTGTGGGAGACCTGGGTTCAATCACTGGGTTGGGAAGGTCCCCTGGAGAAGGGAACAGCTACTCACTCCAGTATTCTGGCCGCAAAGAATCAGACATGACTGAGCAACTTTCACCAATATGTCATATAGGTTGAGCTATATGAAATCACCATTTGAATACTTTTTCCTACAAACCAAGAATTTCATATGGATCAATCTAATATTGCCTTCTCTTTGTCTTGCTTGTTCTATACTTCCTTTTTCCCTCGTGGTTGCCCTCTATTAGACTGTATTTATCACATTTTTCTCTCTTAGTTTGAAAGTATGGATTATTTTACTACTAATGATGACACCAAAAATTACATCATGCATCACTGACTTACTACAGTCTAATGACTTGGTTTTTTCACCTCTTCTTAGACAAAACAACGATCACCACAACCTCTTTTTACCCTCACTTGACGTACATGCTTTTGTTTTATATATGAATTTGTCCTGTATTTAACTTGTAAACAAAATTATATTGTATACAATGTTTACTTGAATTTACTCACATCATTTTACATTTTGGTTGATTTTCATCCTTTGTCAGACTCTTCTTTTGACCCGAGAACTCCCCTTTAGTCCAGTTCATTTTGTGAACTCTATGAGTTTTTATTTACTTGGGACTGTCTTATTACACTTTTATTCTTTTTTAAATTAAATTGAAATATAATTAACATATAACATTGTAGTACTTTAGAAGTACAGCATAATGGTTTTATTTATATAGTGAAATATATGTATGTGTATATATATGTTTGCATAACATCCATCACCACACAGGTACTTTTTTTCTCGTGATGAGTACTTTTAAGATCTACTGTCTTAGCAGTTTTCAAATATGCATGACAATATTGTTGACTACGGGCTTCCTGGGTGACACAGTGGTAAAGAATCCTCCTGCCAATGCAGGAGACGGAAGAGAACAGGTTTGGTGCCCGGGTTGGGAAAATTCCCCTGGAGTAGGAAATGACAACTGACTCCAGTATTTTGGCCAGGAAAACTCCATGGACAGGGAAGTCTGGGAGACCACAGTCCGTGGAGTTGCAGAGTCAGACACAACTGAACACACACACACACACACACACACACACACACACATTGTTAACTATAGTTACCATACTATACATTGTGTGTGTTAGTAGCTCAGTCATTTCCGACTCTTTGCAACCCCTGTAGCCTGCCAGGCTCCTCCATCCATGGAATTCTTCAGGCAAGAATATTGGAGTGGATTGCCATTTCCTTCTCCAGATCCTATACATAACATTGCTCCAGAACTTTTCTATCTTATAACTGGAAGTTTTTACCTTTTGATCAACTTTGCCCATTTCACTGTATTCTTGATGAATCTTAACTTGTTATAGAATTCTGGGTTGCTAAGTGTTTATGTACTTTAATGACTTCATTTCATTGGTTTCAACTTTAGTTCATAAAACATCAATGTCAATCCTACCGCTGCTCTTTTTTAAATTTATTTTTTAATTGAAGGATAATTGCTTTACAGAATTTGTTGTTTTCTGTCAAACCTCAACATGAATCAACCATAGGTATATATACATCCCCTCCCTTTTGAACCTCCTTTTAAAAATAATCTTTTTTCTGAATGCTGTTAAGATTTTCTCTTTAACTTTAGCTTTCTACAAATTTCCTATATGTGAGTGTATTTTTTCCTTTTCCTTTTTATTTTTCAGTCATACATGGAAGTGCTTGGACAGCTTGAATCTGTGCATTTTATTAGTGAGGAAAATTTTCAAGGACGATTTTTAAATGTTCTTTTTAACTATTATATTTCATTGTGTTCATGACACCATCAGTTATAACTTATGTAACCAAGAATAGGAAAAATAAACCCATGCTCAACTAAACTTTGGCATATACCCTTGTCATTTAAAATTTTTATCTCATGCTTGTTGTAGAAGTTCTTTTTTGTAGACAAAATTGTGTTATATATCAGTGTTCATACCTGTATTAGTCAGGATTCTCCAGAGAAACAGAAACAACAGGCAGTGAATATTTATAGACAGAGATTTATTTTAGGAATTTGCTTATGTGTTAGTGGAGGCTTCCTGAGTCCAAAATCTGCTGGGGAAACCTGGCAAGGTGCAGACTCTGGAGAGTTACAGTTAGAATCCTAAAGCGGGCTGTTGGAGAATTCCTTCTTGCTTAAGGGAGGTGAGCCTTTTAGTTCTATTCAAACCTTCAGTGGGTTGCCCACCCTCACTGTGGAGGGCAATCTCCTTTACTCCTAGTCCACCAATTTAAATGTAAATCTTATCCAAAAACAGCTGACAGAAACATCCAGAATAATGTCTGACCCATATCTGAGCATTGTTGTTTAGCCAAGTTAACACATAATTAACCATCATACTACCCAACAGGGAAAATAAAAGCAAAAGAAATTACCTACACAGCTATTCTGAAAACTTCTTGCCACGAAGAATCCAAGTCTTTTAAATTACTTTTTGGCTGTCTACGTACGTTGTTGTTGTTTAGTCGCTCAGTTGTGTCCAACTCTTTGTAACCCCATGGACTGCAGCACATCAGGCTTCCCTGTCCTTCACTATCTGCCAGAGTTTGCTCAAACTCATGTCCGTTGAATCGGTGATTCCATCCAACCATTTCATCCTCTGTTGTCCCCTTTTCCCCCTGCCTTCAATCTTTCCCAGCATTAGGGTCTTTTCCAATGAGTTGCTTTTCACGTCAGGTAGCCAAAGTATTGGAGCTTCAGCTTCACATCAGTCCTTCCAATGAATATTCTGTATATAACATTTCCTCAAAGATTCCATAAAGGAAATAAAAGCTGTCAGTGACTGGCTTTGAAATTATGTAGAAACAACATACTACGGACTTGTCCTTGGAAATGTTGTTAAACACGTCTGATCCATCTCCTTTACCCCTTCCCCATCAATATTTTGTTTCCCAGTAGTTGGTAAGTGTGCTCCACTATTGTCTTCGAATTTTTCTTCCAAGCCACTGACCCCTGTTCTGAAAGTCTGATGTTTTCACTTGATACTCACATGCACAGGCAGTGAAAATTGATAACCACTGTCCAGCTCCAATGAAAGTAAAACACATGCTGATTCCAGAAGATAAAATGTGAAAAAAAAAATGTATCTCAGCAACAATGAAATAACTGATAGCCCCTGCCTTTTCTCTCTCTCCTCTTTTTCTAGGACTCCAATTAAATGATACTAAACATGTATTTAAGCATGTTTCTCCCTTATATTCCATCCTTTCTTTGATGCTAAATCATACCTTTGGGGTTCTTAATTTCTTATTGCATTTTTCAGTTCTAGCATTTCTAGTCGATACTCTTGCAAATAAGCGATGTCCTGATTTTTACCGTTCCCAATTATTTGTTGAAATTTTTGTCTTTTATCTCCAAGAGTATCACAGATACTGTTTTGCAGTTATAGTTTATGAAAGACAAAGGGATTTTTTATTAGTAATTGAATGCACTGTATGGAACACAAACCATATTGCGTGACTCCCAACTGTATATGCTGCTGCTGCTGCTGCGAAGTCGCTTCAATCGTGTCCAACTCTGTGACCCCATAGATGGCAGCCCACCAGGCTCCCCCGTCCCTGGGATTCTCCAGGCAAGAACACTGGAGCGGGTTGCCATTTCCTTCTCCAGTGCATGAAAGTGAAAAGTGAAAGTGAAGTTGCTCAGCCGTGTCCGACTCTTAGCGACCTCATGGACTGCAGCCTACCAGGCTCCTCCATCCATGGGATTTTCCAGGCAAGAGTACTGGAATGGGGTGCCTTTGCCTTCTCCGCGCAACTGTATATAGTGTACTATAAATAGTTACAACAGATTGTAAAGAATTGATGGTGGATTCTGCTATCAGATTCTTGTTCCTCCCTGCTAAGGAAGTCGTGAGGCTTAGTGGTCATGAGCAAAGTGAGTTAAACAGACATGCATTTGAGTTCTGGCTGTGGAATCTTGGGCAGTTACTTTAATGCAGGAGACTCAAGAGTCGCAGGGTTCTATCCCTGGGTTGGGAATATTCCCTTTAGGAGGAAATGGCAATCCACTCCAGTATTCTTGACTGGAAAATCTCATGGACAGAGGAGCCTGGCAGGCTACAGTATGACAGGGGGTTACAAGGAGTTGGACAAGACTTAGCTACTGTGCACAAACACTGTCTTTATCAATACAATTAAGATTATAACAATAGTGATCTCAAAGGATTGTATTGGTTCTAGTTAGAGTAGGTAAGTATGGATCGAATATGCAGGGCACCACTTTAGTCACATAGTATCGGACAAATGTTCTCTTTAATTATTAGGAAATTGGTGGTGACCACCAACGCCTTATCTGGGACAGTCTTTGTTTTCCTTCAGGAATTCTGTATCACTGGCGCTGTGATGTCTGCTGTTTCTTCCAGGATCTTTCCACTGAGTCTTGATCTTTGCTGATGCATTTGCCTGAAAGTTTGTGCTTAAGGTACATCTTTGATTTCTATTTAGTCTTTATCCACGAATACACAATCTAGTAAGTCTTGCTTCCTTTCCTTTCATCTTGCTCTGCAAAATGCTGGCCATGCATCATGCTGCAGGTTTCTGTCTCTCTAATGGGAACTGAGGGGGCAGAGAGGAGGAAGAGAGCAGTCATGGGAAGAATTGGAAAAGAACATGTAAATTCCCTCTGGCAATACAAGTTACTTCCTGTCCACAGTCCAAATCAGAAACAGATCCTCCAGCGCATAGAAACAAGGGTGCTGAGATAACTCCTGGGCCACTCCACACACATGGCTCCTAGAGCAGACACACAGGTGTTTTCCGCTGTTTCGTGTGTTTCTGTTATTTATACGCACATTTCAAATCTCCAAAGCAGGATGGGGAGTTGTGCCCACCAGTGCATCCTGAGAGGATTATAGGGGTGCCCCAGGCCATCCTAAAAATGAAAAATGTCAGCTGCTGTGTGGAAAACTGGGTTCAATGTGGACTAACCCCAGGAGATGCCCTAATGCTGTGAAAACGCAGAATCCTCAAGATGACATCTTATTTGCCTTCTGTCTCCTTAAAACTGACTGCAAGCAAGTTCTAATTAGTTGAGTTTAGGGTAATAAAATGTAATTTCTATGAAGATAAAGGTCAGGCCTTATTTATTTCTATGTCCCCATGACAACCTCTGAACCTGATACATTATTGCTGCTTCTTAATGCATAACGACTGTATTGTTGAATTTGATCTACTCCAAATTATTTAATCCACGGCTAATCCAAGTTTAAGTAACAATACATGCTTTGTTAACTCTAACATAACTTTTGATGAAGAAAAAATAAAATACTTCTAAAAATACAACTAGATCGTGTCACGGTATCTACTACAGTTAACAAACTTGAGACCTTTAGGAACTCATTTCTCTCCTCAGTTGGAGCTGTTTCATTCTCACAGAATTGTATAGGGAAGATTAATATGGTGTGAAAAATTATACTTCTTTCTTTAATATTCCCAACCCAGGCATAGAACCCTGCATCTCTTGAGTCTCTTGCATTAAAGTAACTGCCCAAGATTCCACAGCCAGAACTCAAATGCATGTCTGTTTAACTCACTTCTTCTTTCTTCATATTTAGTTTTATCTATAACATAAACACAGATACTGGCGCCAGCCCTCTTGGAGGAAAGTTCACTAATTCTTTTTGTTCCAAATGTTTTTCCCAGGCCTTACCTCAGTAATAACCACTGGGAAATATTTAGTGCCTTACTGTGTGCATAGCCCTGAAAGAAATGTAATGACAGTCATTTGTGGACAGAAATCAGATCCCTCTCATTATTAACCTTCTTCCTAGCCAAGGCTAATCCCTCCACCTATGCTCTGGCCCCCACCTCTCCCAGCGCCTCCTGAAACCTATTCCATCAGGTATATACCTTTTCTAACTCTGGCTCCCTATCTCCCTCCTTCTTTAGGCTCCTTCTCATAACTTGGTTCTTTAGTTCATTATACTTCCATGAAACACCAGCCATATGACCAGCACAAAGCTGGACACTGGGACAGGTTTAAAGAATAATAAACTGTCATCTTGCCTTCTAGATTCTAGAAGCTCACATGGTAGAGTTTGAGAGGTTGACGAATAAATAAATATCAAAGTACATGTGTGTGGTAACAAAGGCATCTAAAAGTTGCCATGGGAGCAAATATGCTCATATCTGACCTAAAACGATTACAGTGTTCTATTCTTCCTTTTATTGTGAGCTTCCTGAAGTAATATTAAGACACATATATCTTGCTAAGCATCCGGTACTGTGCTGTGTCTTTATCTACAGTGTCTCTTTTTTCCCACAACAAATCCAGAGCTAAGTTCTATTATTATTCTCACTCTATAAATGAGGGAACAGACGGAAGGAGATGTCCCATAACTTGCTTTAAGATCACACAGCTGCTTGGTGATATCTACTTGGATCAGTTAAGGTGATTTCAGTTGCAAAGCACAACAAAAACCCTTACGTTGGATTAAATAATTGAGAGAATATTTTGGCTTAAACTGAAAGAAGTAGGGTGAGCTTCAGGTAAAGTTTGTCCCAGCAGCTCAGTGATGTCACCACGGGCCCACATTCTTTCTCCCCTGTCTTCCATCCTATTGGCTTTAAGTATGAAGCTGACTCTGCTTGTAGTAATGGAATGACTACTGCAATATCTTGCACTGCATGTCCCCTACTTCTTATCCAGAAGAAAGAAGTCTGTCTTTCAGCATCAAACAAAGATTCTGGGCTTCCCCCTTGGTTCTGTCCCTTCTATCCTTGGACCAAACACTGCCTCAAGGAGAATGGGATGCTGAGGGATAATGCACGTTGCCTCTTGTACCATAGAGTTACCGGGAGGACTTGATGGATGTCAATACTTAGCACAGGAGAGCTGGGTTTATTTCCCAGCCCATGCAGCCACAGCTTCCCCCTTTGGGAGCTTCTCTGGTGACTCAGATGGTAAAGGGTCTGCCTGCAATGTGGGAGACCTGAGTTTGATCACTGGGTTGGGAACATCCCCAGAAGGGAATGACTACCCACTCTGGTCACAAAGAGCTGGTCATGACTGAGTGAGAGACACTTTCACTTTTTCTTTCAGTACTTAGCACTGTGCTGGCATATAGAACTGCTCACAGAGGTTGGTTGTTGTTGCTGTTATTAACTACTCTATTACACATTGTCATGAATGGCCTATTAAGGATGATTCTTGTGAGGGTCAGAAGGTGATCTGAATGTCACCCCACAATTCATGTATTGAAATCCTAATGCTCTATGTAGTGATGTTGGTAGGTTAGGCCTTTGGGAGGTGCTTAAGCCTCATGAATGGGATTACTGCCTCATAAAAGAGGCTCTAGTGAGACCGCTAGACTATATTTCTACCATCTGAGGACACAGCAAGAAAAACCAGCTGTGAACCAGGAAGAGGACCCTCACCAGAAAGCGACCGTACTGACACCTTGATCTTGGCCTTTTCAGCCTCCAGAACTGTGAGCAATAAATTTCTGTTTTTATAAGACACCCAGTTTTATAAGCTACCTCTGGTATTTTGTTAGAGATGTCCAAACAAAATAAGACAACTATCATCATTATTGTGACTATTGTTGTTAACTCCTTTGTTATATATTCATGTATTTAACATTTATACATTCATTCAACCAGTATTTATTGAGCAACTTTAATGCTCTATGCACTGTTCTAGGCACTGAGGATATAAAAGTGAAGAAAACCAAATCCCTATTCTCCTGGGTCTGACCTTCTGAGAGATCAGTGCATAAGTAAACACATAATAAAGCAAATAGAAATTGAATGTAGACTGTGAAGAATAAAGAGGGGTGTGTGGGATACAGAGTGACATGAAGAGTGCATTTTTATAAGGAATGGTCAGAGAAGACCTCACTGGTGAGTGACATTTGAGTCTAAAGAAGTAAACCTGTGAACTATGTGGGTATCTGAGAAAGGAACTCTCCAAGTAGAAGGCACAATAAATGCTTTAATTCCTGTGTTTGCTTCTAGCTTTCAGGGATCCAGGAAAATGCAGGAATCATGGGAAATTTCTAGCAGTTTCACCAGTATGAAGATGGAGAGTTCATGGCAAAATATCTGGGAGCCACTATAATATTTCATATGTCTTAAAATTCACAGATCTCTGCCACTGCCCAAGAAGTAATAATAGAGCTTAGGCTTTTCTTCCTTCTTCCAACTTTGCACACTAGCACTCTGGTGGAATGCTCTAGCTCTATGCTAGTTGGCTGCTAGCAAAGGTTTCTGAGGAATGTTGTTTCCAGTCTTTCAACCCCTTCACTACAGGAGAAAATGGAACTGAGTTGTCAAAGACATTGTACTATTTTTGACACTCTTTGCGGATTCTAGAAGGTTGGATGAAGACTATGCCTCTTCTTTCATGAGTACCATTTTCTCAGCTAAGTTTTTTGTTTGTTTCCATTTATATAAACTTCAATAACAGGCAAATCTTATTGTGATACAAATCAAGATTGTTTTTAGCTTTGGTAGAGTAGTGACTAAAAAACGGCAAAGAGAAGCAGCTTTCTTAGGTGCTAGCAGATTTTCATTTTCTCAGCTAAGATTTTGATGGAAATTAGGTTGCACACAATTTAAACTCTGGTGTGTGTCCAGGACCTGGAATTTGGGATGACTGAAGGCTTATCTATTTTTAGTCCTATCTGTGAGAATAATAAGGCCCAGAGTCTATGATGACAATTAAAAAGCGTGGCCAGTGGTCTCAGTTGTCGGGCTGCCCCACTGATGCACACTAGATGTGCCACAGAGTTGGAGTAACATTGATGTTGCATAAATGTTAGGCATTAGTCTTTTGTTCGATTATGAGTGATTGTTCTTCAGGTGTGTGAAAGTGGCAGAGCCTTAGGGATAAGCCTGTAGATGACAATCACAGACAAACCAGGGCCTATGTATATGCGCTTGACTCATGGTAAACATTCAGAAGATGGTATCCTCTGACGTAATAAGGATATAGGCAACGTCCAGACATGTTCTCTCTACTTATTTTCACCTGATTATAGCTTCTTATTGTTCCCTGATGTGAAAGATATCATCCTCTATTTAATACCAACCAGAAAATTTTGATTATCCTTAAGGAGAAGACTGCACTGGATTTTTGAGAAGCTTTACCCAGCCAGTCTGCAAGTGTTAGTCATTTCAGTGACTGTCCAACTATTTCTGACCCCATGGACTGTAGCCTGCCAGGCTCCTCTGCTCATGGGATTCTCCAGGCAAGAATACTGGAGTGGGTAGCCATTTTTTTCTCCAAGGCCTCTTTCCAACCCAGGGATCAAACCCGGCTCTCCTTCATTACAGGCAGATTCCTTACCATCTGTGCCACCAGGGAAATCCAGCCAGTCTATGTCCCTGGAATTAAGGGTCCTGAGGTTAAAACATGTTTGATGTTTAGCATTTCACTGTGTCAATGTTTCAGTGGTCAGTTGAAATTCCATTGCAAGTGTCTT
Source organism: Oryx dammah (assembly GCF_014754425.2). Lineage (NCBI taxonomy): Eukaryota > Metazoa > Chordata > Mammalia > Artiodactyla > Bovidae > Oryx > Oryx dammah. Next base: position 56,393,606 of record NW_024070201.1, on the reverse strand, counting down.
GATCATTCCTTCCATATTTTACATCCATTGCTTCCAAAAGCAGGAAGCCAGTCTTAACTAAACACATAAACAAAAACTCTGGAGAAAGTAGCACTGGGTCACCACTTGACATTTGCCCACAGAAAAGGCAAGTCCATCAATATGGTATCTCTCAAATGAAAAATTCAAAAGGCCTGGTTCAGCTGTATCTTCTTGATGAAGACCCTTTCTATTTGTTCAGGTCAATACTAACTCTCTGTTCATGCAACTGAGGCTGCTTGTGACCACAAAAATGATGGAAATAGTTGACATAAATTCAAATTCAGACCCCTGGTGCAGATAGTCAACTTCCATTACCTCATCTATAAAGCAACTATATTTTGATTTTTTTTTGGTCACTAAATAGTAACTCTGTAAAGACAGGGTTAATGCTCTATTCACGTTTAAATGCCCTACATCAAAATGGTGCCTAGCAAAAGTAAGTATTCAATAAATGCATTATACATTATATGTGAAGAAATGAATGAATGAATGAAATGTCATCTGGCTCAGATATAAACATGAGACTTTTCCACTTGGACTGGGGACATGAGTGAGTTTAAAATTCCTAACTAGAAAAAAATGGTATCTCCTGATCTCTGCTCGTTGACCCAGAAATGGCCTTTCAACTTCTCATCAATCCTCTTGTTACCTAATATCCCTTAGTAAATGGGCTCTTGAGGGGGAGACATGGGCAAAATGTCTGCAGTAAATGAGTAAAAAGTGCAGTGGGATAATATTATGGAACTAAATCTTATAGAATTGTTACATATCAGTCATTTGAGAGGAGAAAAAAACTTCAGATTTTGGGACATTTCAGTGCAAAGATGATGATGTTTGGGATCCTTTCCATTGACCTCAAGGCTCTTATCTATTTTCTTATATTTACTAAGACAGAAATAATCTGCTCTGCAAAGCAGACAAGAGGCTATTTCACACACAAACACACACAAAAGCTATAACAAACAACACAACTCAGCTCAAGGAAAGAAAAATTAAAAACGAAAGAAGGATGCACTGGAATTGGAAGACTGGGATTCAATTTCTGACTATGCCCATTTGTACTTGGTGATCCCAGGGCATTTTACATTGCTTCATAAGCCTCGATTTTCTCATCTGTAATATGGGGCTAGATTTCTGTCTAACAAAGTTGTCATGAGAACTGAGTAAATTCATTACTAATGAGTAACTTCTTTATTACTTAAAAATACCTTTTAACTAATAAAGTTTTATATAAGTGTGAAGTTTTGTTTTTTTTTTCAAGAGACAGGTGATGAGAGTGAAGGCAAGCGACATTTTTATAGTGAGGATATGTCATTTTAAAAACATAAAAAAATAAGCTTATACCTATCTACATGTATATATCTAGTATAAATTCAATTCACAAATTCAGGAGCACAGAAATGCAACTTTCCTTTAGTCGAACTTAATCTACATGTTCATTTCAATTCTGAGGCAGAAAAACTTAGTTTTGGTCAATTTAGGGTAGATCAGCCAGGTTAGTGGTTGCATCTGTTTTTTGAGGGAATTCATGGAGTGTCTGTCACAGGCTTACGTGGGGGCTCAGTGCTAAAGCACCTGCCTGCCAATGCAGAAGATGTGGGTTCGATCCCTGGGTCAGAAAGATCCCCTGGAGAAGGAAATGGCAACCCGCTCTAGTTTTCTTGCCTGCGAAATGCCATGGACAGAGGAGCTTGGTAGGCTATAGTCCATAGGATCGCAAAAGAGTCAGACACAGCTTAGCAACTAAACAACAGTGGGGTGTCACAATATCAGATGTGGCACCTGGTCCCCAGGCATCAGCTGTGCCTGCCAGCAACCATCCACAAAACATGTGTCACCCATCAGCATGCTTCCACCTGGCTTCACTGGGAAGGGCGCCTCTAGACTCTCTTTACTGAAGAAGCCCCATCGGCAAAAATGTGTCCTCGTCGCTCAGTGGTGGAGACTGCACAGGAGCACATCATGGTCAAGATGAGGCTGGTCCTGAAATTTCTGCTATCTAGAAGAAAACAAAGACAACCTTGAAAACAAGCCATCAGAGAAATCTCTGCCTGTCTAAAGACCTTAGAGACCTGGAGGACACTCACCCTCGTTGTACCAGAGGAGACCCAGAGATCTTTGACTTTCTCACAGTTGACCTGACTCCACTGACTCCAGACCATGATTTCCTCTTTCAAACCATCATTCATCACGTGTGCGGCCGCCTGAGAGGAGACAAATGAATACACCAGTCCTCAGAATTCAAGGAAGCCGTTAGCCCCTGAAAGCAGAGTAGTTTTTCCTGGTCTTCTCTTTAAACAACAACTACAACTTAAGTTTCTTTGGAATAATGTTTATATTCTTGGTTTGAATAGTCTTCAGTCCTGTTTAGCATATGGTGGATATAAACATGGCAAAAACAAATGTGTATAAGAATGTGTGCTCCGAGCACAACGTTAAAGTCTTACCATTGAGTGCAGCACAATATCAGTAACTTAAATTTTACTGAGTATGCTCATGGTGACAAGTCCTGAGATAGTTTCCAATTCTTTACAAAATAAAATACACTGATGTGGCCCCAAAATGTGCAGAGTGGAAGCATTGAGTCCATGTGTCTTTTCTGGCCGGTAATGGGGCATAGGGCAGAGTATGTGGGCATGAAAAGGAGGAGAATCAAAGCTACTATTCATCGAGCCCTGGGGAGGCACCATGCACTGGTCATTTCATCCTCACATCTCTGTATGGAAAGTTCCAGCACATGCACCCCAGGATCCCCCCGAAAGACAGCAGCGCAAACCCTACACTTCAAAACATTAAATATAGCTTTTGTTGCCTCTTAGTGCAAGATGTTTCTAATACAATCTATTCCCTTCAAAGACATGGTGGAGAATGGTGGGGGGTGGTTTGAGCAATGTAGTTTTTATTTTTACATTTTAGTTCAGACTGGAAAATTGGTATTTCATTGCCAAATCAATCAGGAACACATTTATTACTTAACGTTGTTTGAAATAATATCTACAGTGCTCAAAGTTTCAATTAAAAGCATAAAATTCTTTCAAGCTCAAAATCAAAACAATAACACAAATATAAACTGCATTTCATGCTCTCTTAATATTTCACTATGTAACTATAAATGAATATTTCTCTCTCCCTTTCTGTCTCACTCTCACTTTCTCTGCCTTTGTTTTTGTCACCTGGCAAAATGAGGAAATTGAAGTAGTACCTTAAATCATCTCTAAGTTCCTTTCATGTGATTAAATATAACCATTTATATTAGGCTTGTAAATAGCAGGTGGTGATGATGGGTTTTGAGCCCCGCTGTCGTATGCTATAATGATTATGGGTAGAGTTATTAGGCTTTGTTTCTCAATGGGGGAATTTGGTTGTAACAAGAATAAGAATGCAAGTCTTCCTTGTGAAGAGGGTACCAGCACACACTCACAGCCAAGTCTTGAAAATGATAGCTGCTGCCACAAGCTGAATGACAGTCACATGCCAGGCACCTCACTAACTTTATCTCATTTCATCATTGTAAGAACCTGCTGAAACAAATGTCTGGAAAAATCAAATGTCTTTCCCAGGGTAACACAGCTAGTAATTTGCAGCCATTCACACTAACAATTCATATTCACTCAAAAGGGGTTGCCTTGATGGTTGGGCCAGGGCTAGCCAGGCACTGCTCCATTGCGACACTGAGCTAATGGGACTAATTTGGAAACTGTCCGGAGGCAGGGGCTGTTCACACCCTCTCCCCTGTGACCTTCCTACAGCAAGCTTGGACCTTGGTGCGGTGCTACCTGCCCTGTTCCCATCACACAAGACTCACATATTTTGGGGACAGAGTCTATTGACATGGATGCACTATCCTGTGGAGGGCTTTTCGACATTGAAAGTACCATTTAAAAATTAAGAGATTCTGCCTCAAGATGCAGATTTCCAGCTTTGCTTCAAAAATCCGAAGCCTTGGAAACACCGAAGCCTATATTCTAGCCTGGCAACAACAAACTGGAGCCAGGGCTGCTCTCTGTCTATACTGAAACTGCACAAACTAGAAAAAAGGTGTTCCTCTGGGCTGCTGGAGGCTAGTGGGCTCACAGCTTGGTGAGGAGAGAACAGGCTGGATTTCACCCGCTTACCTCCATAGCCGGTGTCCTCAGGCACAGTTGTTCATGTGACCGAGCAGCTGACCAACAGTTCCTCCTCCAGATAGAACATCCACTCTGGTTAATACGATCTTTAACATTCCCTTAATCCTCCCCAGCTTTGAGACCCAGTGCCAATTAAACAACTGAAAATCTATAAACTTTCAAAATTCTGAAGCCAGCCCACTTCACTCTTTTTCTTGTCTTCTTGCCCCTGTTGGATAAAATCTATGAACTTTCAGAATTCTGAAGCCAGCCCACTTCACTCATTTCTCTCGTCTGCTGGCCCCTGTTGGATTTTTCATTTGCATCCCTCAATCTAATGAGTTATGGGAAAAGAGTAGCGTGATGGCTTTCATATATATCTACAAGATACTCAAAAGAGGTAGAATGGCAAACAGGCAGGCATAGGCTAGAGGAACCAAACATGAGCACAGTTGACCCCAACCATTTCAGAATTTCTGCTGGTGAGCTTGGGGATGTGTGTGTGTGTGTGTGTGTGTGTGTGTGTGTGTGTGTGTGTTAGTCTCTAAGCTGTGTCTGATTCTTTTGTGACCCTATGAACCATAGCCTTCCAGGCTCCTCTGTCTATGGGATATTCCAATCAAGACTACTTCTGGCTTGCCATTTCCTTCTCCAGGGGATCTTCCCTACCCAGGAATCAAATCTGAATCTCTTTGTATTTCCTGCATTGGCAAGCAGGTTCTTTTACCACTGAGGTACCAGGCTGGTGAAGTCAAGTTCCTCCACACCATGGGACCAATTGGACTTCCAGAGGCAGCTCCCCTGCTCATTTCATCTGCTTTGCCTCAAGCTCATAGCTCAGACACGATTGATTTACTCTTACTTTCTCATAAATCCCTCTCATGTTCCCTTTACTGCCCTATCCTCATTCTTCAGATAGCACTGGCTCACACATCCATGCCATCACCACCACATTTGATCATTCCAACTGGAGGCTGCCCATTAAGATAGCAAGCCTTTTGTTCAGTTAATCCTATTATCCCCTGTTGTAGGTTTGAATTGTGTTCTCCAAGAAGATACATGCAAGTCCTAAACCCCAGTATTTTAGAATGTGACCTGATTTGGAAATAGGGTTGTTGCAAGCATAATTATTCACATTGGGTCAGAATGGAGTAGGATGCACCCTTAATCCCAGATGACTGGTATGCTTATAAGAAGAGAAGAGACACAGAAACGCCCAGACAGAATTCCATGAGACTACAGACATGATGTATCTGGAAGCCAAGGAATGTCAAGGATTGTTGACAACAACCATAAGCTGGGAAAGAAGCAAGGGATAGTTTCTCCCTCAATGCCTCCAGAAGGAACCAACCCTGCTGACACCTGGATTTTGAACTTCTAGCCTCTAAAGCAATGAGAGAATACATTTATGTTATTGCAAGCTGCCAAGCTTGTGGTCACTTGTTAAAGCATCCATAAGAAGGCACGATACTCAGCTTCATCAAAATCAGTGCTGATCCGGGAGGTCGGATCAGTCACGAGTGTGGCTGGGATTTGTTTAAAAGGACAAGACCCAGCGGGGACCCCTTAGCTTTGGCCTACTTTCTAGTCTGGGTGTAGTGAGCAGATTGGAGACTGTAATTTTTTCTTTCTGTACCTTAAATATAAAAAGGTCTTTGTTTTTCCCTAACTTGCAGTCTGCCTCTCCACTTCTCCCTCCCACCCTGCCCTCCCAACCCCCAGCATCTCTCTGATAGTGTGTTGAGAGCAACATCTCCCTGCGTGGATGTTCTGACTCACTCCTTTTCAATAACACCCTCTTCCTTGATAAATCAATACCCTGACCAAAGGGATGATGCATTTAGGTCATTAAGCAAAGTAGCTAGAAGAAATAAGATACAGCTTCATTTACAAGGTATTTTTTGCTTTTGCTCTTATTTACCTGCAAAATGTAGTTAAAGTACAACTTCTAAAAAACAGACTAATGAGAAAACTGATTTTTTTTTTTTTTTTGAGAAAACTGATTAGACAGAGCTGAGATGGTTAAGCAAGGAAGCCCAAAAAAAGGTGGAGAAGGAGCTCTCCTGGGAAGACAGGGATTGTCTTGGGCAAATCACATCCCCTCTCTGAACTTCACTTGTCTCAGGGTAAGTGATGGAATAGAGATTCTGTTTTCTGAATCTCTGCTCTCGAGTTCTATTGCTCCCTTGTCTTAAAAACAAAAATGAGCAAACAAACCATACTCCAGTAAAAATTAAAATGATTTAAAAAAAGAAGAAAAACAAAAAGGGGACTTCCCTGGTAGTCCAGTGGTTAAGACTCCATGCTTCCAAGGCAGGGGGCCAGGGTTCAATCCCTGGTTGGGAACTAGATCCCACATGCAGCAAATAAGAGATTACATACTGTCTCTAAAGATCCCATGTGCCACAACTGAGACCTGGTGCAGCCAAATTAATGTATGTATGTATGTATGTATATGTGTGTGTATATACATATATATATATGTATATAATGAATAATTTAAAAGAGAAAGAAAGGAAAACAATATGCAAAACCCTCAGTCTTCAAGTTTCCTTCTTTTCAGAGCTTGTTCATTAAGGACATGACTGACTGTCTTTGGATGATGAATTTTGTCATTTTTGAGGCATGCTATGGACGTTAACCTACTAGGCCTGCTCACCAGAGGTACTGAGAAGCTACAAATGGCATTGTCACCAGTAAACCAAGGCACAGACATTTTCAGGTAATGACACTTTAAGAAAAAGGAGGCAAAAATCTATTAGGTAAAGAAAGTTGAATGCAGATTTCCATGTTCAGTCCTTTTAATTTGCTCTCTGTGTTTGTCTCTCTCCTCTTTCTCATATAATTTCTCTGTAAAATGTATTTATTCAATTTTCATGGAAGAATGATCAAATGAAGATAAGCAAAAAGAAAAAAAATAAGAAATATGCATAATCTCACCACTAAAGAAATACTTTTAGCAGTTTGGTATTTGCTTTTGGATGTGGTTTGGTTCGTGTGTGTGTGTGTGTGTGTGTGTGTGCATGCACTCACATCTGTGTGAGAGAGAAATACAACTTCCAAATTAACTTTGCAAAGAAATACAAGAATTTTTATGAACTTTTACAAACCCTTAATTTCAGAGCACAGCTTCTTTCTATTTAGAATATATTCAGAAAGTGAATAATATATTTTAATCAGTGCTAACAGCCCCATATTTATGGAGTCTCTGAGAAAAGCCATTTTATAATGTTGCTCTTTTATAAGGAGACACATGGCCATCTATGGGCAGGTCATGCATAGCTGAGATAACCAAAATTGGTGAACAAATGCCCCAGTCTCTGCTACACAAGCAAGAACCACAGGAGCTTTTGGTTCCATCATTGATAGATGTTTATTGAACATCAAAAGTATGTTTCGGGCTAGCCAAAAAGTTCATTGGGTTTTCTGTAACATCTTACCTGAGTGAAATACTTGGCTAACTTGATACAATCTCATGGTCTACATTGAGGAATGACCAAAAAAAAAGCCTGAAAAAACTTATGGTGGAAGTTTAAGAGAAATAAATTCTGGAATTCACTTCTTTTTAACTCAAATCTAATGCTAAAATTAATATGTAAAATATAAAAGCAGACTGTTCTAGAGGAAGCAGAGGTAAAGGCCTGGAGATCCATATGTAAGTTTTTCCCAAGCAGGCCCTAAGGAAAACCAACAGGTCCAGAAGATGTATGAAAGCATAGATGGGTTTGTGATTATGACTGAACGTGGTTGGTCATGGTGAGGAAACCACAGCAAATAGGCCGTCTGTGTGCTGGGCACTCTTACTGGAGTTTTGCCTCTATCGATTAATTTAATCCTCACAACAAGCTGGCTTGGTTGTTACAAGCATTCCTATTTGATGGCTAAGGATATGAGGTTTGGAAAGATAAAATGACTTACCCAACATCTCATAGCTATATTTGGCAGGCCTGAGACTCAGATGTGACTTCAGCCAGCTCCACCATCCTCCACCTCCACCATGACAACTCTTACACCTAATAGGATGCAAGAGTTAAGCACTACACAGGGGAAGCAGTAGAATTACAGCCAGACGTCTGGGCATAACAAATTCTGAGTCTAGCCATTGGAGTATGACACAAAAGAGATGCATCTTCCAAGTAGAACATAGTCAACTGAAACTGATACACGCTGACAAATACACTGTGTGCAGAACCCTGAGCATGAAATCTCTTATTGTTTAGAAAATCTTCCTAGAGGGGAGGAGGACTGGATTTAGAGTAATGCTTGGTAGCCTCAGAGGAGCTCCCTCTCAAATACTTCTTAATTGCTGTGTTGTCTTAACTTATGTCCACAGCTTTTTGATACTACTCCCACCAGGACGAGAGCTTAACTCCTCATCCCCCTCAAAGTTACAAGATGTGGGTAGTAAGTTGAATATCATAACAGGGTACGGAATTAAGTTGTTCTGACAATTAAAGCAAAACATGAAGTATATTAGATTTCACTGTTGTCATTCCTCGACAAGAGAAAACCAAATCATTCCTTTGCAGAAGCAAAAACAGTTTTTGTTTATTTGTCTGTTTCTGTTACTACCATTAAGGTAGTAACAATCATGGAGGTCTTTTATTATTTCACTGGTGAACAAACAAGAAACTTTCTAAAAGGCAGAGAGACTGTCCAAATAGATGATCTTTGTGCAGCTCTTTCTAAAAGGTCTTCATGTTTACAATCAAACTGTAACTTGATGAAGGCATTCCTGCAAGGGCGGAGATAATGTGGACAGACTTGTTTGTTTTATGACTCTTCTGCATTGATTTTGAGAAAATTACCTTGAAGAATCGAAAAGAATGAATAGCTAAGCACCACTTTTATCACACCTCTCTCTTACTAAAAAGGTTTCAATTATTCTCTATTTCCTACAGGTTTTTAAAACTAAATATCCTATAGTAAAAGAGCTGTACCTCAGAGACTCATTAGAGAATCCCATCATAAACTATTTGCACTCCAGCATTTGCCAAAGGTGTGTGTATTACTGACTTTGGCTGTTGACAAGCATCTAGTGGATTTGTTAAGGAAGGGGTGGAAAGAGGCTCAGCTGGACTGGACCATGACAGAGTAATGAGTCGGTTTGCTACTGGGGTCTTCTCAGCACCAGGTGATACGTTATCCTGGAAAGGGAATGAATAAACTTACAGTTACTGGGGGGCAAGGGGGAGGGATATATTGGAAGACTGGGATTGACATATACACACAACTGTATATAAAATAGATAAAAAGGAGCTACTGTATAGCACAGAACTCTACTCAACACACTATAATGGCCTATATGGGGAAAGAAGCTTAAAAAGAGTGGCATAGGTATATGTATAACACATTCACTTTATTGTACACATGAAACCAGCAGAACATTGTAAATCAGCTATGTCTCACATAACACCCAGTCGCATCCAACTCTTTGCGACCCCAGAGGTTGTAGCCCACCAGGCTTCACTGTTTTTTAAAAAACTAAAACCTCTTCCAGGTTATAATTTGAAATGAGTGGTCAGGGCAGCCTTGCTACAGAATTGGAAGCTGAGGAAAGCTTAAAGGTGGTAAGATGAAGCAGTTAGTCATGGAGATATATGAGAGAAAGCTCTCATCAATGAGAGGAAAAGGCCAGAGCTGCAGTACCACCAGGAAGTGAGTGAGCTGGGGTGAAGGATGAGGAGATATGAGGTCAGGGAGGTGCTGGGGGTCTCACAGACTACTGTTGAAGCCTTGGAAGCCACAGGACTTTTCTGAGTAGAGGGATGACTTGCCTTGACTTAGGTCTTAAAAGGGATTCTCTGACTGGGGCGAGGGGAGAAGTAGGAAGCCTAGTTTATGAAAGAAGACCCGTGGAGTCATGGATCTAAAGGAGGTCAAATGCCAAGGACTGGTTTGTGAATGACCTTATGTGAGCTGGCCAAAGAAGCTGTCACAGCCTAGAGGTGGTGAGAGGAAGGCTCTTCCTAGTCTCCCTGGTGGCATGCTTCTTAGCTTTATCAGTGATAAAGAATCTGCCTGCCAAGGCAGGAGACACAAGAGATGTGGGTTTGATCTCTGGGTTGGGAAAATCCTCTGGAGGAGGGCATGGCAACCCACTCCAGTGTTCTTGCCTGGGAAATCCCATGGGCAGAGGAGCCTGGCAGGCTATAGTCCTTGAGGTCACAAAGCATCGGACACAACTGAGATATGGCATAACATAGTATAGGTGGGTAAGTTAGACTAAAAAGCAATTCCTGGATGTCTTGGTAACTGGGAGTCTGGCTGGCTTTCCTGCCCACTAGGCCTCAGTCCTGTGATATTTTTACTTTCTTTCAAGATGTGGTAGTCTTTAAAATCTCTTTGGTGGCTTATTTCTCAGGACAGAGACACCCCTAGAGACCTCCTTCATTTGGAAATGGGGTTGGGAAAAGGGAGCAGTAAGACACTTCTCTGAACAAATCCAGTCTGTTTCCTGGATTCTTTTAAAGTGATTTCCAACACTGTCCTACTGGGAAGAGGTCTGCCCTCTTATCAGTTAAAGAGGGACTAAAAAAGATTCAAACTCACTCATCCCCAGACAGGCCTTTAGAGCAACACTGTCCAGAAGAAATATAATGCAGCCACTTTAAATAGGTTAGTATCCATATTTTAAAATATAAACAGAAAGAGGCAAAATTCATTTCAATAATATATTTTCTTTCACTCAGTATATCTAAATAGTATTTCAATATGCAAGCAACATGGAGATTGTTAAAGAGATATTTTAAATGCTGTTTTTATACTTAAGTCTTTAAAATCTGGTATATTTTATGTGTTTTACACTTTCAGCAGATCTTAATTCAGACAAGACCATTTCCAGTGCTCTCTGGGTGGCTACTGTGGCTGGATAGCACAGTTCTAGAACTACAGAGCCCAAGATGCCTGTATTTCTCTAGGTCAGTTAGCTTTGTTTACAACTGTTTGGTGAATCTCACTGTTACAGAGTCCAAGCTCACTCTACTTCTGCATGACAAGGCGTTGAGGCAGAAAATAATGACTTCATTTGGAAAGCCAGCAGATCAAGAAGATGGCAGACTCATGTCTCAAAATAGCCCTCTTATTGGGACTGGATGGCAGGTTCTTTTATAGAACAGAGAGGGGAAGGAGTTGAGAAAGTAAAGTAAAAATGTCATATGTCTTGCAAATATCTCCTAGAATAGCCAGCCTTAGAGAGGGGATGTGTTAATTTCTTCCTTCCTGTAGCTATCCACAGATGAACAGGGTCAGGATGTTTACCTGAACAAAGGCACTTTGGTTTAGCATTCAGGCTGAGGGGCAGGGTTCCCAAAGGCAGGCCATTATGTATAGACAATATCCTTTTAGTGAACAAAAGCAATGGGAAGCAAAAATTAAAGTAAAAGAAACAGATCCAACATGGAGTCAGATTTTGCTCTTACCTATAGCATAGTGATCCACAGGACCTGGACTATCAAATTGGAACTTGGTCATATATGGTAGAAGAAAGGTAGAAGAACCTTGATTATATCCCATCCTCAACTGCAATTTGTCTCCTACTCTCATATGTAAATGAGAAAAAGCTTTGTACACAGAAAAGCATTTTGCCCAAGCTTCTTAATATCATAATCACTGCTGGCTCTATCTTTAGAGTGTACACACTGTTCCCACCAGAACATACTTGAAGAGTGAAGTGGTATTCAGTGAACAAAAATTCTTCTGTGACAAGAGTGATGGGCTTCTTAACTGTGGTGTTGGAGAAGACTCTTGAGAGTCCCTTGGACTGCAAGGAGATCCAACCAGTCCATCCTAAAGGAGATCAGTCCTGAGTGTTCTTTGGAAGGAATGATGCTAAAGCTGAAACTCCAGTACTTTGGCCACTTCATGCGAAGAGTTGACTCATTGGAAAAGACTCTGATGCTGGGAGGGATTGGGGGCAGGAGGAGAAGGGGATGACAAAGGATGAGATGGCTGGATGGCATCACTGACTCGATGGACATGAGTTTGGGTGAACTCCGGGAGTTGGACAGGGAGGCCGGGTGTGCTGCGATTCACGGGGTCGCAAAGAGTCAGACATGACTGAGTGACTGAACTGAACTGAACTGAACAAAAATTCTTCTGTGACAAGGGTGATGGGCTTCTTGTGGGGTTTAGCCCCAGGAAGATGTGAAACTCCAACACAAGACAAACAGATCTTTATTTGAAGCAGGTTTTCTCTAATTGTTACTGTCAGGGTAATTTATGGCCAAACTTCGGTGCATTTTTCACCAGGCCCTATCAAGGGTCTCCATAGTGCCCATAGTCGTGGCTGGGGGAAGTCACTGCAGCGAACACAACCAACAGAGCAAGAACTCGGGCTCCAGAAGATGGCACTTGGCAAGTTGCAGTCTGAGTGGATGAAAGACAGCTGAGAGGTGTGTCTGCCTGGCTTAAAGAAGACCTTTTACTTCTTTCTAAAGTCAAAGTCAGGCTGTTGAATAAATCCAGAAGCAAAGTGTTAAATGGCCAAATAGGTCAAATCAATAAGAAGGATAGGGAAGCAATAGAAGAAAGAATTAAGGAGATATGCAGGTATTTTACTGGGCTGTGTGCATCTTGAGGACTGGGTCTCTTTTGTCCACCCACCCCATCCCCCATTTTGTTGAGTGAATGAATGATGTAACTTATACATTTTCTTATTCTGTGACTGAGACAATTGATTCAGACTCTTGTGCCTTACACAAAGCCAGGTAGAATTCTAAAGATTGTAAAGTTGGACCAGATGACCTTTAAAGTCTTTATGAGACTCTATGACTCTAATTTGACCAAAAACGAGTTAATGAGCATTAAATACCACAGGCCTAAAAAACACTAGCTTTAGCTGAGTTTTAGGGAAGATACTAGAAATAATACTGTCACATTTTTCTTGGCCCATTTTAGCTCAGGAGCTGAATCCAAACTAGTATAAATATGAGGCCCTACTGACTAAGGAGGGTTTTTTGTGTAGTTATTGTTGGTAGAATATGTGCTAGATGGGGAATCTCATGATGCTAGACACTAGCCCCGCATTCTTATGTCCTGGTCAGTCACTAAGCACTCTGTGGGCTTGGTATTCACAACTGGAATAGATGATCTGCCAAAAACTATGAGCTCTGACTTTTATATGAGCTTAAGCAGAGAAGCTGCCCAGGGTCACCTCTTTACCCAAGGTCTGTGGGAAACAGTTTTAGCTCCCATAATTCCTCAGGCATTATATAAGATGCCTTGTTCTTTCCAGCTTCTTTAGGCCCAATGTAAATACACAAAATGATTCATATTTGCAGCAGTGAAGGAAATCCAGGACATTCTGGGAAACTCAGGAGAGAAAACTTTGGTTTGAAAAGTGAGCATTTGACAGGCTTAGGGCACAGTCCCAAAAGTAAGTGGGGGGTGTGGAGGGGTTATTTACCTTGAAGCTGTCTCTCCCTCACTTAATCCACCTTACTGCAAGAGTAATTGCCCTGAAATCAAAGTCAAATCGAGTCATTCCCTAGTTCACAACCCTAAATGGCTCAACATATGCAAAATGAAGAATAAACACATTTGTGAGGGATTTTAGACTGTTGCCCCCTGACCCCAAGCCATCATTTCAACCTCATATCACGTTGCATCCCTCCGTGCAGTCTGGGTGATACCGCAGACCACTGGGCATCTCATCATTCCTTGAAATCTATGTGTTCCATCCCCCCACATCTGTATCTGAGCTACAGTGCCCTCACTTGCCTTTCTTCCAAGATTTTCTACACTCTTCAAAGACCCACTCAAATAACTTCCCCAGTATCTATAGTCCACCAAGCATTCTTGTCCCTTATAACATCTGCTTACATCATATTATTGATTTAATTTAATTATGTCTCTGATTAGAATTCTCTATATAAACATCTGCTCCTCCCTTCTCTGTAGCTTTATTTTGAATGACATGGATCACGTCCTCTTAATTTTTGTTTTTCCACAGCTCCTATTATGTGATCTTAATCACTGTAGGTGGTAAGATAATGTTTTGTCAGATAAAGGGATGAGGAGCTGACATATCTCTCACTTGAGTTAGCATTCCCCCTGACATGGGTGGGATAGGATCTGTGACAAATGCCACACAGCTTGAATAACAGGGGACTATGTGGAAGAAGTTATCTAAAGCAGAAAGAGATTCAAAAGACATACTGGGATGCTGGCTGCGGAGGCAACGTGCCCAGGAGTTAGGGGCAGAGGCTGTGGATGGTTCCACAATATCCGTTCTCCCCTTCTGTTGTGGTAGTAGAACACCCAAGTTTTAGCTGAGCTCATGGCTGTCCAGCTGAAGACTACATCATTCTGGAAACCCGGTGTCAAAACATTAACCCAAGGAATGTAAGTGAAAGACATATGCGCAACATCAGATGTGTGCCTTTAAAATGAAAGGAATATTCTTTACATCCTCGTTTCCTCCCTTCCCATGTATGTAGAATTAGAGAGCGTGGCAACGTAGACTTGGTCGCGAGACTGAGGGCCACTTCACAGGGCTTGATAGTACTGAGTGTCACATCTGCCGCCCCCCTAATGCACCATGCGGGCAGCCTCCTCCCTCAAGTCCCTCAAGGTATGCGTGCGTGCTCTGTCGTGCCCCACTCTTCGCAATCCCATGGACTGTCGCCCTCCAGGTTCCTCTGTCCATAGGATTTCCTAATGTAGCATGCTGGAGCAGGTTGCCATTTCCTTCTCCAGGGGATCTTTCCGACACAGGGATTGAACCTGGGTCTTTTGTATCGCCTGCATTGGCAGGTGAATTCTTTGCCACTGCACCGCCTGGGAAGCCCCTGTCATTACTCAGGTAAAGTTATCTTTGATTCCTCATTCTCTCAAAGAAAACTATCCAATCCCTGCTTTGCCTTCTTGAGAGCACTTAACATGTGTGTTGGACTTCTAGCTCTTTTTCTCCCTGTACTGTCTGCCTAAACTGGGAATTGGGGGTTTTATCCATCAGCTCCCATCCTCTGTTGGCTGACGTTTGCATCCATGGGTGATAATTCGTTGCACGTTTCTGAGCTGTTTGTAGGCCAAGATATATCTAGGGACAGAAAACAAAGATGCCAGGCACACTTTTGAGACGAAATGCTGTTAGTGCCATGTGCCAGAGCCCTCGGGGAGCAGCCCAGCTCCAAGGAGCGGTTGAGAGCTGTGAGGGGGCACCAGAGGCTTCTGATACACATCATGTTTCCCAGGCTCCCCCTACAGATGTAGAACCTTTATGAGAAAAGGGAGTCTGTCTCTAGTACTCTATTCTTAGGACACAGAGCAGTGCCTGGCCTTAGTGGGTGCTCAGCACATGTCAGTTGAATGAATGAATGAAACTCCTTAGCCTTTTTGGGGCCTCTTTCCTCACCTGTAAAAGGGGGATGATGATCCATGCAAGGTTCTCATGAGGGCCAAATCAATCATGCAAGATGCTTAGCACAGAAAAAGACCACAAGAAATCGTAAGCGCTTATGAATTAGCTGCGTGCAGGCTTCGTCTAGTTGCGGCGAGCAGGAGCTACTCTTTGCTGCGGTGCTTGGGCTTCTCGTGGGAGTAGCTTCTCTTGCTGCGGAGCAGGGGCTCTAGGCACATGAGCTTCAGTAGTTGCAGCACGTGGACTCAGAAGTTACAGCGTCTGGGTTCAGTAGTCATGGCGCATGCTCTTAGTTGCTCCACAGCACGTGGGAGCTTCCTGGACCAGGGATTGAACCTGTGTCTCCTGCATTGGCAGGCAGATTCTTAACTACTGGCCCACCAGGGAAGTCTGTGGGCATTACCAATTTTGCCACTATAAATACTATTGCAGTGAATATCTTTACCCATAGATGTTACTTACTTGATTGTTTCTGTATGATAAAATCCTTTGGCTCTTTTCATGATGCTTCCTTCCTTCTCAAGTACTAACTTCCTGGGTCACTGCTCAGACTGCTCAGTGCACAGTTCCAGGGTAAAGGAAAGGACAGAGCTTCAGGTCATGTCCAAGCAAAATGTTTTTCTATTTTCAACAATCCTCTAGACCAATATATGCATTTCGTGGGAAATATAATTAACACATAATTTGTCAGACTGAATTAAAACATGATTTGTGATTAAAGAGTTTAGTATCTCTTAAAAGATTATTTAATTAGAAATTTTCTTTAAGTTGCATTTCTTCCCAAAACTACCCCCTCTCTAATGTAAATCCCCTCATTAGAGAGAGTTCTTTGAGTTAGGGCAGCCTTGCCGTGTGATGGAAGGGCATGAATCCTGGTTTCAGGCACACACTATAAATTGTGTGGCCTCAGTCATGTTGTGTAGCTTCTCCAAGCCTCTATTATTTTCCATTTGTAAATTGACAGTTCTATTTTTTGTTACAATGTGTAGATAACATGGTGTTTATGAAAACATTTCTACTGGGCCTGGCATATGGTAGGTACACAGTAAAAATTTCCTCACCTTTTTCATTTTCTCATTTTCTTTTTTTTGGATTCTCAGGACCTACTCAAGGCATGATCATTGCAGTGAATTTGAATGACAGTGTTCATATTATAGTTCTCAGTAAGCATGTGTCTTTTTGAGGACACATCCAGAAATCAATAACATTGGTTGGAAATGAGTGTTTTTCCATGACACCAAAACCAAATTTTGGAAAATTCTTTCAGGTAAGGGTTCTCTTTGGAAAATTCCAATTCCCTTATTTGCAGCAGCCAAGTGCTATTTACCCCAGGACCCAACACCTTTCAATTTGTTATTTTCAATGTTAATAAATGATTTAGTTCATTTCCTGTTTTCCTCTGCTTACCAACCTGCCAGCAGCAGTCACACGCCAACCTTAAAATAACTGTACTGGCAGACAACGGATTCAAATTATTAGTAGGAAATCTGTAGCTGTGTTACCCAGTCAACCCAGCTGGAGAGACGCAGGCATGACTTCTAACATCCAGCTGTGTGCTTTGGTGAATGCAAGTGAAGAATAAGTTTAGGAAGGCTTGGAAGGAAGAGTGTCATAAAACTGGAAAAGATGTGTTGATGGTTGGTGAGATCAAAAGACTGTGTCTTGATGGCTCTGGTCATATTCTCCAGAGCATCCGGTAAACAACACACACACAGTAGGAATGAGTAAGTAGACCTGAGCACATGCCAGAAGGGGAGCCGGTGTTCCCTGTCTCCAAATTTAATCCTGTTCTAATTTTTTTCTCCACCTTCTTCCATTGTTTTTAGTCATTTTCATCATTTGGGGTTTCTTTGCTCCTCTTTGCCAAATTTCTCTTTGTACTGCTCACCATACCTATACTTAGTAGAGGCTGGCCCTCCAAGAGAATTTAGCAAATGTCTATGGAATGAACAAAAGGCACAGAAGATCTTTTGCAAAAGATACTGGAAGCTGGACTTTACATGTTTGTAAGAGAAAGAGATTGAGATAAAGATGAAATGCATGCCTTTGTGCATGGATTCTCACATGTGATTGTAAGGTTCTCCCCACAAGTGGATACCAGATCCCACCGTGGGGTACTGAGGTGTACACTTGTTCTTCAGGGCTTTCTGATGTTTTAATTAAAACTCTAACCGGCATTCAAATCTGGTTTCCTAACAGTGATTTTGATGACTTGGGCTGTGCTTTATTTCATCCTTATTGCTTTCAGATATACATAAATCTTTCTTCCCTCTCCATTTTTTTCCATGTGTGTGAAATGTGATACTTTTCAGTATTCTTGGGGTTTTCTTGGAATCCAGATTTTTCACTTCCTCCACATCTGCTATGAAACAAAATATTGATTAATGTGACCTACAAACCTAACCAGTTAAGGGGGCCAATGACCAGTTCCTATTCTTGAATTTTTAAAAGAGTATCTATCATTTATTCTGATCTCTCTCTTAAGTGTGTAAGTTTTTTTGCTTTGAGGTCTTTTTTTTTTTTCAGTTTCTGAAAAGATTAAAGAAAGGTAACATCAGCACTATAGTTCTCAATCACATCTGAGGTTTAAATTCCAAGCCTTTCGACTAACCCTGAACATATCATTATTAACTTCAATATAGAAATGTTTCTAACTTTTCCTATGTAAAAATTACAGTGTGATGTGAATTATACAAACCTAAACATCTCCAGAAGGTAGTTCCTATTGCTTTGAGAGGCTCATAAATGTAACAAAGAATTTAGCAATAAAATAGAGTCATCACTCAGTGATTCTTCAGGATAAAAATCTACCTAAAGATTTTTAAAAAGTTGTAACCTTCAAGGGTCTGAAATTTGGTGAAAAGGATTCTTATTTGATGACTGGGAGAGTGACTCTGGAGTTACAGTATTTCTTTTACCCAAAGAGAGTAGGATATGCATATAGTTCTCATGATTCAAATTCCCAACAAGTGCTATTTACATAGAATACAAAGAGATCAAACCAGTCAATCCTAAATCAAATCAACCCTGAATGTTCACTGGAAGGACTGATGCTGAAGCTAAAGCTCCAATACTTTGGCCACCTGATATGAACTCATGAAAAAGACCCTGATGCTGGGAAAGATTGAAGGCAAAATAAGAAGGGGGTGGCAGAGGATGAGATGGTTAGATAGCATCACTGACTCAATGGACACGAATATGAGCAAACTTTGAGAGAGAGTAGAGGACAGGGGAGACTGGCATGCTGCAGTCCATGGAAAGGCAAAGAGTCGAACATGACTTAGTGACTGAACAACAACAAGAAGAAGACCAGGACCCCCTGTAGTTTATGCAAAAAGAAGACCTGAATATATATATGTGTGTGTGTGTGTGTACAAAAGAGCAGAGTCATCCTAAAAGTAGCTGCCTCCTTAGAAAGTCTTAATCCAAAATAATTGCCTTGTTTAAAACTTTGAAATTACCTTAAAGGTCTGTGTTACATTCTTTGGAATGTCCTTAATAGCTGCAAATAATCCTTTGATGGGAGATTTGACATTTGGAAACATTAAAAATCTTTACGTACCAAACACATAAAAAGAGTAGAACAATCTAGGAAATGTCTTTTTTTTTTTTTTTGGTTAAAAAAATGGAAATAATTCTGAGGTATTTGGATTAATTTTTCCTTGTGCCTAAAGTGAAAAAGCTTTTCCCAAGGAGGCAAGAGAAGGTTAGGTGCAAAAGAAGCCTCAACCGAACAAACATGTGGCCTCCTGGTGACATAATTTTGAGGGAAGCAATGTTAATTTGGCTATTTTTGTGTTTTCCCCAAGTCTTATTTTGTTACTATTACCTCCAAAATCTAGTTGGGTGCTTATATTGGCACCTCAATCTCCTCAGGGAAAACACGAGAATGTAAGGAGGCTGTTTCTGAGAATGTGTGCATTAAAAGACAGAGGTTGCTTAGAGATTTCAAGTAACAATTTAGATGGAGAAAGGTCTCAGAAAAACCCTCTGTCTTGAGCCAAAGACTTGATCCTCTATCCTGACCCTATTATGAATTCATCAGCACTAGGCGGTCTACATTCTGTATCACCATTTTTCAGAAAGGATGGTGAGAGAGAACAATTTATAAGCTAACAGGATTCCTAAGAAAGCTGCACTCACCTGTTGGCTATAGGTCAGTCGTTCTGCACAAGATTTCCAACCATGGACAAAATAACCAAGCCACCATCTTCTTTTTGATCCTTCTGGTTTGGTAATGAATCCAAGGGAGAGTGAGGCTGAACTTGTTGGACTTCCCTGAAAATCAGGAAACCACCCCTGTCTTTAGAAGACAACACCACAGACAGCCTTTGCACATGGCGAGATGACTTGTACCAAATGAGAAGTCCCCCTATTTCCTCTTTACTTTTGTGGAACGTCAAATCTATTAAGGTTACTCAGAGCCCAGGTTTGGGGTGGGTGGCACATGTGTCTGCCTTGTGTTGATCTGTTTTCCTGGTGTTCCCAGGATCATGGCGGGAAGTGTTGAGCTTTTATGTCTAGACAGATACTCATAATGAAATAGATGTCTGGCTCTTGAAGCTAACTTCTTAGTCTGGAGGTACTTTGGTTTACAAAGGCCCCAGTAAGAATGATGACATTGTCTTGGGTGAAGCCACAGAGACCAAGAGGAAAAATGAGCAGGCATGGGGAGAGGGGCCATTCACCTAAGGCAGAATACGGACGATAATAGGAATTCCGTGTGTTCAATCGTATGGACCAAAAAGTAGTCATCTAGTCCGACTTTCCCAGACATCCAAATAACCTGCCTTGATCTTCCTAATGCTCCCAAATGGTTGCAGGTTTTCTTAATGGCTTGTTTTCCTTTGGCATTCTCAGGACCCTTGATTTTAGCAGAAGCTAGAGCAAGCCTCTAGGGGTTCCCATTAAACAGCGTCCATGGCCATTTTATGAATTTCATCATAAGCAAAGCCAGTTGGACAAAGAATGAGCTCTTACTTTCCCCTCCATTCTCCCCTTCCCAATTTTCCATACTGTGGAATGAAGTTTGAAAGGATTTTCTCTTGACTTCTATCTATTAATGAAAGTTCATCATTCCTTGCTTAGCCAAATCTAATGTCTCTGCATTACCTAGAAATTATAGTGTGATAGATGAGAATAAGTTAAAATAGAGTAAGATGAAATGGAAGTACTTTCTAAAAACTCCTTTTTTTTTTCTTCCTTTTTAAGCTTTACCGTCATCTGCCTGCCAGGTGGAACCTATTTGGATAATATAGCACAGATGTACCTTGTTGTACCCAACAGATGAATTCCTGAAAAGCTGCATTTGACAGAATTTTTATAAATTGAATCACATTTTCCTGTAGACTCGTCTTATAGTAACAGAAGCCATTATCCACATTTGACTGATCTTCAATTGGCAGAGGCCTCTCACTCTTGAGCGTCAAGTTTCTCAGCCAAATCTCTATGTCAAACAGTTAATGATCTGGAAATAATAAGCACTTATGTGAGCTCGGGGAAATTTTATTTTATTCCTCTGAAAGTAAAGAACCCTTATTGCGTAATGTGACTTTTCACTCGTGGAATCTTAGACTATCAGGAACATTAGAGACAGTGTAGTCCGAACCTCTCTTTTTTTCCAGATGAGGAAACTGAGGCCCTGGGTGTTCATTCATCTGCGACGGTGTAAAACAGTCATATAACATAAAGGAGAGAACACTGATGTTGAGGTTGGCAGCTTTGAATTCAAATATTCTGTTCCCAGCACACAAGCTATTTGGCTTGGGGTAAGCTATCAGAACTTTCTGAGCCCAATTTCCTCATCTTTAGGATAAGGATAGTGTTACCCACTTTGCAGGATTTTTGTAAAAACTAAATAAGATATGAGAAGTGGTAACACATTGCCTAGAATACAGCAAGGGTTGGGTGTTTGTCTTCCCAATTTCTCTTTTTAGGATTTTCAAATGACATACTTCATTTATTATTTTTTAGTATATATTTACTCAACAGACATGAGTTTGAGCAAACTCTGGGAGATGGTGAAGGACAGGGAAGCCTGGCATGCTGCAATCCATGAGGTCGCAGAGTTGGACATGACTGAGTGATTGAAAAACAACATGTACTTATTTTATTTATTTTACTTATTTGGCTGTGGCACACAGGATCTTTGATCTTTGCATTATGTGACAGGATCTTTTGTTGCAGCATGCAAAACAGTTTTTAGGTGCAGTATGCAAACTCTTAGTTGTGGCACATGGAATTCTAGTTCCCTGACCGGGGATTGAACCCCAGCCCCCTGCATTGGAAACACAGAGTCTTAGCCACTGGACCACCAGGGAAGTCCCAACATGTTTTTTTAAAGTGCACTTACTCTAAAAATTACAAAGATAATGATGCTCGTCACTGAAATTTTTAGAAAGTCAGAGACTTAGAATGAAAAACAAATGGTCTCTTCTTATCCTCCCATACTGTCAGCCACTTTTCCCAAACCTCTTTCTAAAGGAAAACACCATTAACAGTTTTATTCCCTTTGTATTTTTCTTGAATTTTTTTTCACCATCACTTTAGGTGAAACAGATCCTGTACCAATATCCTGTGTGCATGTGTGTGTGTGAAGTCACTTCAGTCATGTCCAACTGTTTGCAACCCTATAGACTGTAGCCTGCCAGGTTCCTCTGTCCATGGGATTTCCAGGCAAAAATACTGGAGTGAGTTGCCATGCCCTCCTCCAGGGGTTTTCCTGACCCAGGGATCTAACCCATGTTTCTTAAGTCTCCTGCATTGGCAGGTGGGTTTCTTTACCATTAGCACTACTTGGGAAGATACCCCAGCATCCTTATGCTGCTGCTGCTAAGTCGCTTCAGTCATGTCTGACTCTGTGTGACCCCATAGACTGCAGTCTACCAGGCTCCTCTGTCCATGGGATTTGCCAGGCAAGAGTACTGGAGTGGGTTGCCATTGCCTTCCCCCAATATCCTTATAAGGACCTTCAAAAAGTTTCTGTTATCAGTTTGTTATTGCCATAAAAACACTGTGTAGCAGAATGGTTACCAAGGCTTGATGGCATACAACCACTAGTATTTATTTCTCACTCATTGGAGAGTCAGCTGGATGGCTCTGCTGATGTCAACTGTGTTCCTGGATTTGCAAGTTCTGGTTCAGTTCTGCTTCACGACTAAGGTTTGGCTCCAAGTCCAGTTCAGTCATGCTGCATGTGTTTCTCTTTCTTCTGGGGCCATCAGGGCACATGGAGCTTGTTCTTTTCCTGGCAGAGGTTGGAGGTTCCCCGAGAGATGGAGTGGAACCAAGTGATATCTCCTAAGGACAGAACTTGCAGCGGACTCACTGTCACTCTGAGCCAAATTCCATTCGTCAAAGCAAGTCACATGGCCCAGCCCATCAAAAGTGGAGTAGGGAAGTAAATCCATCTCTAGGAAGAGGAACTGCCAAGTCACAAGGCAAACGGCATGGCTAGAGGGCAGAGTGAACAACTGGGATCAGTAATGCAATTCCCTATAGTCATAGCAAGAGCAAACCCACTTGAAAGTTGAACATGTCCCCTTAGCCTGCCTATAAACTCCTGATGGGCAAGAACCATAATTGATTTGTTCTTTGCTCTATTTCCAACATCAAATTTTGACATTGGAAAAGGAAAAAAATAATCAGTATTCAGTAATTCTCTGTTGAATGAACACTGAGAATCCTGGTCCAGAAATAGTAACCCTAAATGTTTCCTATGTGTTTGTGAAGCTGCCTCTTCCTCTGGAGCTCAACATGCGTTCATTAGAATGTGAAGCTGGCAGCCAGTATTCAGAGCAGGCCAGAGGTTCTAGAGTTGGCCCTCTGTCAGAGAGCGGTAATTTTTATGCCAGTGTAAACCTTTGCTTAATTGCTCTGGCCTGGCCATCTGAGAATGACAAGCCCATCAGTGACATGTGGAAATATAGAATGCACTCACAGCTTGCCTTTAAATGTCAGCAGCGTAGCTGAGGGGTTGGCCTGAAATTTAGATATGGTTGCCAAACCAATTGTCCTTTATAATTTGTTGTGTTAATAGATAGAGATGGTAAAGGGAATATTTTGGGGTCACCTGAAAAGCACCCAGCCCGCTGAGGCTGTAGAAGGGGCTTGTTACTGAGCAAAGGAGGGGAGGCTGGGTGAGAGTCTGGAAGCTGGTGCCTGGCCTCTAGCGCAATTGCTGGGACCCCAGGGAACCATCTTGATGGCCGTTGATTACCCCTCTCCCAACCCCCTCAGGTTTACCTAGGGGCCATCCATCCCCTTTGTGAACTTTATCGTTGAGATAATCACAGTGTAATTATACAATTAGCCTAATTGTGGGTAATTGTCAGCACTGTATCATTTTGAAACCTAGCCTCCAACACTGTGGCCCAATTTGGAGGCAAGAGACACCCACACATGCAAAGCAGCCACTTGATCCTTCTTCCCATTCGGGGATTTTTTTTCCCCCTTTCAAGGTGCCAGAAAGGAAGAACAGGCCTCTTTTATAAATCCATTGTCTGCAAAACAAGGACCCTGACAAACATGTTTGCAGAAAATCAAGGGCTTTGTAAAAAACCATGTGTTTTGGCACTAGAAGTCCAAACCATGTGCCAGGGGAATGCTGGAACCAGAAAAGGTTTTCCTTCCTACACTGAGCAGCGAGAGGGTCAAATTGCACTCTTGCGGCTGATTCCCTCCCTGGGGCATTCCATTGAGGGTGGCTCTGAACTGAAGTGTTGTCTCTGCCATCCTTCACACCAGCTAATCAGCGTGACTGAGGGTGATGGGAAGACCTCTCCTCTCTCAGAGCTCTCTGGGATCACCCTACCCACAAATGCCATTGTCTGGGCCTCATACTGATCATAATAGCCACCATGTGTTCAGCATTCAAAATCTGCCACGTCAGGCACTACGCTGAACATTGACATAATATATTATCATACTGAACCATGAAACTCCCCCAAAGGGGTAGTTACTATTGTTATCCCCATTTTACAGATGAGAAAGCTGAGGCTCCCTCCCAAAAGTTTATCAAGTGGACCCAAGTCCCATAGCCAGTGAGTAGCTTCATGGCCATTTGAATCTACGTTCTCTTGAGGCTGGGGTCCTGTGCACACCACTCCTTTGGGATGAGGGGTTATCCATTAATGTGCATTTAATTTTAATATTTACGTATATGCTTGCTTTCACTGGTTACTCACTGGGTTGGTAGGGATTAAAATAAGAACCCAGGTGAGTAGGGGCAAGACACACACTGTTGAAAGGATGTGAAGGTGCAGGTGAGGAAAGGATGAAGATAAAGTATTGAAGGTAATAAAAGATTAAAAAAACAGTTGTATCAGCAGCCAGACCAGGTGTTGGATGTACCACATAGAGACATAAACTTCACCAGAATGTCAGCTTCACAGAGTAGCATGCTTCCGTCTCTATCACCAACTCTCATACAAGTCCTGGCATTTTCATTTCATGTTTCATTTACATTACAGTAGTGGCCAAGAAATGCTCAGTAGATACTAGTTGAATAAATGAAACTCCTGGGGAAAGGGTGAGACACAGACTCAAATGCCTACAGGGTCCCAGTGCTTATGAAAATAAATGATGCTGCCCAGGTTAAAAATAAACACACAAGCAAATAGCACAAAAGTGGCAAATGCTAGTAGAGACGAAAGCTCTGAGTCTGTCAGTAACTTCTGAAAGTCACAAACTTAATGAACAGCAGAACTATTAATAGCACCCAGGTCTCCTGACTTTCTGTTCTGTATTTTTTCCATGACCACTGCTACTCAAGCTCATGGATATGGATTTCTTGCATCCACTATCACAGATTTATTGAATCCATTGCTCTCATTTTATAGGGGAGAAACCAAGGCCCAGAAAAGAGAGATGATTTGCCCAGATCATATGGTAAGTAAGTGGCACAGCCAGGTATCGTGGCTATTAACCTAAGGCTCTTTCAACTGTTCTGTAGGGCCTCGTATGTGGCCAGGAAGTACCCTGGCTTTGTGGACAGCTAGAACACTGTGAGAGTTCGTTAGGCTGTTCTCCTACCTGAAAATAAGGACACATTTTGAATTTCAGTTGGGGAATCAAAACCCTGTTGAAACACAAACTGAATTTACATTAAAGATAGTTCTTCATAGCATCAGAGAATATTAGGTCTGGAAGGGCCTTTAGAGAGCGAAGGATTTACTACCCTTATTTACAGATGAGGAAACTAGGGCCCTGAGAGATTAATGAGAAATATTTCTGTTATTTACATTGTGGTCATGTCTGCTTCCCTGGTGGCTCAGATGGCAAAGCGTCTGCCTGCAATGCAGGAGACCTGGGTTCAGTTCCTGGGTCAGGAAGAGCCTCTGGAGCAGGAAATGGCAATCCACTCCAGTATTCTTCCCTGGAGAATTCCATGAACAGAGGAGCCTGGTGGGCTATAGTCCATGGGGTTACAAAGAGTCGGACACAACTGAACAACTAACAATTTCTTGTCCCTGCAGTGTCATCCAGAAATCAGAAAAGACCAGACAGAGGATAAAAGCATAATAAGCAGAAGTAAGTTCTTATCCCCTGAAATGAGCAATTCATTCCCACTCGCCAGTGCCCTTTTCCTTTGGAGCATTTAGGGAAGAGTAATCACTAGCACAGATGGCATGAGATTTCATAAAGGGATACTAGCAGGAGCAGGTGATGCTTGGTATCTTTAATCCTGCTTGAAGGAGCAAAGATGTTGTCCTCTTAGATGGTGCTTTTCAAGGCTTAAGAGATGGGAATCATTCCAGGAAGGCAAAGCCTTGAGCTAAGCTTTGAGAAGAAAATTAAGAAAGAAGGAAAATTTGTGGCAAGTGCCCCTGCAAGCCCTCTTACATCACATCATGGTCAACAAGGTGTCTTCATGGTGAGACCTGGGCCAGAAACTCAGGAACCTACAGGGCCAGCAGGTCCACAAAAGAAGGAAATGTGCTTGTTTCACCTCATCATCACATCTGGGGATCCCAGCACTATTGGCTTTTTTTTTTTTTCCAAGAGGAGCTCGACACCAGATTTTTAAAAATGAGAAACTAATTACATTTATAAAAATACAGCATACGGCAAAACCAAAATCTTATATCTGAGTTCAAAGTTGGCTGATGGTATTTTAGAGCTTAGCTGATCTAACCAATCAGGGCAGAGGTTTAAGTTTTTGGTGGCTAAGGATCGCACAAAGGAGCAAGATGTGTGGGAGGTTCATTTGAAACTTCTGTAGACAGTTAAATTGTTTAGATGATCCAAGGCTTCTTTCCTTCCAAGAAGAAAATAAATATGTGCCCTGGAGACAGTATTGTTGAATAGAAGGAGCACTGGCTTAGGAGACAGGAATTCTAGACTTGATGCCTCCAGTTTTTGGTTTGATGACCTTAGGCAAATCCTTCTCCTTTCTGATATTCTTATTTGTTAAGTGAGGCCTCTCACCCTGCCTTAAATACCTCACAGGTTTACTGGTGATCAAACTGGATGGTGCTCTGAAAGTACTTTGTCATCTGTAACATGTTATGTAGACAAGATTGTGTCTTAAAAGTCTATCAATCAACTTTTATAAGAGAAAATGGTGATAAAATGGACAATTTATAGATTTTTGAGTCAGAAAGATCATGAGCTCAAATTCTGGATTCTCTACCACCAACTATACTCCTTGGGCAATGTTTCTCTGTCTTGAGGCTCAGTTTCCTCATCAACAAAATGGGATAATTGTGTTTCTCTATATAATGCTATTGTGAGGATTAGATGAAACTATGTATGTAGGAAAAGCACATAGTACATCAGTGGGTGCTTGATAAACATTTTCTTTCTCAATCTATCATTAAACTTCATTGACTCAGAAGAAGGACATAGCATTATAAGAGAGTATTAGTATTTGGTAATTTTCCTTATGCTGAAAGGATGTGATTTTGAACAAAGAGATAAAAAGAGATTTAGCAGATTTTAAAAAAATGAAAAGGAAATGAAAAGTGGCAGAAGTCTGTCGTGGGGAGGCAGTTGGGGAAAGTGGTAGCCGGGAGGTGACATTTCACTCGGTCTCTTGAGCATGAGACGGCCCCGAGGAGGCTGCAGCAGGCGATGGCAAACAATGTTTTAAACAGAGGGATAGAATGGGAAGATTGTGAAAGAGAGAGAGCAAGCAGGCTCCATCCAGGAAATAAAATGGATATAGAACATAGATTCTGGAAGGGAAGGACAACCAGAAAGATAGTGGTGGTTAGCCTGCATTTCTCAGGAGTTTGCTTTATTCTGTAGACCATGGGGAGCCATCCAAAGGTTTGACCCATAGAAGAAACATGATCAGACTCACTTTGAAGGAAAAGCTTTCTGACTGGCATATGAAGGATTGGATGGGAGAGGAGTACACTAGAGGCAGAGAGACTCATCAGGAAGTTCTTGGACTAGGGCAATGGCAATGAGAAGGGGTGGAGTCAGGGAGGACTGGATAAACACCTCAAAGACCAATGCTGGATCTGAATTGTATTAATACAGAGAAATCCTGGTATACTCTTTCTGGGGAAAACATTTCCTTTTCCCAACTGGACCACTTTAAAAACCATTATTATTCTGGTCAATGAAAGAGAATGTAGGAGGCTTTAATCAGCTTCCTGAATAGATCAATTTTTATTATTAAGATGGTTGACTAGGGAGACCAGTGGTAATAGATGCCATCTTACTAACTACTGTGTCTCTCCTTCTGGTAGCCTCTTTTGAAATAATTGTATGTGACTTCAATATGTTTCATCATTCTAAAATAAAGTCAAAATGATTTTATTTTACTATGAAACTTAAATCAATCAGGCATTACTAGTAATACCAAAAGGGGTTATATTAAAGCTTAACATTAAAATGTTAGCATCTGTTATGGTCTCAGGCTTTATTGAACTTTCCAAACTTTCAGATGAAGAAATAGCAAACTTAAAGCAGAAGTACCCTGAATGAATAAAATAACCTTGTCTCCTTGGCAATTCAGGAAGAGAATGGGAGATAAACTCTCTCTTCAGGGAGAGATAAAAAGGAGAAAAATTAAAGAGATTTTCTGCATTGAGTATATGAAAGGCTCCTTTTAGGGTTGGTCTGTGCCAAGTCCATTAATTTTCTTTTAGAGGAAATAACTTTGCCTACCTATTTTCGAGGTTCTGTTTCCCAAACTGTAGCAATCGGAGTCCAATAAAAAACAGGTGGCCACTGGAATGGGGCAATTCAGGAGGGTTTCACAAGGGGATTTGAACAGGATTCAAACAAAGGTTTGAACAGGATTGATGAAAGCCAGCAAGAGACGGTGAAGCACCTTGCTTCTATTAATAACCCAGGGCCAGAAGTCATTACTGCCCCTGGGTCCAAAGAGGCAGAAAATGGGATAACTACTGGAAGCTGGAGAAAGCCATAACCTCGGAGAGGGTCATATGTGAAAAGTCATGGCTTCGGTAGAGAACCATGGCCACTGCCAACCAGTGATCAGATGGAATGGGAATGTTAGAATGACTCTCTCAACCTCACTGTTCTCTCGCCTATCCTGCCTATCACAGTCTCCTGTGGGTAACTCCCACTGGCTAAACCCAAATGGAAACTAGGGTGCGGGGGAGCCTGGTGATGCTTTTCAAAAAAACCAGGCTCCTTGAGTGTAGAGCTGCGGAGTGGAGGGTAGAGAGTGGTTCTGGAGGGGCAAGTGTAGCACACTCGGGATGTGGGATTTGAGAGCTGCTAATACCAAGCATATTGAGGAAGTATTAAATGTGGTAAAGAGCGTGGGCCTGGAGTTGGCCTGTATTTCTGTTTTGCCATCTATTACATTATTATTATTATTACATTATTATCCAAAGAAGGCTCAAACTACCGCACAATTGCACTCATCTCACATGCTAGTAAAGCAATGCTCAAAATTCTTCTAGCCAGGCGTCAGCAATACATGAACCGTGAACTTCCAGATGTTCAAGTTGGTTTTAGAAAAGGCAGAGGAACCAGAGGTCAAATTGCCAACATCCACTGGATCATGGAAAAAGCAAGAGAGTTCCAGAAAAACATCTATTTCTGCTTTATTGACTATGCCAAAGCCTTTGACTGTGTGGATCACAATCAACTGTGGAAAATTCTGAAAGAGATGGGAATACCAGACCACCTGACCTGCCTCTTGAGAAACCTATATGCAGTTCAGGAAGCAGCAGTTAGAACTGGACATGGAACAACAGACTGGTTCCAAATAGGAAAAGGAGTACGTCAAGGCTGTATATTGTCACCCTGCTTATTTAACTTCTATGCAGAGTACATCATGAGAAACGCTGGGCTGGAAGAAGCACAAGCTAGAATCAAGATTGCCAGGAGAAATATCAATAACCTCAGATATGCAGGTGACATCACCCTTATGGCAGAAAGTGAAGAGGAACTAAACAGCCTCTTGATGAAAGTGAAAGTGGAGAGTGAAAACGTTGGCTTTCAGCTCAACATTCAGAAAACAAAGATCATGGCATCTGGTCCCATCACTTCATGGGAAATAGATGGGGAAACAGTGGAAACAGTGTCAGACTTTATTTTTTTGGGCTCCAAAATCACCGCAGATGTTGACTGCAGCCATGAAATTAAAAGACGCTTACTCCTTGGAAGAAAAGTGGTGACCAACCTAGATAGCCTATTCAAAAGCAGAGACATTACTTTGCCAACTAAGGTCCATCTAGTCAAGGCTATGGTTTTTCCTGTGGTCATATATGGATGTGAGAGTCAGACTGTGAAGAAAGCTGAGCACCGAAGAATTGATGCTTTTGAACTGTGGTGTTGGAGAAGACTCTTGAGAGTCCCTTGGACTGCAAGGAGATCCAACCAGTCCATTCTGAAGGAGATCAGCCCTGGGATTTCTTTGGAAGGAATGATGCTAAAGCTGAAACTCCAGTACTTTGGCCACCTCAGCCAAAGAGTTGACTCATTGGAAAAGACTCTGATGGTGGGAGGGATTGGGAGCAGAAGGAGAAGGGGACAACAGAGGATGAGATGGCTGGATGGCATCACTGACTTGATGGATGTGAGTCTGAGTGAACTCTGGGAGTTGGTGATGGACAGAGAGGCCTGGTGTGCTGTGATTCATGGGGTCCCAAACAGTTGGACACGACTGAGTGACTGAACTGAACTGAACTGACATTATTATTCCTGGGAAGTTTCCTCATCTAAGAAATGTTTAAAACGAGCCTTGTGTTACTTAGAAGATGAAATGAGACTGAGTGTAGCTGCCTTGGCACAGTAACTGGCCTGAGGTACTTATATGAAAGCCTTTGTCCCCTTTGTCCATTTGAGACCTTTCATGCGCTTGGATTGGATGAGCAAAGGTGTCAAGATATTGCTAGGGGATGTTTTACATAAACACAGAAATGTTATTGTTTAAGATCCTGATCACAATCTTATTTTTATAAAAAGGAAAAAAATAAGCGGAAAACCCTGGAAAGTTTTTATGGGGTTTGTTATTTGTTATCAGGAAATGCTGTTGTGGGCCTCACCAAAAAAACTTTACTTTCTTGTCTTTCTATTTGGAGCTAATCTACCTGAAAAAGGATTTACAAAGGAGAATTAGGCAGAATATTTGCTAAATAAATTAATTATTTGAGAACTTATTATCTGGCAAAGACTATAATAGTTGCTTTACAAACATTTCATAACTAATCCTCACAGAAACTCTCTTGGAGCTATAGCAGGTGAAAGTGATGTGAAAGTGAGTCACTTGGTTATGTCCAACTCTTTTGCGACCCCATGGACTATATAGTCCATGGAATTCTCCAGGCCAGAATACTGGAGTGAGTAGCCTTTCCCTTCTCCAGGGGATCTTCCCAACCCTGGGATCAAACCCAGATCTCCTGCATTGCAGGCGGAGGTGAAAATGTACTATTTATAGTTTCCAAAACTGTGTGTTGAATTTTTTATTCTTTTTCAGGGAATTTAAGGAGTTATGTCCCGATAGCATCCAGAAGTGTTGTCTTCCTGAAATTATTTCCAGAACTTTGACCCATAGCAGAAATGTGCTTGTCGATGTGACATCTGGAAGACGGAGACCTAGGCCTTACTCTGGGGCCGCGTGGCTGCACAAGGGAGGAGAGCTCAGCGTGGGTTCAGAGTGTAAAAATGCCACTGTGCCTGTTAGATTCAGTCCGAGGGAAGTGTTGTCTCAGCAGTTGGGACACCCCTCTTTCCAGAGCCTCAAACCATCTCCCTTTTGTGCAGATAACGTTTTAAGGTTTATTGAAGATGAGATTCTGTGTTTCATTTGAATTGATCGCTTAAAACCTTATTTGTTTTTAGTCTTGTCTGTGATGAAAAAAAAAAAAAAGATTGGATTCAGGTGGATGGATTTGGTTACCAATTCATCAAATTACAGGTATTGTTTGCAAGCTACTACACCTTAGCATCTGATACCCTTAAGATGTTTAAATAGACACTATCTCATTTCTCCAGTGGGCTAGCATTCCGTAGCAAATGTGTTTTCTAACTTGTTGCTTTCCAGATAAGCAGCATCAGAAGGATATTTAATGAGTCACTTTATTTTTATTTTGACAACAACATAAAAACGGGGTTAAAAGTTCTTTAAAGAAAAAATATCCCATTAATAATCTCCACTCTATGTTTCTCCATATATCATATTTCCCTCTAAAATTTGTTTACTTACTTGAGTATTTTAAATAACTAAAAATCATACGGTTAGAAAGTTTAGTTCTCTCTTTTCCATCATATTATTCTATGATACCTTTTATGGTCTTATGCATCCCTTACCCACACTTACCCATCGCCCCATGTTGGACATGCAGGTTGTTTCTAATTCATCTGCTACTACAGGTAAAAGCAAAAAGAGCATATTAACTCAAAGTTAATTTTTTTTTAATTTTGTTAAATTATTTACAAAAGCTAAATATACAGAAGAGAAATAACTGTGCCAAAAGAGAATGATTTGATGCTCGATAGCCCTCTGATTACTGGTGGTGATCTGCTCACCTGGCTGTCTACGCCGCTGTCCTGTTTCTCTCTCACTGCTCCATTGTAGACTATGGGCAGACATTACTCGGGTTCAAAACACCTACCACTGAAGAAACATTGTGAATGGTTTCCCAGATTTGGTTTGCTTGAGTGAGAAATACTTTGTGGTTGAGTTAAGCCCCCTGCGGTACATCAGAATAACCTTACCCATGCTGACTGATACAAGTGTGAATTCATCTAAATAAGCTCTCAAAGTGTATTTGGAGAATTGAAGAATATTAACATTGCTAATGATGCTTGATATGGGTGTTTGTTGGCTAGTGTGTCAAACATACTGTGTAAAAACCCTCCAAAACCCAGTAATTTAACATTCAGTCTCATGGATCTGCTGATCAACACATCTAAGGCTGGTCTAACGAGCCCGACCCTATGTATCTCTCGTCCTCCTCCCAATAGCAGGTTGACCCAGGCATGGTCTTCTGAAGATGGTAAAAGCCTTACAGGTCACACCCAATCACACACGCACATTTCTGGCCCCTATTTGTGTTATGCTTACTAATACCCATTAGTCAAGACAAGACATGTGGCTGAGCCTTAAATCAAGGGCAGGGAAATGCACTCTGCCTCCAGAGAGAGGCCGAGGGAAGAGATAAAAAGTTGGGACCAGTCATTCAATCTACCAAAATATGGAATACCACAGTGCTTACTAAAGATTCTAGCAAACTGCTTTTCCACTATATCCATGCTGCTGCTAAGTCACTTCAGTCGTGTCCAACTCTGTGCCACCCCATACACTGCAGCCCACCAGGCTCCTCCGTCCCTGGGATTCTCCAGGCAAGAACACTGGAGTGGGTTGCCGTTTCCTTCTCCAACGCATGAAAGTGAAAAGTGAAAGTGAAGTCGCTCAGTCGTGTCTGACTCTTCGCAACTCCATGGACTGCAGCCTTTAGGCACCTCCGTCCATGGGATTCTCCAGGCAAGAGTACTGGAGTGGGTTGCCATTGCCTTCTCCACCACTATATCCATAAGAGTTACATATACCCACAATCTCCATAGGCCTAACTGTTTCTGCCGATGTTTTCTTCTTGATGATTTAACGAATGTAAAATAGTATTTCTGTGTTACTTTACCTTTCACTCCTTTAAATAGCACAAAGAGAAACATCTTCCCCACGCACTGAAATACTTCATTAAACTTCAGTGGGGACAATTCCGGAATGAAAAGGTGCCATTTTCTTTTTTTAAACTTTGTCCTTGTAGCTGGATGTTTTGAATGTCACAGCCAGACAATGGGAGTACTGCAGCTTTTCTTATTTCTGAACACATCTGTGGCCACAAATTGAATGGCTGCATCTTTCATATGGGAAATACCTATGAGATGTTTTAAATCCTGCAGTGGTGATGAAGGATTCTTTTTCTTCCCCACCCTTCATTCTCCTACCTTACGTCTTCCTGAATAATAGTCTCTCCTTTGCCCCCAAGCTTTTGTTCCTGCTCCAGATTCTCATACGTCACTATCTACTTCACTACCTCTTACCCTTAAACACCCTTTCCTATGCAATCAGAGTACTGAGTGTCCTGCATCCCTTCTGTTCGGGAGGAGCTGTGACTGGATTTGGCTAATGAGTTGTGACCAGAAGTGACACGTGTCACTCCTAGGATACAGCCTTCCATGGGCAGTTGAAATCCTCCTGAGCTAGAATCCCTCTGTCATTGCTATTTGCCCCATTAGCTTGGTTCCCCTGCCAACCTGCGATGGTCCTTAGCATAAGTGAGAAATAAACCCGTGTTGTCTTAAGCTATTGAAACTGGCATATTGTTTGATGCTACAGCACAACCTGGCCTACCGTGACTGACTCACAGGGCTACGAACTCATCCTATATCCCTCCATAGTATTGTGGAGGTTTCCCATTTTTTGTAATTACTACCTCTTTACATAAAGAGGGCTGAGTGCTGAAGAATTGATGCTTTCAAACTGTGGTGCTAGAGAAGCCTCTTTAGAGTCCCTTAGACTGCAAGGAGATCAAGCCATTCAATCCTAAAGGAAGTCAACCCTGAATATTCATTGGAAGGACTGATATTGAAGCTAAAGCTCTAATACTTTGGCCACTTTATATGAGTTCAGTTCTGTTCAGTCGCTCGGTCGTGTCCGACTCTTTGCAACCCCATGAATCGAAGCACGTCAGGCCTCCCTGTCCATCACCATCTCCCAAAGTTCACTCAGACTCATGTCCATCGAGTCCATGATGCCATCCAGCCATCTCATCCTGGGTTGTCCCCTTCTCCTCCTGCCCCCAATCTCTCCCAGCATCAGAGTCTTTTCCAATGAGTCAACTCTTCACATGAGGTGGCCAAAGTACTGGAGTTTCAGCTTTAGCATCATTCCTTCTAAAGAAATCCCAGGGTTGATCTCCTTCAGAATGGACTGGTTGGATCTCCTTGCAGTCCAAGGGACTCTCAAGAGTCTTCTCCAACACCACAGTTCAAACGCATCAATTCTTCAGCACTCAGCTTTCTTCACAGTCCAACTCTCACATCCATACATGACCACAGGAAAAACCATAGCCTTGACTAGACGGACCTTAGTCAGCAAAGTAATGTCTCTGCTTTTGAATACACTATCTAGGTTGGTCATAACTTTTCTTCCAAGGAGTAAGCATCTTTTAATTTCATGGCTGCAGTCACCATCTGCAGTGATTTTGGAGCCCCCAAAAATAAAGTCTGACACTGTTTCCACTGTTTCCGCATCTATTTCCCATGAAGTGATGGGACCAGATGCCATGATCTTCGTTTTCTGAATGTTGAGCTTTAAGCCAACTTTTTTGCTCTCCTCTTTCACTTTCATCAAGAGGCTCTTTAGTTCCTCTTCACTTTCTGCCATAAGGGTGATGTCATCTGCATATCTGAGGTGATTGATATTTCTCCCGGCAATCTTGATTCCAGCTTGTGCTTCTTCCAGCCCAGCGTTTCTCATGATGTACTCTGCATAGAAGTTAAATAAGCAGGGTGACAATATACAGCCTTGACGTACTCCTTTTCCTATTTGGAACCAGTCTGTTGTTCCATGTCCAGTTCTAACTGTTGCTTCCTGACCTGCATACAGATTTCTCAAGAGTCAGGTTAAGTGGTCTGGTATTCCCATCTCTTTCAGAATTTTCCACAGTTGATTGTGATCCACACAGTCAAAGGCTTTGGCAGAGTCAATAAAGCAGAAATAGATGTTTTTCTGGAATAGATGTTTTAGAAAAGGCAGAGGAACCAGAGATCAAATTGCCAACATCCGCTGGATCATGGAAAAAGCAAGAGAGTTCCAGAAAAACTTTATATGAAAAACCAACTTATTGGAAAGACCCTGATGCTAGGAAAGACTGAGGGCAAGAAGAGAAGAGGGGGACAGAGAGTGAGATGGTCGGACAGCATCACTGAGTTAATGGACAAGAGTTTGAGCAAACTCTGAGAGATAGTGAAAAACAGGGAAGCACGGGGTTGCAAAGAGTCAGACAAGACTTAGTGACTGAACAACAACAATGTCTTTACCAACTGGGTTGTGGGTTATGTTTATCATGTTTTCTTATATCCTCAGTTGCTGCTGCTGCTAAGTCACTTCAGTCGTGTCTGACTCTGTGTGACCCCATAGACAGCAGCCCACCGGGCTCCTCTGTCCCTGGGATTCTCAAGGCAAGAATACTGGAGTGAGTTGCCATTTCCTTCTCCAATGCATGCATGCATGCTAAGTCACTTCAGTCTTGTCCGACTCTGTGCAACTCTATGGACAGCAGCCCACCAGGCTCCTCTGTCCATGGGATTCTCTAGGCAAGAATACTGGAGTGGGTTGCCATTTCCTTCTCCAGGACAAAATACACTTAATACATGTGTACATTTATGTGTTTATGTAAACATCTCTTAGAGTTTAAGCTTACAAAGAAGCAGCAATGATGTGAAATTCTTAGCTAATACTAAGATTCATTTTGATTCCTTATTTGAACTAGATCTCCACTCATCCAGTTAACCAAAACCAAAATGGCCAGAATCCTTCTTCTCTAAACTTCTGCTGTGGGGAAGAAGTAGGAAGTCTCAATACACATGAAAGACCCAGAGAGGAGGATAAAAATCTACTGCTACTAAAAAAAAAAAAACTACTACTATTCAGCAAGTGGGGGAGGACCACAGACAGGTTCCAGAAGTGATGGGCAGAGCGTGGACCTTGCATGACAGTCCTCTTCACTGAAAAAGTTCAGAAAGAATAAATGGCGACTCTCAGGCTGTATCACCTGGCAAAATCTCAGCACTGTCCAGAGAAGTATGAAGAGCAAAAGCTAAGCAGAGAAACTAGTTGCCAGCTCTTCTGAGAGACAGCTTTGCTAAAAACCTTGGGGATACACACAAATGAGATAGATAATTTGGGCAATTTACTCAACCTCTCCAAACTTTGGAGAGTGTATTCATTTGGTGGTACTAATACCTGCTCTCCGAGTTTTTGTAGGCCAAAAAAAGACAATGATATAACCTGTTTACCATAATGCCTCACCTAAGCGAAGCACAGAACAAGCGATACTTCTGTTAGCCGAAAGCATGCTTATATAAGAGAACAGGATTCATGCTTGTGTAGAATGCATAACTGAGTGTAATAGTTACTCTCTGAATGTTAGTTACTCTGAATGGAATAGTTACTCTCCAAAGATGGCTTCCACTGAGCAGTATTCAGACTCTTGTGAAGTCCCTCCCTGAATAAGACCTAGCCCTGTGACTATAACCAGTGAATGCAGAAAAAGTGACCCCCGTGCCAGCTCTGAGCCTAAACTTTAAACACTGACAGCTTCTACTTTGAGGAGTCCTGGGCCATCACATAAGAAGTCCAGTTCCCCAGTGGAAGAGGTCACATGGAGGCTCCGTGTAGAACAGAAGCCCTGAGACTATCTGAGGAGCCCGGCCTGCCTGCCTTGGGTTCCCAAGGGAGCTCAGTATTCCAGCTGCCCCTGCCAAGGTGCCAGATATGGGAGCCATCTGGGATATTCCAGATGATTTTAGCCCCAGCCAATAGCTGCAGAACAGCAGATGACCTTCCCAGTGGATTCCAGAAATGAAAAAGATAACAAAATAACTGTTATTTTAACCCACACAGTTTGGAGGTGACCTGTTTTGTTCCCGCACAATAGACAGCCGAAGCACTGAGGTATCAAAGATTTAGTTATCAGGAGCGGGGTGTCTCTTGACTCCTTGCCTGCCCGAGGGTGAAGACAAGAGCTCCCTGCAGGCTTATTCCAACATCTCATCCACACTCGCCAACTGCAATAGCAGGTCTGACTAGTTTTCCAAGGCTCCATCTGGCCTCCAGACTCGAACTCAGCACAATTTCAAGCAGTTGCTTCTTCAAGGTCAGCAGCTAGCCAGTTCACCAGAATGGACTTCCACTGGAGTTCGCCTCTTCTCCACCTGTAAAGTAATCCTGGGCCCCTACTTGAGTTTAGCAGCCCTGGGATATGAGAAACAGGAGAGAGTTTGGCGGGAGGGTGGGGGGGCGGGGAGTGTCACAGATTGCTCCTGTCTAGCAACTGGACAGTAAACCTGAGACTGAAGGAGCTTGCTGAGATGAAAGCCAAGTAGTAAAACAGGACCGCCTGGCTGATATTGAATTTCAGCCCTCAGACAGGAGGGTGAGTGTTATTGGTGTTCAGCCCTCTCCGAATGGCTTCAGAAACCCATGTTGTTGAAAAGATAGTCGGGGAGCTATTATATTCATTGGGCAGCAATTAGACTAAAAGTGCCAGGGAACCAGACGCCCATAGCTCGCTCCTGCTGAAGCAGGTTTAATTTCATCAGGCGTCACAGGGTCATTCAGAGAAAGGGTAGAGGGTGGGTGGTGCCTGTAGCAGGGGCTGGGAGAAAAGTTGGAAGGCTCACCTGGCTGTTCCCTTTCTATTCTTCTCTGTCTTGGCCTCTGAAATCTCCTGCTTTCAATAGGTGGCCCCTGCAGCCCCAGCACTCTGCACAGCAGCTGGCAGCCGATGAGACAGCCTGGGCCAGAAGAGACGGACTGATGGGCAAGCTCTATGAATGAGTGGTTCTAAAGGGTCCAATGTTAAAGTGAGGAAAATTGCCCTCAGTGATTGTGGGTGGGATAGAGAACTGCTAAAATGTAGCTTGATGGCTTAAAATGTTTATTCTGACATCAAACATCATTAAGTCTTACTTCTATCATGCTCTAGCTGTATGGCCTTGGTGAGTTGTTGAACCTCTCTTGGTCTCTTATTTTATCATCTGTTTCATAATAGTAATAATGGTGCCAATTTCATGGAATCACTATTGAGAGGATTAAGTGGGGGCTTCCCAGGTGGCTCAGTGGTAAAGAATCTGCCTGCCGAGGCAGGAGGCACAAGAGACACAGATTTGATTCCTGGGTTGGGAAGATCCCAGAGTAGGAAATGACAACTCGCTCCAGTATTCTTGCCTGGAAAATTTCAAAGACAGAAGAGCCAGGCAGGCTATAGTCCATGGGCTCACAAAGAGGCAGACATGAATGAGTGACTGAGTACACACACTTTTGAGAGGATTCAGGGAGAGAACTCATGTCAAGCACACTAGCACAGGACCTGCAAACGGTAGGCACTCAGTAGATAGTAGCTGTTTTTCTTAGAAGCAGTATTTTAGTACTACCTGCCCTACCTTTGCCATCTCTCACAGAAAATCCTAATCATTCTTCCAAATCCAGGATGCCATCCCTGACTCCCACTGCTCTGGAAAGGAATCACCATTCCCTCCTCTGTGTGTAGAGTTTATTAATATCTCTGTCACTGTACTTTTTCATGGTAACACTTACTTCTTGCTAGGGATTGTTCTAAGCACCTCACATGTACTTCTCTAAGTGAGATTATTTATTGTCATTGTCGTCATCATATCACCTCTGGTTACCCCTCCTTCTTTCCAGTCACTGTTGCCTACTTACAGTTCCATAAACTCAGCATTCACCATCTTTAAAAAAAAAAAATTCCTTTGATTCTGCTATTACTTCTGCTGGGAGATTTTCCTACATTCTATTTTATTTTTATTTATTTTTTTGGCTACACTCTGCAGCATGTGGAAACTTAGTTCCCTGATCAGAGATCGAACCCACACCCCCTCCAGTGGAAGCATGGAGTCTTAATCACTGGACTTAACCAGAGAAGTCCCTCTTAACATGTATTAAATCATTCACTATATGCAACAGTAATCCATAAGGTAGGACTAATATCGTATCTCTCCCTTTACCAGTGAAACAACTAAGTTTCAGAAATTTGCCCCAGGTTACACAGTCAAGGCTGGAACAGGGATTCCACCCAAGCTGTCTGACTCCAGAGCCCACAGGGCACACTGCCTCCATTTCTTCCCAACCAACTCCACTTTTAGACAGAGGGCAGGAATAGTCTTCCTCATTTTCTTGTTGTCAGTGCTTCATATAGCATCTGCCACAGGAAGATACATGAACTGAATAGCATTTAGTGTGAACTGAGGCCCATCTCCAGCCAGTCTCAAGGAATTCTTCCCTCCAGCCTGGATCTTGGAATTCAGATGAGATGTTATTGCTGCTTTTTCCCAATAGTCATCCTTGGTACATTATCCTAACCCCAGATCTTGGCAAGAGGGAAATGTATGAGTCCTCTCGCTTAAGTTAAAATATAAAAACTGGATGAATCCATTACTTCAGGAGATCCAGGGCATCAATTCTGACAGCGTTTATGCAGTAAGAGAAGTAAAGCCCCTGCCCAGAGAAGGTGGTCCTTGCGTCCAGGTCTTCACCTGCCCCTCATTGCGCAGCTCCTCTCCTCCCCAGAGTCCATGGTACAGGTGGCTGTTGGCTTTGTACCACAGGTAGAGCCTTCCTGTTACAGCAAAGAGGCTCCGTAAGACTGTGCTGAACTGAAAAATGATCTGCCTGTGGCCCCGATCCTGCCACTTTCAATCTAGGTAACTTTGGGTGAGCACACTGACATGTGTGATGTAAACCCTGCCCGGGGGAAATACTAAGTCTCATAGAGCACTGGGTTTGTTCATAAGGTGATAATACAGATTTCCCCGCTATCCAAAAGTAGAGCTTTCCTATGAAATCTTTCCTAAGTAGAAATGGAGTAAAGCAAAGAAGGAATTACCTAAGGACACATCTTGCTAATGGATGCACAAAATAAGTAGAGACAAGCACAGTTGCTCATAGATGTGGTTCAAAGATATGGCAGCTTGACGCTGAGATGCTGAGTGTGGTTCCTGGGGAAAGAGCTTAGTAGGGCCACTTTCCCTGCTTGGGATGTGTGATGACCTCCATAACAGCTCACGGCAGGACAAAGGATGATTACAATTTTTGCTTTTTAACTCTTTTTTTTCATAAAAGCAAAAAATGTTCTACAGATTTCTTTCAGTTAGCAAAAGTAGGTACTAGTATAAGTTTTTTGTGAATGTGAAATGGCATAAAGTGAACTTACAAAAAGTTGGGTGGTGGGAAGGGA
Source organism: Oryx dammah (assembly GCF_014754425.2). Lineage (NCBI taxonomy): Eukaryota > Metazoa > Chordata > Mammalia > Artiodactyla > Bovidae > Oryx > Oryx dammah. The sequence goes on along the minus strand of NW_024070201.1, from coordinate 56,352,702 downwards.
TACCTGTACCTATTCCTTAAGGCCATTGTGAAGACCAAGTGATATAATACATCTGAAATAGATTTGAATGTGTGCACCCTGGAGGCTTGTTAACACTGTTGCAAACAGCCTCAGATTAGAGTTCGGGAGAACTGGGTCCCAACGAGTGCCTGACCTGGTGATGGTATTCCAGCCGCGTGATGTCCCTGTGCCTCTGTTTTCTTGTAGGCAAAACTGGGATGGTGCTCTCTGACCTTTCCCCTCATAAAATGGCTGTGTTGGTTGGCAGATTGTGTTGTGCCTGTGGGCGCGTGTGTATGCGTGCAGAGTGCTGTGCAATAGAAAGGATCTAGTCACTAAATGTTTCAAACAGATGGTTAGAGTGCCTGGTTTCCACTTGGAGCGGGTACATGTCCACCTTGGAAGGTTCCATCATTTTCCTGGATGGGGGAGTCAAATTCACAGGCTGAGAAACACTGACTTCTGAGTATATGAGGCCTTTGGATAAGTGGGGCACTGAATGAATGAAGCCCATAAAGGCTTCTCACAAGGGAAGCCGCCTTTTCTCCAGTCCCAGAATTCTCCCTCACCCGGGTGGGGATGGGGCTCAGAGAAGTGCGCTGCCTCTAGGGGCCTTAGAGATCACTGGGCTGTACAGACGCACCCACGAGGCCTGGGAACTGAGGTGATTTGTCTCAGGTTGCCCAGCAAGTTAGAGGAGAGCTGGGAACTCTTTTCTCTGTACCATGGGCTTTCCTAGAGCCCGTATATTTTTAAAAATGAAAGACTGGAGCCAGGTTCAGGGATGAGAAAGACAGAGGCATGTCCATTTGGATCTCAAACAGCATTTATATTTCAAAGTCACAATTCAAGTTTGTATCACTCTAGCCAATTAATTAATTGGGTGGTGTTTTTTAAGTCTAAATGTTAGGATGGAAAGACTATACTGTCAAGACACAAAAACTGAACTTTTTTTTTTTTTGCAAAATATTTCTCAAAATCGCTTGCATCTATAAGACCCCTGGAAGAAGAAATTGTGTTCAGAAAAAAAATCTTAATTCCTGAGTTATGCTCTGGACCTTTTGAATAAGAATCTCTAGCCTTGGTGTTTATGAATAAGCATTTCCATAAGCTCCCCAAATGAGGCTCATGCCTGCTGAAGATTTAGACCCACCACATTAATGGGAAGAGTACTAGCAGTAAATTGAGACCTGATGTTCATTACAAGGAACCAGTTAATTAAAATTGTGTAAAATGGTTGATGTCAAACTAAAAAATGTATATAGAAAAAAGTTGCAGAATGATGTGTATAAGATGCTTTCATTTAAAAAAGTAGATGATTTTTTAGAGCAGTTTTAGGTTCCCAGCAAAATTAAGGGAAAGGTGCTTCTGTTTTCAAAAATATGTTGGTATAATTTGCAGTATAAAAATAGAAGAAATGAAAGGACTATATCTAACAGTAGCATTTGTTTCACAGGGCTTGCTTATAAGGCGCCCTCAGTTCCTATATCTATAGTCCTTGAGTATTTATAGTAAGGTTGCGCTACTTATGTCATCAGAAAGAAATTATAAGAAGTCTATCTATCTATCGTCTATCTACTTACCTCCCTCCCTATCATTTCATTCATCCATCCATCTCTGTGAGAAAAACATCAGTTCCAGCTGCAGCTTAGAGTCCCAGTTGGGCTTCCAACTCATTGAGTTACAAAGAAACAGTATGACACTGAGCACTTAATTTCTGGATTCGAGAAGACCTGGGTTCCAAGCCTGACACCATCACTTCTTGGCGACATGATTAGGGTAATTCTCCTTAGTTCACTGAGTCTTTGTTTTCTCACTTGTAAACCTTATGAGCATAAAAATAGATAAAACCCTATGAAGTAGGTTTTCTTTCTTTTCTAATTTTTAAAAACAAATGTTTAAATTTGTAGAACCGACATACTTCTGCAAATGCAAAGTGTTATGTAGAGAGAAACTGAGGTGAAGATGGGCTGTTTTTGCCTGACCAGTACCCTTTCTCTTCCTTCTAGTAACTATATCCAGCCCCTGCCTCCTTGCTTGGAAGATTTGTCTGCTTCTCTTTTTTACCTATGATCCCAATGCAAAGAGTACCGGAATAATAGGGTTTCTGAGGGGTTTAATTGGTACCATCATTACAGGTAATCCTTAGTCACAGCCAGGGCCAAACATATAGCGTTCGTTACTGCTATAATGTCCTATATGATCGCTTGGACTCAGGGCTGTGTACAACCCTTTCAGCCCATAGATTCTGGGCCTCTCTCCTTCCCTCCCCCTTTGCCTTTCTGCCTTAAATTCCTTAGACATGATTCGCCTGCTGAGTCATGCTCACCGTCCCTTCAGCCTCCATGAATTTGTCTTGGTGGTGCCGAACCTTGCTATTTACTTTCTTCATTATCCACTGTACACGGCATTTGTGATCACTCAGCGGTTTCTTTTCAAAAAAAGATTGAAAATTAGAATGAGTAGCCACACATGCGCCCCCAAAGGCCGCCAAGCATTTCCAACCAGATCCAGATTATGATGTCAAACCCAGAGGGCCACAACCGTCCTGACTGCTTTATCAGCTTCCATGCATCTGTGCTGCGATTTAAAAAAAAAAAAAAAAAGACAGAGAGAGAGGACAGGGGCCAAAGAGTGTTGCAGGAGAGAAAGAACTCCCCCTTCTTCTCTCCACAAACCTGGGATCATCAGGCCACGTCCCAGTCTGTGTTTTAGGACTGCTTCACATTCCATTGGCTCTCTTGGAACCGAGTTGTTTGGTAGGGCCCCATCAGCTCTCCCCAAAGCAGAGAAATTAAGTAAGTGCAAGTTGAAGTGTGTATGCTTTTCTGTGGAGTCCCAGAATGACTTGAGTCTCCTGAATGGAATTTCATCCATGTGTTGGGTGAGGTGATTTATTATGGGAGGTAATGGAAATTAATTTCACTTTGAACCCTGGGGCACCAGAAAATGCCTAAGTGCTGAGCCATTTTCTGTAAGTAGGCTATAAAGCTGCTACTAGCTTCTGACTGGGCGGCAAGGTGGCGATGACCACTTGTAAAACAATGAGCTGGAAGAGGAGGTTAATGGGCCCTGGCCGTCAGGCAGCCTCCAGTGCCTGCCCCACCAGCCCCTGCTGTCACGGGACTCTTAGTCTTCTTGGCGCCACAGATAACAGGGATGCTGGAACAGTCTCTGTGCAGAAGGAGAGCCAAAGGAGAAGCGAGGGGAACATTCTTCAGGGGCCAGTGACCGCGTCTGACCGGGGGCATTTGGCTAGGTGGAGGGCCCCAGCCTGGGAGCTCCCTTAGTAGGAAGCAGAATGGCTCAGAGCTATAAATGGGTCCTGAGGAAATTCTGTTTCTAAAGATGGCCTCAGTTTAGGCTCTCACTGATTTGAGAGGGATGGGGTTTCCCAAATCAGCTTCTGGCCTCCAAGGTCTCCCACACCACAGTCTTCTGATTTAGGATTTTCAAAAGACCTCTCAGTCACTATTGAAAAGCACAAAATCCAGGGACTATTCTAAGGCCTCCAGTGAAGCCATTCCACAGACCCTGTTATTACATCACAGTTTTGACGGTCTTCTTGGTTAGAAGACCCTCCAGGGTTTTCTGAGGAAGGGGCTTCTCTTGGAATTCATATGGAATTCAAACATGTGCTCACTACATTAAAGAATCACTCACTATCTAACATACTATGTGAATATAAATACATACATATGTATACAAATTGTCTCATTTTTTGTTTGTTTCTTCATTAGAATGTTTTGTTTACTATCACATTCCTAGAGCTTAGAACAATGCCTGGCACATAACAGTCCCTCAATAATTGTTTGTTGAATGAAAGAATGAATCATAGTAAGTGTTTGGGAGACTATAAAGATGAATGAGGTATAATACAGGCCTTTGAATAATTTTAAACTTATTAGAGAAAGCAAACATTGACTTCGTTCATCTGTTTATTCATTTTCTCAGAAATATTTAATGAGTGTTTACTAAGTACCAGGCACCACTCTGGGATTTCAACAGTGAATGAAATATATTCCGGGCTGCATGTCAGAACCAGGAAAAACTGTTTCTGCAAAATAGTGATGGTTTGATCTACTCAACAGTGTGTATTTTATAACTAATCAGGTTTTCCTTTTTACATTTTCTATGAAGAAGCTCAGTGTTCATTTGCTAACCCAGATATGGTCATCACATTTGCATTTTTGCTTTTCTATGTATAAGCTTTGCCCTCTGAGCATTCTATACCATTTCCTTTCCCTCTGAGTTCTATTTTTCACTTTTTGTTCTAGGTTTTTTTTTTTTTTTTTTTCTGTTTGTTAGAGGGCAATCTAAAAAGATTATAACCATCTAGTGTCTCAGATCCTTTAGGGAATGATGTAGCACATGAGACCATACAAGTAAAAGTATTTTTGGTCTATTTGTAAAAACATCACTTGACAACAGAGGTCTAGATTGTCATCAAATATGGAGACTCTGTTTGAGATCACTAGACCCTTATAGGCAATGTGTTGTACATGAAATTCACTTCAGGGGGTCATGAGGGGCCCTTCAAAGAGAAGCCCAATCACCTCTTCAGGAGCTGAAAATGAGATACCTGAGGTCTAAATTACTGACCAACCAGGAAAGATGTACCATAAATATTAAGGTGTCATGGTCGGAGATAGCAAACTTTTGTTTTACATTGAAGTCCCAAGATGAAAGTCACAAGCACAAGACCCTTCAAATCATTGTTTCTCCCATGGGCAACACTCTGAAAAAGGGAGACAGCAAGGATTCATTATTTAAATAACAATTAAATGATGAATGATCTATCTCAGCAATCTAAAGTAAAATCAAGAAATACTCAAGGACCTTTAAAGACACTATGAACACTAAACAAAAATGGACCATGGGGGATACAATGAACTTGGGACTGGTAGTATACATTCCCATAGACCAAGGTCACTTCCCTATACAGTTACATTATGATTAGCCATTCTGGTTCAGAGATAACTTCCAGGAATAATCCTATGACCTTCTGTGCCGACTTGTGTCCTGATCTGAAGGTTTGAGGCCAGAGGACACATTGTGATATGAATGTTTCCTGTATCATTCAGCAAGAAAGAATATGTGGACACTAGGTTTGGAATGTATGGAGCTAAAAGCTGGCCTGTGAAAACTCCTTCCAGAGACTATCCAGTGGTTAGGACTTCACAGGTTCCATCCCTGGTCAGGAAACTAAGATTCCCACATGTTTCATAGCACCACCACCCCCCCAAAAAAAATCCTTCCAATATTACAGCTTGATAAATTTTTTCCTGAACTTGAATTTACATGACATTACCTAAAATTAGCTGTAAAGCTGAAAGAAAGTTTTCTAAACTATCAATAATTTTAAAATATTTATATTAACTGCACTCCACAAAAACCACATCTGACCTTACAATATGGTGAAACCACTGGGAGAAATATTAAGTGGCCTTATCCTACATTGTAAAGGAAGTCAGAAGAGCCAAGATATAGAGGAAACAGGCTCTCAATCTCTGGGAGACCCTAGGGAACCCTGCAAAGGAGGAGGGAATGGACATTTTCACAAAAGTGGTCTCTGTATTTGGGGACCTGGCTTCTCGAAAATTGAGGATTGAGGGGTGTTTTAACTCTAACTTGTCATGTGAGTGTTTAAGGACTACAAGTTTAGTGTGTAGTTTTCTAGTGGAGAAGAACAAGTAAAATGCAACAATGGGTGGAGAGAAAGGAAGGCATTGGTCCCTGTGCTTTCTCCTACTCTATTCCAGGAGAAAAGGATTCTTCCAGCAATAAGACATGGAAGCCTCCGCTTCCTAGAAGAAAATGACATGTAAACTGCAGGAGGAAAAGCTTATTTATCCCAAGCACATTGGCATTGACAACTTTTTGAGGTCATGAACCACTTATGAAAATAAATGGCAGCAGTTCTTCCTTAACATGATTGGGTTAAGGAAAGAAAGACACTTCTTGTAGAAATGCTTCTTCGGCTTGAGCTGCAGCTAGAACTGTCAGCTGCAGATGGCTAAGATGTCCCTTATGTCTCCTGAATTGGCAGGTGAAGACTTTATCACTAATGCCCTTGGACTCTGTCAACCGACCAAGCCCCTTCATGAATATACATGTACTCTTAGCTTAAAACTTATCCAGTTTTGTAGTTCAGGGAGATACTGCTTCGGGAAAGAGCCCTGGTGTTCTCCTTACTTGGTGCAAGTAATAATAAATGCTTAATTCTCTCCTTGGTTTGATTGTGTTTTGGCTCAACACTCACCAACACTCACTCAACTCAAAAAGCTGGTTTTCAGGTGACAGTATTGGCTCTCACCATTGTGAAGGATAAGGCTACAAGCTAGAAGCCTAGGAAAGCTGTTAGTGTAGTCAGAAGGCACAAGAGCCTCTCTGGGTCTCAAAGCCTGAGAACCAACATCACTGAAGGCAGGAGAAGATGGATCCCCCAGTTCTGAATCAATCCAACTTTCCTCTGCCCTTTTGTTTTTTTTTTCATTCAGGCTCTCAGTGGATTAGATGATACACTAGTGATAAAGAACCTGCTTGCTAATGTGAGAGAGTTAAGAACACGGGTTCAATCCCTGGGTTGGGAAAATCCCTTGGGGGAGGGCATTGCAGCCCACTCCAGTTTTCTTGCCTGGAGAATCCCATGGACAGAGGAGCCTGGTGGGCTACAGTCTGCAGGGTCGCAAAGAGTCAGAAACTACGGTAGTGACTTAGCCCACAGGCAACCACACTGGGAAGGGCCATCTACTTTACTCAGCCCACCAATTCAAATGCCAGTCTCTTCTGGAAACATCTTCACAGACCCACCCAGGAATCACATGAAACTAACTAATCTGGGCATCCCAAAGCTCAGTTTTCTAGTTGACACATAAAATTAACAGTATCTGAGCCTGCAGGCCTTGTTCCTCAGTGGATCAGAAGCCAAGAAGTACTCAGAGAGCCCTTCTGGTTTTGCCATTCCAGTAAGGCTTGCATTCCGGAATTCCTGGGCAGGGGTTGTAGTCACAGGTTTTCATCTCAGAGCTTGCCTATGTCTTTCAAGGACAAAGTGATAATGCAAAATGACCAGCTTGGAGCCAGGCAGCCTGAGTGGGGGCCCCAGCTCTCCTGCTTTCTAGTCCTGTGACTGTAGGCAAGTTAGTCACTTTGTTAATAGCTGTCAATAAGTAAGCTAATACTATCTAGTGATATGAAACAGAAGGGGAATAGGCAGGGTACAACCTCTAAAAGAATAACATAGCCCAAGGACAGGGCATGAACCGACTGGAAGCAAATAGGTCTAAGACTGCAGATAGTGAATGAATCGCTCAGTCACGTCAGACTCTTTCTGACCCCATGGACTCTACCCACCAGGCTCCTCAGTGCATGGAATTTTCCAGGCAAGAGTGCTGGAGTGGGTTGCCATTTCCTTCCCCAGGTAATCTTCCCAACCCAGGGATCGAACCCAGGTCTCCCGCATTGCAGGCAGACAATTTACCACCTGAGCCACCAGGGAAGGCTTATGAGATGGCAGATAAATCCACTTCCATTAGGACTTGAGCCTCAGGATACTCTCATAGCAACACATCAGCAAGCTAAGCGACACACCCACAGTCGCCATGACAGTTTCAATGCTGACCATAAGGGTCAAAAAGTGGGTGGTGGCCCAGTTTCTAGAAATCCCGATCCTGGCCCCAAAATAGCTAGAATACTCTTTCTGTTCATTAGCCTATGAAACTACCCACCCATATCAAAACTGACCCTGGTGCCACTCTTGCCTTCCGAGATGGCCCACTGTCTGTGGAGTTTTTTCATCTCTAAATAAATCCACTTCTTGCCTATCATTTTGTCTCTCACTGAATTCTTTCTTCAGTGAGACATCAAGAACCTGAGCTTCATAAAGTCCTGAGGCCAAGTATGATTTCAGTTAGAAGACCATGGGTTGAAGCCATATTCTGTGTTTTGGCTGGGTTTGAGTCCCAGCGTTTGCATTCAAGTCCTAGTCTGAGTTGCATGGTTTCAATACTACCAAACATTATATAGCACTTAGTATGTGTCAGGTATTGTTCTGATATATTAATTCATCTGATATATTGATTCAATGAGATACTTTAATTATCTCCATTTTACACATGAGGAAACTGAGGCACAGATAGGCAACATAATTTGCTCAAAGCCACACAAAGAGTGAGTTGCTGATCTTGAATTCCAATCTGGCATCCTAGATCCAGCGTCTTTGTTTGGAACTAATAATGGTCTCTCAAGTAGATTATAAACACAAACAAAGTGACAAAGTGAACACAGGCATTGAAAATGTGTGGCTACTCTTATAAGCTCTTTATGGTCATGGAAATCATCCTACTGAATGATTCAGATATACCTATATTTACCTACATTACTTTTTAAGACTTCAACAGAAATAAATTTTAAAAGATATTTTTCCATGAGGAATTCATGGAATCCTAAGATTATGTCCATAGAGTTTACAGAACCCAGCAAACAAAAACAAAAACACTAAAATTAAACTGTGGATAATAGCCTTAGCACTGCTCAGGAAAACTAAAGGACTCACTATAACAGCATCTCTTCTTAATCTTCTTGATTTCTTCTTTGTATTTGCAAGAGCTACTGGGTTCAGTGTCTCAAGTGATTTTAAGACTAGCATGGATGGCCATTTAACAGAAACACTGTAGCAAGGATTCATGCATTGGCTGGAAGGTTTTAGTAACTGATCTCTAAGATATTTTCAATTCTGAGAAATCATGATTTTATGAAAGTACCATTGTTACTGAAAGGTATGCATGGGGGGTCTGGCTGCTCACCACTCAAAAGTCAGTAAACAGGCCAGGTTGGTGGAAAGGAAAGCTTTATTTCAGATGCCGGCAACTGGTGCGGAGGGTGGCGGACATCTGTCCAATGGCCAGCTTCTCCGCTCCCCACCCTCCGACAAGCAGGGGGTGAGAGCTTTTATAGTTGCAGGGGGGAGGTTACCTGCAGAAACAGCACAGTCATCTCTAACAGTCATCTTCAACTGGTCATCAGTGGTCTGACCAGCATCATCTTGGTTGTTTTACGTACAGTTACTCTTCAGTTCCAGGGTGCATTTGTTCCCATATCTTTGTGGTCAGGTCTCGGAATTGTGGCAGCTCATGTCCTGGATACAGTCTGGTCATCCTGTAGTTAACTTTTCCACCTGGAGTTTTAGTACTGATAAGACAGCTCACAAGATATGGCTCAGAATATTATCTATAGCCCTTGAGAAAGAAATAAAGGTCCTTCCTTGGCTATGTTTAATGATCACATTATTATTTAGTCTCCTTAGACTGTTTTCCTTTGTTTCAGCATTTCTCACTTTTCTGATTAAACTTACTCTTTGACTAAAGTTTTCCACAGGAAAAAGGCAGGCAGAGAACATGATCAGTGGCGGGGGTTGGGGGTGGGCCTCAAGGACCACAGGGTCCTGCTCCATTTCACCATGAGCCCTAGGGCTGGGAGGAGAGGAGAAAGAGGTGGGGTTACCAGAAACCAGTTGCCCAGAGAATTAATCCTGAGGAGTTGGTCTTCAGACCTCTGAGAAGGGCCTGCATACTTCAGGGTCTCAGAGAAAATTTCCCCGCAGAGCCAGTGCCCAGCCTTCTGAGGAAGAGGCTCCTCAGCCCTTCCTGGTCCCTTTGATGGGGCAGCACAAATCTAGTTGGGATTCCAACAGGGGTTTACTTTATCTAAGAAATTCAAGCTTGGTTTAACATTTGAAAATAAATCACATTTGCCACATTAGAAACTAAAGGGGAAAAATCATTGGAAAATCTCAATAGATTGTTAAAAAAAAAAAAAAACTTGGCAAAATCTAACACTTTTCATGGTAAAAGCCATGGACAAACTAGCAGCAGATAGGGAAATTCCCCAACTGGATAAAGGACATCTGTAGAAAACCTTAGGCTAACATCAAAGTCAATGTCAAAACAGTAAATGCTTTTACACTCAGAACAAAAAAAATAAGAATGTCTGTTCTTATCGTTTCTATTCAACATTGTATTGAAACCTAGCATGTGCAATAGCCAATAAAAAGAAATAAAGATCATATAGATTAGAAAGGAAGCAGTAAAACTATTTTTACTCACAGACACATGGTCGTGTGCATAGAAAATTCTAATAATCTACAATAGAGCTATTGGAACTTACAAGGAATTCAAAAAACAATGTCAGTATATATAAAACAATTGTAATTCTATGTACTAGTAACAAACAATTAGCAAATAACATTTAAAAATATCATTTACTACAACATCAGCAAATATTGAATACTTAGCGATACATTTAACAAAATGTCTACAAGACCTGTACAGTGAAAACTAAAATATATTGCTGAGACACTGAATTGGAAAGAAAACATATACCCATACTTGAGAAGATTCATTATTATTAAAATGCCCATTCTTCTGAAATTGATCCATCAATTTAACATAAGTCCATTTAAAATTCTAGCATATTTTGGAGAAATTGATAAACTAATACTAAAATTGATACAGAAATCTAAGAACCCAAAATAGCCAAAACAATTTTGAAATAGAGGAACAAAGTTGGACCTGAAGTCTTACTATATACAAAGCTAAGGTGATTAAGAGGGTGCAGTATAGACATAAGACATACAGAGTAATTGGACAATAGTGAGTTCCGAAGCACACTCACATAAATTATTGCAATGGTCTGCAACTGAATCCCCAAAATCTGTGAGATATTCGCCCAAGAGAAATAAAAACATTTATCCACACAAAGACTTATACACAAGTGCTCTTAGTTGCTTTATTCATAGAAGTTCAAAACCTCAAGTGTCAATCAACAGGTGAATGAATAAACAAATTGTGGTTATACATGCCACAGAATACAATTTAGCAACCAAAAGAAACCATTGCTATATAAAATAACATGGATGAATCTCAAAAATATTATGCTAAGTGAAGGAAACTAGATACCAATAAGTATATATTGTCTGATTCTATTTGTATGCAATTCTAGAATAGGCAAAGTTTATTGTAACAGAAAGCAGGTCAGATTTTGTCTGTGGTTGGGGAGTGGGGATTGGTCACAAAAGGGCATAAAAGAAATTTTGGGGTTACAGGAAATATTTTATATTTTAATTGTGGTACGTTTACATGGGTATATGCATTTGTCAAAAATGCATTGTTTAAAAGAAGATGAATTTTATTGTATGTAAATTATCCTTCAGGGATGTTAGAACTAAAAAGAATTAAAATGAGTAGTAAATTGAATGGATGCAAGATAAACTTATTTGATTAGTTTGTTAGGGCTCCATGACAAAATCCCAAAGGTCAGGTGCTTAAACAACAGAAATTTATTTTCATGTGATTCTGGAGGCTAAAAGTCCAAGATCAAAGTGTCAGCATGGTTGGTTTGTCCTGGAGCCTTTCTCCTAGCCTTGTAGACGATCTTGTTTGTCCTTATGTCATCTTCCTTCTGTGTGTGTCTGTGTCCTAATCTTTTCTTCTCATAAAGATACTAAATCATATTAGATTAGAACCCACCTTAATAATCTCAGTTAACTTAGTCACCTCTTTAAAGGCCCTATTTCCAAATGCAGTCACATTCTGAGATACTGGGATTTAGGACTTTAAAATATGAATTTTGAGGTGATGTCATTCAGCCTATCATAGAGCCAAACATATTTTTTAATGTAATAAATTTATGGTGACTTAATATTGGTGAGGCTGAATTGGGATACTGCAGAACTGTCAAAAAGAGATTGATCAAATCTTCATGTCCACTCTGTGGATCCTGTGTATTTCAGTCGCTCAGTCCTGTCCGACTCTTTGCAACCCCAGGGGCTGTAGCCTGCCAGGCTCCTCTATCCATAGAATTCTCCAGGCAAGGATGCTGGAGTGGTTTGCCATTTCCTTCTCCAGGGGATCTTTCTGACCCGGGGACTAAACCCAGGTCTCCCACATTGCAAGCAAACTGTTTACCGTCTGAACCACCAGGAAAGCCTAGTGGCTTGTGGATCCTAGCTTAATTTTAAAAAGAAAAAAAAAAGTAAAGTAGGAAGGCTGGTGTAGGGGGAGAAAAGGGTGGGAACATAGTTGCTTGAATGGTAACTTTCAAACAAAATGATTACGTTATGGAAAAATTTGAGAGTTTAAGATCAGGCTTCCCACTATTATCCTACTGTAAGGGAAGCTTTGGAGGGCCCCCTTGCTGAGATATCAATTTCCCAAGTGTTTATGGCTGATACTACTGAAGTTATACCCCCTGGAAACTGTTTTTGTTTTTATTTCTATTGTCAGAAGGAGCCAAAAAAGTCTATACCTGTGTTTCATAGCATAAATAGAGCTCTTCGAAAAGGTGGTTCTTGTTCAAAAAAAAAAATATGAAGATTAAAAATCATTTCAGATGTCAAATGGGAAACAATGATTTGATTTTCTGTGACTACATTCCAGGAGGGAGGAGGGGATAGCATCTGAGGAAAAAAGCTGGGGTGAATAGGGGTTGACAGGATATAGGAAATCTCTCTTTTATTGATAGGCTCTTCATAAAGGGTAAGAATGATTTCACTCTCTTAGAAAAATAGTATGGGCTGAGCAATTACCTTTATAGCAAAGGTTAAACAATAGTGAACTCTACCTTTACAGTGGAATCATTAATAAAAATCCCTTCTGACCTCAGAAATATGTTATTTAAGGCCAATTAAGATTTCTCAGCCAGTGACACCAAACCTCTGGCACCTTTGAAAGAACATCAGCACACATGGATGAGAGGGAAGGTGTTCAGTGCTTCCCAACAGCTATTGGAAAGTAAAGAAGAAAAAAAAATCAGTCCATTTACAGACATGGCTAGGATACAAGAAACACTTTCATCGTTGTTCCCATCCTGGAGTCCCAAGACAGTTCTCTAAAAATCAAATTTGAATAATGACCATCTCAACTTCTAGCAGAGAAAGAATATAAGGAACTTCACCACTATAATCTGGGTTCACAGACACTGAGATTAGGAATATTATTTGGGAAACAGAGCTAGAGCAGGGAAGGGCTGACCTTTCCTTGGGAGTGCTGTGAAGCTGCCTTAGGGAGAGAGAGAACTGAGATGTACAGGATTCATATTAAAGAGCTGGTTGGAGGTGGCTGTATGAGAAGTGTGTGACACTGCATAAGACCCACCGAGTGTCCTTATTCAGTCACAGATGGGATGACCTTGCGTCCTGGTTTGCCTGGCACAGTTTCATTTACTCACTTGAGTGCTAGTGTAATTATTCATTTAACCCCCTTCATGTTCAATGCAGATGATAGATAATTATATAGTCACAACAGCACTAACAGACTTTTCCCAGACTCTGCAATGCAGGGTATAAGAGAAACGCAAAGAGCCAGGCCACACCTTCTAGAATATAACAAGCGACATGCAGGAAGCGAACCCTCCTTGCCTGTCTGGGTCAGGGACAATCGTTGCAACAACACTGGAGGCTGCGGAGTAGAGGACATCACCAGTGACCACAGAGGAGAGTTCCCTGACTTCCAGGGCGATCATGGAAGCCATCTGGACATTGGCCACAGGGAGTCAGAAGGCTTAGGAGTAGGGAGTGGGATGGGGACCTTAGCATTCCTCAGACTGTGAAAAAATGAAAGTGTCAGTCACTCAGTCGTGTCTGACTCTTTGTAACCCCATGGACTGTAGCCCACCAGGTTCCTCTGAACATGAGATTCTCCAGGCCAGAATACTGGAATGGGTTTCCATGCCCACTCCAGGGGATCTTCCCGACCCAGAGATAGAACCCAGGTCTCCTGCATTGTAGGCGAATTCTTTATGGTCTGAGCCACCAGGGAAGCTAATCCGTTTAAGGCCATTGCTTCTGGGGTTTTCATATTCTCAGAGCTGCTTTCATGAGCACACAACCAGGACCTTGCCCTCAAAAGAATCCTGCTTTGGGGGTTTAATGTTCTGCAGTCGCCATCTTGAAATTCTTAATAAAGTTATCTTTGATACTATATTTCATAAGTCAGGTCCAGTGAGAAAACAGAGTATGCTCCAAAGACATAAAGTCTCATCTCACATTCATTCTGCCTCATGCTGCCTTCTGTCTCCCCAGGGTGTGTTTTCAGTAGCCCACTCCCTTCCCCCCAAGTGCCAACCTGCTTGATCACCCCACCCCTGCTCTCTGCCTCTGCCAGGCACAGTGGGATCCGAGTGAGGTGAGCACGGCAAGATGGTAGCAGCCATCGGTCATGGGGCAGGCATTAGCTTAATGCGCATATCCTGGCGCCTAGGTTGCAATCCTTTAGACGTCAGTTGTGCACTGAGTCAGCTGCGATGGTGGGCCTGTGGGAAGGGGAGGTTGCCTTTCTCACCCCTAACCTGGGCTCTGTGCTTGGTGGCAGGAGGGGGGTGCCCTGCACCTGGTGGGCTGTTTGCCCACTTGACAAATTGTAGAGCAGAACCTCGGATGCCTATGAGGGCTGCACTCACCTGATGAGAATTCCCATGCCTGAGGGAGGGGAAGGTTAAATAGCAGGTAGAAATACCATGACAGATTGAGAAAGAGAACCAAAGTCAGAGAAAAGTGCTATATTCTAATACTTCAACACTTTCTCCCTGGTCCTTGGACAAGTGGCCCACTTTTTCCTTTTGCCCCAGGGCCCTCTAATTATAGAGTCGCCTCTGTGAGTTCCCCTTAAGAAGCTGAAGTAGTAAATGCCTTTCAGAGAAGAACCTGCATGCCTTGGCTGACAGACAGGTAGGGGCCTATGGTAGTCCTCTGACAGCACTCTGAGATGGACCCTGCCTCTGAATCCAGCCCCGTTTCTAGACCCGACCTTGTCTGTGTGCCTTGGAGATGCCTGTCGGCCTATACCCCAGCTCTGCATCCTCAGTGTGTCCCTGGCTCCAGCCTATTTCCAATTACTAGTGCCCACCATCGATCTGATTAGTTCAGTTGATTCACATCTATCTTGGAGTTTGAGAACCCAGAATTTTCACTCCTCCTCAGTCATTGTAAAACATGTTATATAACGGGAAGAACATGATATTTAGACTCACATGTCCTGGATTTAAGATCTTCCCTGGTGGCTCAGATGGTAAAGCGTCTGCCTATAATACAGGAGACCCAGGTTCAATCCCTGGGTTGGGAAGATCTCCTGGAGAAAGAAATGGCAACCCATTCCAGTATTCTTGCCTGGAAAATCCCATGGACAGAAGAGCCTGGTAGGCTACAGTCCATGGGGTCGCAAAGAGTCAGACACGACTGAGCAACTTCACTTTCACTTTGTTATTCACTAGATGTACAAACTTGGGTGATTTGTTTCACCTCCCTCAGCCTCAGTTTCCTTATCTGTAAAATGGGAATCTATATCCTGCTCTCCAGTTCCTTGATTGCCCAGGTGGGTGTGGCATCCAGAATTAGATTTTGATTTCCCAGTGAGTCAGGTCAGTATTTCTATAACTGTTTTACTGGAAGTCCCCAAAGTCCTCTATGTTCTTTAGGCCAGAAAGCTCATCCAGACTTCCTATACTTCCCAACAATTTTTAAAAAACTCCTAACCAGTCTCTTAGCTAATCTCCCATAGTTTAGTATCTAGAGTCTCTCTCTTTGTCTGTGTGCATGCTAAGTCACTTCAGTCATATCCGACTCTTTGCAACCCTAAGAACTATAGCACACCAGGCTCCTCTGTCCATGGGATTCTCCAGGCAAGAATACTGGAGTGGATTGCCATGCCCTCCTCCAGGAATCTTCCCTACCCAAGGATTGAACCCATGTCTCCTACGTCTTGTGCATTGGCAGGGAAGTTCTTTACCACTAGCACCATCTGGGAAGCCCCTCTCTTTGTGTACTTTTTTCAAATGACTTTGGAGAGTCAGTTGGGCACTGTATTGCTTTTGGTTTGGCCCCAAGATGTCTCTTTTTAGGCCACCATGCAGTTCCATGAATTGGAAGGAAGCAGTAGGCAAATTAAGTCCCCCACCAGCCCCAGAACCACCCCCCTCACTCCATCCCCTTTGCCTAGCTCAGAGTCCCAGACCCTGCCAGGAGTCAAGACCCTGGCCCTCTCCTTTGCACAAAGGGAGATTCAGCATACTTGCTGTGTCTTGCCTTTTGCATCCTTTGCCCAACATCCTTTTTACCTTTGGCCTGTGTGGGCTAAAGACATGATGTTTAATTACACAGTCAGAAAAAAATAATAATAATAATTACACAGTCAGCTAATCAATGTAAAAATAAAATTTGAAAAGAAGCATCGCTACACCAGAAGACATCACATTTCCAAGAAGCACCCTCTGCTAATGAACTCAGAGCTGGAGACAATGGAAGCATCTCACAGGCATCTCCCTCCTTCCCTGGGGAGGAGGCAGCAGCAGCCAGCAGGCTGGCCCCATGCTTTATAGGTGGGGAGCCACAGGCATTCAGATGCTAAGCGATGCTCCTGGAGATCAGAGGGCTTTTGTGAATGAGGCGCTCAAACATGGGCTGGCCGACATCCCGAGTGGTTTTACAATGGACGGGATTTATGTCTTGGCTTTTCCTGTCAGAAGCCTCCCAGTCACCATATGATGATGAGTCTAATCCCCAGGGATTTGGGTGTGAAGACAGAATGGTTTTGGCTGCCCTCCTTTCCCCTCAAGTCTCTGCTTTACAGCAAAGGCAGTGTTCTTGAGTCAGGCAGAATTCCGAAATGAGGTCTGCACCTGGTTGCAAAGACAGCCTGGGGGAAATATGCCTGATTACGGGTTTTAAGAAATGACCTTCCTGTGGTTCTGGCTCTCAGCTGAAAAAACCCACAAGTTACTAGGTCAAAATTATTTGTGTTCTTTTTGACTATATACAATGAGATAATCCCAGGAGAGAACAGTTGAGATCTTCAATTTTATTGCCTAGCAAAGGGCCTGCCACAGTGTAGGAACTCACAAATCTACTTTCACGAGATGTATCTATTCCATCTTATCTGAGAGACAAGGCAGGGAGATGCTTACAATGAGGGCCAAGGGCCCTGTAATGGGCAGAGAAAACCAAAAGCACTCAGCTATTTGGACACTTCAACAACATCCTTGAGCTTCCCCAGTGGCGCTAGTGATAAAGAACCTGCCTGCCAACACAGGAGATGTAAGAGATGTGGGTCTGATCCCTGGGTCCAGAAGATCCCCTGGAGCAGGAAATGGCAACCTACTCTAGTGTTCTTGCTTGGGAAATCCCGTGGACAGAAGAGCCTGGTGGGCTATGGTGCATAGGTCGCAAAGAGTCGGACACTACTGAAGCTCAGCACAACATGTGACACCCCCATTCATTTATTCCACCAGAAAGTCTGTGCCCCCTCCTCTCCATCTCCATGACCACTCTCTTCAGTAAAGCCCTAATAATCTCTAGCCTAGACCATTGCAAAATTTTCCTATTCATCCATCTGCTTCCAGCACTCACCGGCTTCTTCTACCGTCCAACGTTTTCTTCAGACTGACCCCCAAAGTCCTGTTTCTAAAATGCAAGGCTTATCATGATTCTCGCTTTATTGCAACCCTTCACTGGCTCCCTATTTCCCACTCCAGTATTCTCAGCTCCTCACATCCCAAGATTTTAAAAAAGTCTCATTCTTGCTGAGCTTTGGATGCCCAACAGCCTCTCCTTTCTCTGAAGTGGCAATTCCCCATACTCTGCAGACAGAGTGCCTTGTGTGCTGAGAAGAGTTCTCCTGCCTTTGCGCATTATTGAAACAGTGGGGATGTATAATGTTGAAAATGCTTTGAACAAAATATACTGCCTACCCAGTGATTCTGATATTTCCTTCCAGAGACACATCATGGTGAAGAATAACTACCCTAGGAGAGAAAATCCATGCCTTGCGTGAGAGCTTTTTCATGATGGGTTCCTGCTGTCATCTGTGACTTCATCTCCCACTGCTTGCCAGCTCACCCCATCCCCTGTGTCCCCATCAGCTCCTTGTACTAGTCACTGTGAACCACTAGCAGCTCACCCACTCTCCTGTGCTCTTTCTGGCCTCTATACTTTTGCACGGGCAATTTTCTCTGTCGGAGTAAACATTTATTGCATGCTTGCAAAGTACTAGACACTATGTTAAGAGATTTACATGTTTTAACTCAGCCTTCAGAATAATCTTCTAAGGCACTACAATTGTTGATCCTATTGTAGAAAATGAAATTGAGGCTCAGAGAGGTTAAGTAACCTCAGAGAGGTTATCTTAATCTACAAAGCTAACGGTGATAGAACTAGGAATGGGTACAAGCATTTTGCTTCCAGATTGCATGTATTTAACCCCGAGCTACAGCTGCCTCTTCTGTGTTTTCCTAGTAAACCCTTCATCCTTCAATACTCCACTGAGGCACCACCTCTTCCCTGAAGTCTTCTCTGGCCTCTCTGGTTAAATTTAAACATACCCTCTCATGCCCCGCTGAGACCTCTCGGTGGGCTCTCAACAAAATGGAAGGCAATTATTAGTCCCTCGCCCCACCCACACACCCATGAGGATTTCATCTGTGCATCTCTCGAACCTACCCTGGCCCATCCTAGATGTACAATAGAGTTTTGCTGAATGGAATTTCACACTCTTAATATATGAATCATTTCCTTTCTTAGTCTTGGCTTTGTGAATCAGCTCTGCCTCCCAGTTATCCTCAGTACCCCTCTTCTAGAATATGCTTTCAGCTGTAGAGAACACAAGAGCAAACTTTCCAGCAATGGGAGGACTCTTGAAGTTAAATTAAGAACATGTAAGTAGACCACAGAATTACTGAGGCCAGCATCACTCAGCTTCACAAAATGTGCTTCTTCAACCAGGACATCCATATCATGTTATAGGCATGGTTCCAGGCTCCCAAAGAAGTGGCTCCTCACTGAGTTTACAAATTTCTGTTCCTCTTACCTACAGCTATAAATCAAACCATCTTAAACCTTATTTATCTCTTGTGCTTTTGAACCTGTGACTGAGACCAGGCTTGGCAGGGCCAACTCATCTTACTCCACATGAAGCCTGGGGCATCTGGTAAGACTGGCTGTGGGGAGCTTTTCAGGTAAATCTCTCTCCTCCTGCAGTCTCAGGACCGCCCCATGTGGCCTCTGCCTGTGCTCTTTCTAGCCTGCTGGCCTCACAGTGGTTAGACATCATCCATGGCAATTGGCTTCCCAGGGTGAGTGCTCGAAGATGCCCAGGCGGAAGCTCCAAGGCTTCTAATTGCTGGTCTCAGAGGTGCAGAACATCATCGCCATAGCATTCTATTGATCAAGAGAAACACTGAGCTCAACCTCGATTCAAGGGAACAGAAATTAGACTCTGTCTCAAAACGATGAGTAGCAAAGAATTTGAAGCCAGTTTTTAAAACGTATTTTTAACTTTATTCTTGGCTGCGCTGTGTCTGTTGCTGTGCTCGGGCTTTCTCCAGCTGGGGAGAGTGGGGGCTGCTCTCTGGTTCAGGTGCTCGGGCTTCTCGCTGCAGTGGCTTCTCTCGTTGTGCCTTAGGGCATGTGGGCTTCAGTAGTTGCTGCACGTGGGCTCAGCAGTTGCAGCAGACAGGCTCCAGAGTTCAGGCTCAGTAGCTGGGGCACACAGGCTTAGTTGCCCCTCAGCATATGGGATCTTCCTGGACCGGGGATCGAACCATTATCCCCTGCATTGAAAGGCAGATTCCTAACCACTGGACTATCAGGGAAGCTCTGAAGCCATTTTTTAATATACCACAGTACCTAAAGCCATGAACCCCTGGAGAAGGAAATGGCAACCCACTCCAGTATTCTTGCCTGGGAAATCCCATGGACAGAGAAGCCTGGCGGACTACAGTCCATGGTGTTGCAAAAGAGTCAGACATGACTGAGAGAATTAAACAATAACAACAAACAACAACCCAAAGCCAAAGAACAAGTATGAGAGACACTGGGGTACAGAATGTGGTAATTCAGACACTCAGGACAATAGAAACCCAAATGACGGCAGAAGACCTGCCTGAACACAGAAGAAGGGACACAGCAAGAACCCCAGGAAAGAGCTTAAGGGTACTCCTCCGAGCTTCATATTTGTCTGTGAGACTTTCTGATAACAAGAAAAACAATGAGAACCAACTAAGCATTTGCTATACATTTTCTCTTTTAAGACGGTGACATCTACTAACTCATTTAATCCTCCTAATTGAAAACTGGAGCTCTATGAGGTCAAATAACATAAGCCACACAGTTAGCTGAGCATCCCTCATGTCTCAGATGGTAGAGTCTGCCTGCAATGCGGTTCGATCCCTGAGCCAGGAGGATCCCCTGGAGAAGGAAATGGCAACCCACTCCAGTATTCTTGCCTGGGAAATCCCATGGACAGAGAAGCCTGGCGGGCTATACAGTCCATGTCGTTGCAGAGTCGGACACAACTGAGCAACTAACATACACCCACACACAGCTAACAAGCAGTAGAGCCAGAATTTCAGCTTTGATCATCCATTCCTAGAGCTGATGTGTTTAAGGCCATTCCATACATACTTCTAAGATCAAGCACATTTTCTCCACACACAGGCAGATGTGTGGAGAGAGCATCTTCTCAAGCTCTTGGTCAGGTCGTAGTCTGTATCTTAGAGATTTTTTATCCCATTTATCTAGAATAAGACCTAAGCATATGTATTTCCCAGATGATTCTAATTGGTGGCCAAGGTGGAAGATAACTGTTCTGAGCCATGTTCTCTGAGACCCCACATTCCAAAAGTTAGCTCTGGTTTTGATTTGATTTGACCATGACACCCAGGATCCTAACTCATGTTAGGCTTACCAAGTGGGTGAGGTCAGTGCTGGACATGCAATGTGAATGGGTGAATCATTCTCCCTGTGCTGCCAGGCAGCAGTTCATTTCTTGCTCAGCACCTTCCACAGAGCCTGGAAACCCCATGAGAACAGGAACTGTGTCTGACTTGCTTTGCACTCCATCCCCAAGCATCTGACACACTTCCCGGCATGTCGCAGACACCTAGTAAAGAGGTGTTGAATTAACAAGTAGATGACTCACTAGCACTTGTCTACAAGGGTCAACATGGTGGAAAAAGCAAGGACTTCGGAGTCAGGAAGACCCAGGTCATAATCTCAGTTTTACATTTCAAGAGTTTCAGGGACGCTTTAAAGCTTGTTAGACAAAAACAACACATCATCAGGATTACCTTGCAAAGTCTTTCTAATGGTGCCTCAAGTAAGGCTGGCATAGCCAGTCTTTCTTCCAGAAACAGACCTCTATCTCTCCAGTCGAGCAACAGACCAACTTAGCTTGCATTTTGGAGACAAATCATAAGAAAATAGCTACCTTTAAATCCAGAAATCATCCTCAGTTTGGCCAGTTGCTTTTTCATCTCTGAGCAGTACATGGGGAGGAGACCTCCAAGCCCAACAGCTCCTGAGTGTGGAGTGGGAAGATTAGTAACCCCCATCACTCAAAGTTGTATATAAATGTCATTTTTATTAATATGTTGCATTAATATACATTTTAATATAATGTGTATTTATCATTTTAATTTTTATTTTATTTTGTTTTATTTGCATTCATGTACATTGAATGCTCAAATAAATTCCCAGTTTGCTTCTTTATCAAGCAACATGACTGGCCTGGTCTGCAAACAAAACAAGGAAGGGAGAAAGGGAGCCATGGGAACTGTAAGAATAAGAAAAGAAATCAACACAGGACAAGAGAGCAGAGACATGGTCTGAACAGCACACACTCTGTTTTCTGATCTCCTCCAACAAAACTCCTTTGAGAATTCTATCTTGACTTCTCCATTTAATTAACAAATGTTCTTGCAGTGTTAACATATACCAGGCGCTATTCTAAGCACTTTATAAATATTATCTCAATCTTCACAATATCCCCATGAGCATCTTGTTACTCTCATTTTACAGAGGAGGAGACTGAGGCATGGAAAGGTAGAATCATTGGTCCAAAGTCACTAGCTACTAAGAGATAAAGCTGAGGTTCCACCCTTACGGTTTGGCTGTACTCTTTACTGCTACTCACCCCCCTTTACTCCACCGGCATGGCCTTGGATCCTTGCCATTTATGCTTCCCAGGTGGCACAGTGATAAAGAATGTACCTGCCAATGCAGAAGACATGGGTTCGATCCCTGGGTCAGGAAGATTCCCTGGAGAAGGAAATGGCAACCCACTCCAGGATGCTTGCCTGGGAAATTCCATGAACAGAGGCTACAGTCCATGGGGTCACAAAGTATTGGAACGACTGAGCACAGATACTGGCTCACAGTCTACCCCACACTCCACTCAGCCTCCTCACCCTCAGTCCATTCTTCCCGTTGTCGTATAAATCTGCTTAAATGCCAGTCTGAAGCTTCAGCCTCTACTTCATACCTGTAGCAGGATTTGCCTAATGAAATTTCTCAGAACAGGATATGGCACAAACATATTTGGGGAAATGCTATATACACATCTTCTTCTTGGGAGGGGGACTTCGTATAAGGGCAGGGCAGTGGGTGCGACAAACTGCAGGGTATAAGACAGGCTCAAGGACGTATTGTACAACATAGGGAATGGAGCCAATAATTTAGTAATAGATGTAAAAGAAATGTAGTGTTTAGAATTTTTATAAAAATAAAATTTATTTTTATAAAGGTCCTGCAGAGCCTCAGAGCAAAGAACTCAGCTTAGCGTCACCTAACATTTCCTGAATTTATTGGAGAGTAGACCCTGTTCGGGCGGTGGCTGCTTGCTCACATCTCCCAGTGTGACTGTCTTATAGAACTTGAGGCACGTTGGCCTACAGGATGAAGAATAAACTCCGTATTTTGTCAAAAAAGGTCTTTAAGACCTGGCTTGGTTCACCTTTTCATCTCATCTCCGATCTCTCTCGCCCTTTCCTAACTTACTAGATTTCCCTTCTTTGAACCTGCCATCCCATTTCATATATATACATATATATATATATATATGTATGTATGTATAATTAAAGTATAGTTGATTTATAATATTGTTACTTTCAGGTGTACAGCATAGTGATTCAGGATTTTTTTGCAGATTATGTTCCCTTATAGCTTATTGTAAGATATTAGTATAATTCCCTGTGCTATATAGTAAATCTGTGTTGCTTATATATTTTATATATAGCAGTTTGTATCTGTTAAATTGCTTACTCCTCATTTGTCCCTCCCACCCCCTCATCCATCTCCACTTTGGTAACCATGATTTTGTTTTCTGCCTGAAGTCTCTTTCTCTTATATATAGGTTCATTTGTGTTACTTTTTATATTTCATATAAAGTGATATCATATAGTATTTGTCTTTCTCTGATTTACTTCACTCCGTATGATAATCTCTAGGTCCATCCATGTTACTGCAAATAGCATTTTTCTTTCTTTTTTATGACTAATATTACATTGTGTGTGTATATGTGTATGTGTTAGTCACTTAGTCATGTCTGACTCTTTGCTACCCCAAGCTATGCCTAGCTTGCAAGGCGTCTCTGTCCATGGAATTCTCCAGGCAAGAATACTGGAGTGGGTTGCCATTCACTTCTCCAGAGGATCTTCCCAACCCAGCAACCAAACCCGGGTCTCCAGCACTGCAGGCAGATTCTTTACCATCTGAAGCCCCCAAAGAAGCTCCCACATCCTCTTAAGCCATTCATCTGTTGATGGGCATTTGGATTGCTTCCATGTCTTGGCTATTGTAAACAGTCCTGCTATGAACACTGGGGTGCATGTATCTTTTTGAATTAGAGTTTTTGTTTTTTTCCAGATACATGCTCAGGAAACGCCATACTATTTTCCATGCCATCTCTTTCTTTCCTCTAATGCTTTACTTCTGTCATTTCCTCTGCCAAAAATGCCTCCCTCTTTTCTCCCCTGGTAAACTCCTAGTCATTTAAAAAATAATTTCCAGTATGTCCCTGTCTCTGCAGCCTTTCCCATGTGGTCCACTCTTCCTCACTGCACGGGATGTTTAATACCAACCCCCTCTGGATCCTCAGAGATCTTTATCCATTCTTTTAAAGCTATCATGTGTTCTGTTTACTCTTCCTTTTTCTATTTATCACCTTTCTTTTAACACTATAATTATTGAGCAAGAATTGTGTGCTAAGCTTTGTGTTCAGTATCTTATGTGAGTTTTTTAATTTATGCCCCATAAAAACTTTGAGTTAGATATTATTTTTGTTTTTGTTCTTGTTATTCCTATTATTATTTGCTTTTTAATGAAAAGGAATCTGAGGCTCAGAAAAGTCATAAACCTAAGGTCACTTAGCTCATCCATCACTGGATTTGAACCCAGATCTCCTTGGGAACCCATTACATTCATTTTAATTCTACATATATGTCTTCTTTCCTGTTATCTGTTGGTTTCAAGAGCACAGGCTCTTCTTACTCATTTCTCTACCCTCAGCTTCTAGCCCAGGACCTGCCAATAAGAATGTAATAACTGCTTGTTTTATAAATGAACTGTGGGTGGGAAGTGATCCAAGTGGTGATTCTCCACCCTTAACACTTCTTTCCCCTTGACCTCTGCTCCATCAGGTGAGACTCTTCTCTCTGGCTTTTACCCTCTGACCACAGAGAGAAGTAATCTGAAGAATCTTGGCTCCACAGCCCTCAGTAGACAAGGGATGAGCTCTGGGTCTTAGATATTTTGCCAAGACTGTTTAAGTTCATATTTATCAAGTACCTCCAATGTGGCATATTCATCATTACCACCCTGGTGTAGGTGCTGTTATGAAACCCACCTTACAGATGAGGAAACTGAAGCACAAAGATGACAAAACCTGCCTGAGGGTCCACAGCTACTGAGCATTCCATGGCAAAATCTGGCCCCAGAACCCACACTCTATCAGTGAACCATACAGCCTCCCAACAGCCCCTGCAAAGAGAAAATAACAACTTCTAGACAGAAAAGGAAGTTTCTGTTCTGTTTAGGAACTGCAGTGGTCAGTTGACTGATCTCCTCAATGGATCTATTGCTGGCTCAGCAGCATTTCCAAGGAAACCACTGAGGTGGGTGCCCCACTCAGCGGGAGATTATATTAAACAGCTAGGCAATGTCTCCCTGGGTCACTGTTGCTTTCTGTCTCTGATTCTTCCCATCATTCTCTCTCTGCTGACCCCCTCCCGCCTTTCTATTCTTTCTCCTTCTTTTCATCTCTTTCTCTGACTCCTTTTCCAGTTCCATAGCTCAACGCACACCCTTAATAACTTGGGAGATTCACTTAAAAAAAAAAAAGAACTCAAGCTTTACAAGCAAATTCCTTTTGGTAGAGGTGGGTGGGAAGAGACTACCTGTGTTTATGGAGGGATTATCCTGGAGGAGCAGAAGCAGAAGCCATGTCAGGGGAAATGCAACCTCCAAAGCCAGAGTGAGCCTGTAGCCAACTGGATACTCGTGTCACTTATTACTATAGTGTCTCAATCATATCTTTTGAATTTCCTGAGTCTTAATCCAAGAAATCTCTTCTCAACGCTCAGGTGGTAAATTATTTATCTGTCTTTCTTTCTCTTTCAGTAACATTGTCTCCCTGAGGGAATACAGCAACTACTAGCAACTTGCCCCAGAGAGAGCACTGTAGGAAGGAGCCAGGGTGTCAAGTCATGGAGATTAGTTCTAGAGAGGCTGTGGGTTCAGATCACAGTTCTGCTGGGTTCTTGGATAAGTTACTTGATTTTCTCACCTCTAAAATGGGGATAATAATAATATCCACCTCGTAAAACTACAAGGTTGTATGTATTACGTATGTACAGCATTTATAAGAGTTCTTGGCACATAGTAAATGCTTTATAAATGTTTGCTTTTGCTGTTATTGCGATTTTTGTTGGTAGAAGGAGTAATCATTAGTGAGATGGGCTGGTTGAAAGGGAAGAAATTCTCTAAAAACTTTCCATTTATTTATCAAAGAAAATTTTTTTCTATGGGCTATTTTTAAGGTCTTTATTGAGCTTGTTATATTATCACTTCTATGCTTTGATTTTTTTGGCCACGAGGCATCTTAGCTCCCAGGTGAGGGATCAAACTGGCACCCTCTGCATTGGAAGGTGAAGTCTTAACCACTGGACCACCAGGAAGGTCCCTCCATTTATTTTTATTGACCTCTTTGGTTTTACTTCATCAAATACTTCTTGATCATTGTCTGACCAAATGCTAAGGATTCAAAAAGAAGTAAGGCCCCAAATTAAGTAAATACATAAGTAGATAAATAAATAATAGGTAGATAAAGATCATTCCATCACCTAGAGGCTTAATCCTTGAGAAGTTGGCGTATTGGCAGTCAACTCCAATAAATATGTTACTTACTTAGATAGATGAAGGCACAATATTCAGGGATACCTCACTGAGAGGAGAATGTCCAGTCTCAAAGCACACCAAAGATGAGCGAGAGTGGAGTAGGTGAATTAAGATAGGACTAGAATTCCAGGGTGAAACCACGACATGAGCACAGCACATGCAGGAAAATAGCACACTGTCAGTGAAGCACCAAAGCCATGAGATATTGTCAAATCATAGCAGAGAGTTTAGGAAATGAGGCAGGTAAGAGGAGGGCCAAATTATGGATGGGGTGCCAAGTATTTTTGGAATTTACCTTGGTTTGTTCCAGGAAAAGATCCCCAAAAGACTCACAGTTCTTATCGCAGGTAATAAAAATTCACATAAATGGTTTCCCCATTCATCTCCCCCAAAAGAGCTCTCTTGACAAGCAATAGATCATTCTCAGTGGCTATAATTAGGAGGTTAGTACTTACCCCAAATAAGGAAATCCATTCCCAGCTTGGACCTGCTTTGGACTCAGAGGACCCTGGATGTTCTGGTTATCAATTGCCACCTAAAAAACCACTCTAAAACTTAGTGGTTTAAAACAAAAATTATTGTCACTTAGCTCATCTAAGTGATTCTCGCTTAGTGTCACTTGTGAGATTGTAGCTGAACATTGGCTAGGTTCGGTCATCTGAAGACTCCACTCCAGGGTTGGATGTCCAAGTTGGCTCATTCACATGGCTGGGAGTTGATGCTGGCTGTTGGGAAGAAACTCAGTTGGGCTCCTGACTACAGCCTCTTCAGATGGTATGACTTCTGACAACATGGTGGGTGGGCTTCAAAAGGGAACTTCCCAATGGAGGCATTTTAAACAGCCCAAGCAAAAACTGCAAAGAAGTCACCATTACTTCCACCATATCCTCTTGATCAAAGCAGTCATAGGGCTCACCCAGATTCAAAGTGATGGAAAAATAGACTCTACCTCTTGATGGAGAAGTGGCAAGAATCCATTGTAGAAGACCATATAGGGTGAAGGATATCACTGCGACCATCTTTGGAAAATGCAATTTGTCACACTGGCACAAAGTGGACACTTCCCAAGAATGTTTAGGAATATACTCTCATTAAGACTATGTACTCCAAATGGCCTTGATGTTCCAGGCAGAGAGGAGCCGTAAACTTACCATAGAAGTTAGCCAACACTTCTGAGAACTCTTGCATGGAAGGAAGAGCACTGGCCTAGAGACATGGATTCGAGTCTAGCTCTTCTACTTAGTAGCTGAGTGGAGCTGAGATAAGTACTTCTCTCTGAACCTCAGTTTTCTTGTCTGATAAATGAGAACACTGAAAAAAAAATCTCAAAAATTCCTATTTTAGAGATGCCTAGGATTTCAATGATGCTATAAGGTGTTTGTAACACCACATTGAATCCAGTTTCATTAATTATTTTATTGATTGGCTCTTTTTATAGAGATAGTATGACCATGATATCCCCAGTTTGTCTAGAGCAGTCATGGATTATGCTTCTTGTTTCAGTTCAACTATGAATAACACCCCTTTTTACTCTCAAAAGCATCACAGTTTGGATGATAATTATATGATCACCTTGCAATAGGGTGTAGATCAATGACTTTTAGCTCTGTCGTTATATGTAAGCAATGGGCCTGTTTCATTATTGAAACTTCATTAAGTTGAGTACTGAATCTCAGTCTAGATTCTTCTGATTGTAAGCAACAAAATTCAGTTTAAACTAGCTTATGCCAAAAATAGAATGTATTTGATAGATACTAAAGTACCTTGCAGGAGTTAAGGACAATGAAGACTTTGGGGGTCTGAAACGAGGAAGAGAAATGTTATCAGGTACTCAGACAATACTACCTTTAGGGCACTGAGATTGTGTTTTCTTTCTTTCTTGAGCAGGTTTCTCTGTTTCTTCAAGTTCATGGTGATCAGAAGATGGCTGTCTATGGTTACCATTTGTTATGTTCAGTTACAGCTATGCACAGAGACTACCTTATTACCAATTCCAAATTCCTTGAAAAGAAATGTGATTTCTTTTCAAGATGTGATTAGTCTAATCCTGGTCCATTTTTCTAAGAGTAGGTGAAGGGCAAAGAAGACACTTGGGACCAACCCAATGGTGTAGAGGAAACTTTAAGAGAAAATGGTTGTGTTAGTACAGATCCCCCCAAGAAGTAGATGCCAAGACTAGATTAAATTGGATAAAATATATTATGGGATTTTTTGTGAGATGGAATGGTGAGAGAGCCATCAGATGTAAACATGACCCCAAATGAAGGGGCGAGAGAAGGAAGGAAGGGAGGGAGGGGGAAAGATGTCTTAGATTAGTTCTAAGTCCAAGTTTGAAGTTACAAGGAGAGTTCAGCAAGACCACTGAGGAGTCCTCATATCAAAGATAACTCATCAGGGAAGACTCATGTCTACCAGAAACAGGTCTACATTATTATTCCTACTGGACTCAGTCACTGGCTATAATTAGCCTTTGGGAAGATTGGTCTTGAAATCATGAAAATGCACTTCAGAGCTCAGCAGCTTAGGCCTTTGGGTGGCCATGTTCTCATAGGTGAATATCTGAGAGGTGCATTCTCATGGTCACAACAATGGTCGTGAAGAACAAAGTGAAAACCCAAAAGGTCTCTAGCATAGCTGATTCCCTAAAGTGATTCAAAGGTCACCCAAAGCTTGAGTCAAAGTTTCTATTCTAGACCCAATGAAAAGGCAGGGAAAATAATAGAAAGCAGAAGAGTGAAACTGGAAGCTGGAAATGATGGGGAACTCTAAGATCAGTCAGACTTGAACAAATATCTACTGACTATGTGCAACAGAGAGAAAATGTTCCAAGTTCTTGGAAAATGGTGAATGAGGCAGGATTCTGTCTACAGTCTAAAGAGGACTTAACAGACCAGATAGGCAACGACAATATTCTATGAGAAGTGTTATTTCAGGGATAAGCATGAGATGCTGAGATGTCACAGAGGATGGACACTTAACCTCCATGAATATTGGGCTGTCAAGGAAGGCTGATGGGGACCTTAACACTATAGTCTACCTCTGCCCTAGTATTTCATCTGACGTTGGTAAAGCATCTTGTTCGCAGTCAGGTCATCCTGCTGGTTATTGAGGGAGTTTTAGAACTCAGGACTCTTGAATTCTACCTGATTTCTATACCCTGCCTCTGATGGCAATTAATTATTGCCAGCCCTAGGAAAGCATCCATTCCTCCCAGCTGAGCCAGGGGTTGTTATTATTTGCTTTCAACTTATCAACAATACCTCCAAACATACAGATGATTAAAAACCAGGCTGATGATGCTGCCTTTTAGAACTCTTTGAGGGTTTCTGAACAATCAGAAAACTTTACCCTGTATTTTCAGAATATGCTGTCAGGGAAGGTCATCTGAATCATATCCATCAAATGTTGGGGATGACTCACTGTCAAACAAATCTCACTTTTAAAAACTTGTCTTTATAAATACACAAGAAGAAATCACGTCTGTTGCTTTTGAAAGTGTTCTTCATTTCCTCTACCTCCCCTTCTGGCCCTCACTCTGAGTACCCCCCTCCCCAAACAAAAAACCCACAGGAGAGATACACACCTTGTAGCTGCCTACAGCTTGACCGGCTTCAGGCACCCAGGTTCCCCCAGAGTGGCTGCCCTCCCTTCATTTAGTTCTTCTCTGGCCCGATTAGCGCTGACTCACTAAAGCCTGAAGGCTTTGCTTCCTCAGGGTTATGGCCTGTGGGGAAGGGAGCCTGAGCCAGCGGGTAATTAAAGATATGCATGCAGCCCCATAAGTAGCTATTGCACCAAAACGGCCTTCAGTCAATTTAGGCCAAAGAGCGACTGTTCCCAAAGAGAAGCCTGGAGCTGCAATTTCCTTTACTGGGTCATCAGCAGACAGAAGGGCTTCCAGGCCATTGTATTGGGTACAGTTCCTTCGAGACTCTTCTTCCTAACGGTTCACTTATCTGAACTTCTCAATGGAAGGAGGGATTGCAGAAAGAGCCCAGCTTACTCATCCTCCAGCTTTCAGATAAGCTTTATACAATTTTACCAGAAAACTATGCATGCTAAAGGAGTCACATCAAAGATCAAATTATGACATCTCTTTAGAATATAACTTAGGGAGCAAAAACCAGCCAAATGAACATAAACAAGCAGATCACCACTTTTTTTGGCCTCAGTTCAGTTCAGTCGCTCAGTCGTGTCATACTCTTTGCGACCCCATGAATCGCAGCACGCCAGGCCTCCCTGTCCATCACCAACTCCCGGAGTTCACTCAGACTCACGTCCATCGAGTCAGTGATGCCATCCAGCCATCTCATCCTCTGCCGTCCCCTTCTCCTCCTGCCCCCAATCCCTCCCAGCATCAAAGTCTTTTCCAATGAGTCAACTCTTCACATGAGGTGGCCAAAGTACTGGAGTTTCAGCTTTAGCATCATTCCTTCCAAAGAAATCCCAGGGCTGATCTCCTTCAGAATGGACTGGTTGGATCTCCTTGCAGTCCAAGGGGCTCTCAAGAGTCTTCTCCAACACCACAGTTCAAACGCATCAATTTTTCGGCGCTCAGCCTTCTTCACAGTCCAACTCTCACATCCATACGTGACCACAGGAAAAACCCTAGCCTTGACTAGACAGAACTTAGTCGGCAAAGTAATGTCTCTGCTTTTGAATATGCTATCTAGGTTGGCCATAACTTTTCTTCCAAGGAGTAAGCGTCTTTTAATTTCATGGCTGCAATCACCATCAGCAGTGATTGTGGAGCCCCAAAAAATAAAGTCTGACACTGTTTCCACTGGTTCCCCATCTATTTCCCATGAAGTGATGGGACGAGATGCCATGATCCTCGTTTTCTGAATGTTGAGTTTTAAGCCAACTTTTTCACTCTCCACTTTCACTTTCATCAAGAGGCTTTTTAGTTCCTCTTCACTTTCTGCCATAAGGGTGGTGTCATCTGCATATCCAAGGTTATTGATATTTCTCCCGGCAATCTTGATTCCAGCTTGTGTTTCTTCCAGTCCAGTGTTTCTCATGATGTACTCTGCATAGAAGTTAAATAAGCAGGGTGACAATATACAGCCTTGACGTATCCCTTTTCCTATTTGAAACCAGTCTGTTGTTCCATGTCCAGTTCTAACTGTTGCTTCCTGACCTGCATACAGATTTCTCAAGAGGCAGGTCAGGTGGTCTGGTATTCCCATCTCTTTCAGAATTTTCCACAGTTGATTATGATCCACACAGTCAAAGGCTTTGGCATAGTCAAGAAAGCAGAAATAGATGTTTTTCTGGAACTCTCTTGCTTTTTTCATGATCCAACGGATGTTGGCAATTTGATCTCTGGTTCCTCTGTCTTTTCTAAAACCAGCTTGAACATCAGGAAGTTCACAGTTCACATATTGCTGAAGCCTGGCTTGGAGGATTTTGAGCACTACTTTACTAGCATGTGAGATGAGTGCAATTGTGCAGTAGTTTGAGCATTCTTTGGCATTGCCTTTCTTTGGGATTGGAATGAAAACTGACCTTTTCCAGTCCTGTGGCCACTGCTGAGTTTTCCAAATTTGCTGGCATATTGAGTGGCCTAGAGTAGTATAAACTACAAATTGGCACTTACCAAGGGCATTGCCAATGAGTGAACAACAAAGGCATTTGCCATCTGCCTCTACAGAGATTGAACCCCATGCTGCTATAGCCGTTGACCTTCAACAGCCCCTGAGGAAGTTCAGGGTGGAGTGAGGCACTCTGTGCTCCAGGGAATCTGGTAGGACAGGTCTTTAGATAGTTGGATGTTTTTAGGAACAGATTTTATGATCCCAGTCCTTGGATTTCCTCATATCTAGTAAAGCACAAAATCCCTTCATGGTGACATCAGATCCTCATGACTAATAAAAAACCTTTTGTAAAATGAGTGCTTCATGGTATTGAACTCCCCTTCACCAAAACCTTATATGTTGACCTTCCCTCACTGCCGCTTTGGAGCAGTCTCTCAAAGCTCTCTGAGATGCCGCCTCCTGGGCTGCAGTCCTCATTTTGCCCCAAATAAAACTTAACTGGCAACTCTCAAGTTGTACACCTTTTTTAGTTGAGAGTAGAATACCCCTCTCCTCCCATATCTACCTTTTTAAAAAACATATACTATTGTATAAAATTCAGAAACAAAGAAAAGAAAAGCCTGTCATTCTTCCTTCCCTAAAATTTTCACTGCTAACATTTCGGTGTGTATCTTTTCATTCTTTTGCCTAGGCCAAATATATACACATATAAACACAGAAATACTTTTAGAAAAATGAATCTGGAGCACGTTTACATGCTAATATATTTTTACATTATTATTTGTAAGGGTTGTATGATATTTCTGAGTAATTTGACCAGCCCTTTATTGAATATATGTAGGTTGTTTCCTATTTTCAGGAAAGCCCTATTGAACTTGACCCTGAATCTCTCCTAGTAGAGTAGAAGTTTTAGTTCAGTTCAGTCACTCAGTCGTGTCCAACTCTTTGTGACCCTATGGACTACAGCACTCCAGGCCTCCCTGTCCATCACCAACTCCCAGAGTTTACTCAAACTCACGTCCATTGAGTCGGTGATGCCATCCAGTCATCTCATCCTCTGTCATCCCCTTCTTCTCCTGCCCTCAATCTTTACCAGCATCAGGGTCTTTTCCAATGAGTCAGTTCTTCACATCAGGTAGCCAAAGTATTGGAGTTTCAGCTTCAGCATCAGTCCTTCCAATGAATATTCAGGACTGATTTCCTTTAGGATGGACTCTTTGGATCTCCTTGCAGTCCAAGGGACTCTCAAGAGTCTTCTCCAACACCACAGTTCAAAAGCATCAATTCTTTGGTGCTCACTTTCTTTATAGTCCAACTGTCACATCCATACATGACTACTGGAAAAACCATAGCTTTGGCTAGAAGTCAAAGTTTGGTTTAGCAAGATAGAAGAATGCTGGATGCATTCTTCTAAATGGGTAGTTCTCACCTAGGGGCGATTTTGCCCTCCAGGGGACAGTTAGCAATGTCTGGATAGATTTTTGTTAAAACTAGAGGACTACTCCTGGCCTCTGGTAGTGGAGCCCAGAGATGTTATTAACCATTCTAATCATGTATAGGACATTTCCCTATACCTAAGAACTATCTGGTCTATAACATCAGATGTACTGAGGTTGAGAGACTGCTTTAAATATTGCTCTAATTGTAGTTATAAACTCCAGTGAGCTGTCTATTAGACGATTTCCATGCTGGTCCCTTTCTTCAGTTTCTTACTGCCCCCTTTTCACCTCAGTTCATCAAATAGTGTTGCGCTGGATGCATAAGTGACAAAGATGCAGTTCTTGCATGCACTGAATCACACCTTGTCTTGCAACAACTCTTTTTCCAGATTAGTGAAAACTGCTTTTCCTTGCTCATGTCACTCTTAGCAACCAAACTCTCAGTCGTTATTCAACTACTCAGCCTGCAGTCATGTGCTTTGGAACTACACGGTCTATCTGAGACCCATGCTGTTCTCTATCATGGCCTCCAGAAAAATTCCAAGGCCCTGGTTTTCCTTACTAGTCACTCTATCCCCCGTGTTGGCTTAATGTACCCCATTCCCCTTTGCAATGTGGACTTTATAATTTCTATGTTATGACGGTATCAATGGCCAGAGGCATCCTTGCTACCTTTCCTTCTTCTTCTGAGCATTCAGAGTCCATTCTCTTGTAGCATACTGGCTAACCCTTCCATGTGTCTCTTGGATTGCTCCTTTAGGCCTCTTTACAGCCACTGTCTCAGTGCTACAACCTTGCCCTTGCAGCTTTCTCAAGGGTCCTCCACTAAGGCAAAACCACCTCTTTTTATATTTCTTCCCCTTCCATGCTAGACTGGGTTTTGTCCACTTGGTTGAAGTTAGAAGCCATGTTTGGCAGTACTCTTCCTCATATGGCTTTGGTCATTGTTTTTGCCAGCCTAGGAACAGGCATGAAATTTGGAAGGCAGAAGTGAACCAGGAGGTCACCGCAGTTACACACAGTGACAAAGGACAGCTGCAGAAGTGCTTAGTGGCTTGTTCTCGCTCACCTTCTTGACTGCTAACCCTGTTGACCAACACATTTCCCCAGCCCCTGAGCAGACCCACAGAGCCAAGGACTATCCCAGAGACAGCAGTTGCCACAGAACTCTCCATGTATTCCCCTAGTGACCTCACTCAGGAGCAACCAGACCTGCTTCCAGGATGGCTCTGCCAGGTCCAACTTGTCAGCCTGCATGGTTCTTTAGGCGGTTTGCTTAGAGACTGCTTCTCTGACCCTCCAATTCCCTCCTTCCCCGGCTCCTCCCACATTTGTAGGCTCTGATCTCTGCTCATAATTTCCATAGTACTCAGTGGTTCCATGCTCAGTGGTTCAGTCGTATCCAATTCATTGTAACCCTATGGACTGTAACCCGCCAGGCTCCTCTGCCCATGGGATTTTCCAGGCAAGAATATTGGAGTGGTTTGCCATTTCCTACTCCAATAATACTCATAGTGGCTGTGTTTTCCTGGGTAGGCCCTGTCTGATAAACCTGTACTGAACATTTTCTTCAAAGAGTGGTCTCTGATTACTGCTCCTCAGACTTCATTCCATAATCACTCTAAGCTCCTGGTTCTGGCCTTCGGCTCTGACTGCTCTTACCAAGTCACCAGCTTCCTGTTTGCTAAAACTGATGGATACTCTGTAGTTTCCGTCTACCTTGTACCTTTGCAGTCTCTGTCCCTAATGATCTCTCTCTTCTTAAAGGCCTCTTATTTTTGGCCTCCATGAACTCACTTTGGCCTCCACGAGCTCAAGCTAGCAGGCTTCCTTTATCTCTGAATGCTCCTTCTTCATCTCCTTTATAGATTTTCATCTACCAGACCCTTAAATGTTGATATTCCAAGAGATCTTCAAACCTTTTCCAGTTTGGTATTATTTCATCTCTACTCATCTCCTTTCAACTCATTTTCCCTAAATAACCCCTTTTCCTCATAAGGCTTCCTTCAATTGGTACTTGCTTGCTAATAACCCCTAAATCTATGCTTCCAGCTCAGAGATTTTTCTCAGGTACAGTCTTCCATATCTTACTGCTGATGGAGTTCCTCTTCCTGGATAATCTTGGAAGAAGTTTAATTTTTGAGCTCTTCTGGAGAGCTGAGCTCATTCTAGATCCCAGTTGGACCTTGGCATAGTTAATTCACACCAAGATAGATAAGGCTTTGACTGTAAGTACAATTAGATCCCCATCTCCTTGTCCTTGGGCACCACAGGAATAAATGGCCTTGGGCAAGTTCCTTAACCACCCTGGTTTTTGTTTCAGAAAATCTTTGAAATGGAGATAATAATAATACCTGCTTCCTAGTTTGTTGTATTAGAATAGTGCTTAGTTTACAGTATGCTACAAAATTGTTTCATATCATGACATTATTAGTATTATATTTTCAAAGTTTACTGCTCTTCATATTCACTGGCATTGCCTTAGTTTAGGCCACAGTTATTCTCAACTATTACAGGAGTCCTTTCAGTTCAGTTCAGTTCAGTTCAGTTGCTCAGTCGTGTCCGACTCTTTGCAACCCCATGAATTGCAGCACGCCAGGCCTCCCTGTCCATCACCAACTCCCGGAGTTCACTCAGACTCACATCCATCGAGTCCATGATGCCATCCAGCCATCTCATCCTCGGTCGTCCTTCTCCTCCTGCCCCCAATCCCTCCCAGCATCAGAGTCTTTTCCAATGAGTCAACTCTTTGGATGAGGTGGCCAAAGTACTGGAGTTTCAGCTTTAGCATCATTCCTTCTAAAGAAATCCCAGGGCTGATCTCCTTCAGAATGGACTGGTTGGATCTCCTTGCAGTCCAAGGGACTCTCAAGAGTCTTCTCCAACACCACAGTTCAAAAGCATCAATTCTTCGGCGCTCAGCCTTCTTCACAGTCCAACTCTCACATCCATACATGACCACAGGAAAAACCATAGCCTTGACTAGACAGACCTTAGTCGGCAAAGTAATATCTCTGCTTTTGAATATGTTATCTAGGTTGGTCATAACTTTTCTTCCAAGGAGTAAGCGTCTTTTAAGTTCATGGCTGTAGTCACCATCTGCTTAACTGATCTTAAGTCCAGTTTTAGCCCCATAAATAGTTTTAGCCTCTGGCAACAGGGTTGCCAGAGCAAGCTTTCTAAGGTGTATCTTTTCTGTATAAAACCTTTTAATGACTCTCCATGACCTAAAGAATACTATCCCTTATTTGTCTTATATCACCTTGCATCTCTCCTCTCTTACCTTCCCCATATATATCTTCTTCATGGTCTGGGGGTGGGGTACTCAGTGTTTTGTGAAAGTGAAAAGTGAAAGTGAAGTCGCTCAGTCATGTCCGACTCTTTGCGACCCCATGGACTGCAGCCTACCAGGCTCCTCCGTCCATGGGATTCTCCAGGCAAGAGTACTGGAGTGGGTTGCCATTACCTTCTCCAGGGGATCTTCCCGACCCAGAGATTGAACCCAGGGATAGAACCCAGGTCTCCCACATTGTAGGCAGACGCTTTACCATCTGAGCCACCAGGGAAGACTTGTCTCTTAATGTTTATGGAAAATTCTCTGGAAATGCCCTCACGTAGTCATGAAGATAATTGACCTTCTATAGCCAAACCCACATGGCTATTTAGTTTTTGCTTATTTTCTACTGGTAATAGCAATGACAACTGAAGTTAGGGCACTTTCAAAAGTTAAAAACCAGTTGCGGATTGAGCTTCCAGAGATCGGTTCAAAACTGTCTTCCCTTTTCCTACAGTCAGGCCTCAGTTCATTTCAGTTAAGTCACTCAGTTGTGTCCGACTCTTTGCAACTCCATGAAACACAGTATGCCAGGCCTCCCTATCCATCACCAACTCCTAGAGTTCACCCAAACTCATGTCCATTGAGTCAGTGATGCCATTCAACCATCTCATCCTCTGTCGTCCCCTTCTCTTCCTGCCTTCAAACTTTCCCAGCATCAGGGTCTTTTCAAATGAGTCAGCTCACCACATCAGGTGGCCAAAGTATTGGCATTTCAGCTTCAACATCAGTCCTTCCAATGAACACTCAGGACTGATCTCCTTTAGGATGGACTGATTGGATCTCCTTGCAGACCAAGGGACTCTGGAGTCTTCTCCAACACCACAGTTCAAAAGCATCAATTCTTTGGCGCTCAGCTTTCATTATAGTCCAACTCTCACCTCCATACATGACCACTGGAAAAACCATAGCCTTGACTCGATGGACCTTTGTTGGCAAAGTAATGTCTCTGCTTTTTAATATGCTGGCTAGGTTGGTCATAACTTTCCTTCCAAGGAGTAAGCGTCTTTTAATTTCATGGCTGCAATCACCATCTGCAGTGATTTTGGAGCCCAGAAAAATAAAGTCAGCCACTTTTCCACTGCTTCCCCATCTATTTACCATGATGTGATGGGACCAGATGCCATGATCTTCGTTTTCTGAATGTTGAGCTGAAAGCAAACTTTTTCACTCTCCTCTTTCACTTTCATCATGAGACCCATTAGTTCTTCTTCACTTTCTGCCATAAGGGTGGTGTCATCTGCACATCTGAGGTTCTTGATATTTCTCCCGGCAATCTTGATTCCAGCTTGTACTTCTTCCAGCCCAGCGTTTCTCATGATGTACTCTGCATAGAAGTTAAATAAGCAGGATGACAATATACAGCCTTGACATACTCCTTTTCCTATTTGGAACCAGTCTGTTGTCCCATGTCCAGTTCTAACTGTTGCTTCCTGACCTGCATACAGATTTCTCAAGAAGCAGAACACGTGGTCTAGTATTCCCATCTCTTTCAGAATTTTCCACATTTTGTTGTGATCCACACAGTCAAAGGCTTTGGCATAGTCAAGAAAGCAGAAATAGATGTTTTTCTGGAACTCTCTTGCTTTTTCCATGATCCAGCAGATGTTGGCAATTTGATCTCTGGTTCCTCTGCCTTTTCTAAAACCAGCTTGAACATCAGGAAGTTCACGGTTCACATATTACTGAAGCCTGGCTTGGAGAATTTTAAGCATTGCTTTACTAGCGTGTGAGATGAGTGCAATTGTGCGGTAGTTTGAGCATTCTTTGGCATTGCCTTTCTTTGGGATTGGAATGAAAACTGACCTTTTGCAGTCCTGTGGCCACTGCTGAGGAGAATGGTTACTAATTCTTAAATGCTTCTTGGAACTTACCAGAAATGCCATCTGGACTGGTCTGTTCTTTTGAGGAGTATTTAATAAATAATTCAGTCTCTTTGCTATAGAAACTATATTCGGCTTTGCTATTTCTTCTTGACCCAATCTTAGCAGTTTGTACCTCTCCCCTATTGGCTCTAATGGCTAAGCACTTGCCCCATTCAGAGTTGATCCAGTTATGACTGCTTGCCATCTCTCAGCCCCATGAAGACCACATCCAGGCAAAGTCAGCAAGCCTTCTTCCTAATCATCACATCAGTGAGAGTGAAGAGTCTTGCAGTATGCAGGGAAGAGTCTAAAAGCATAATTTTCAAACCTCATAGTGCCTCTCAACTGAGATATTCTACCACTAGAACGTTCTTGCTGATAATACAAACATGTTTCTTGGAGGTAGTTCAGAATGATACCTTTGCAGAAAGGAATGAAGCTTGAGGACACTTTTCAAGGATAAAGTGCAGAGAAAGAGCCTGGCAAGGAGAAGTTTGGAGAGTGAAAGATAGACATGAAATGGGAATAGAATCCAAAGTGGTTGGGTTGGGAACCAGGAACTAGAAGACCATTTCAACACAGAATGACTTTGGGGCCCAGATGATTTAAAAAAAAAAAAAGCAAATGTCCATAAACTCCACTGGGGCTACTGTTGGGAAAGAGTACTGCCTTGGATGAAGTAGTCCCAAGAATGAATGCCAGTTATGCCCCTTACTAGCTCTGTTTTCTCGTGGGTAAAAAGTGGATGATGAAAATATTTTCTTCACTCAATGTCCTGTTATATGACTCAAGTGGAATTATAAGCATGAAAGTTCTAGGTAAATTCTAAGTCACTTCAAAGAAGATATTATAATCATAAAAAGTATCACTGTAGAAGAAAGACAAGAAGAAAATGAACAATCAAGCTATTTCTCAAAGGAAAACAGAGCAATTAATAGCATATACTATGCTATTTAAGATTTATCTGCATTGTTACATGCAACATTCTATTTCTAAGCAGTGTTTCATGAATGAATAAACAGTGTCTTCATCCATTCTTCAGTAGAAGTACATTTGAATTGTTTCCTGTTTTTTTGATGGTTAAAAACAGAGCTGCTCTATCAGTCCTTCACAATGTTTTCCTATGCATATAGAGATGCATATTAATTTTATAATCTCAATCCATATTGCTCTGTATCTTGCTATTTCTTTAACAAACTATTGTGAATAGTCTTTTAATTTCAAGTTAATAAATACTAACCTGCCTTGTAATTGATAATGGGTGCATAATATTCTGGAGTATTGAAGTCGCATGATTTCTTATAACAATACCGTAACTTTGAGCGTTCGCGTGCATGCTCAGTCTCTTTAGTCGTGTCTGACTCTTTGCAAACCTATGGACTGTAGGCCCCTAGGCTCCTCTGTCCGTGGAATTCTCCAGGCAAGACTACTGGAGTGGGTTGCCGTGCCCTTCTCCAGGAGATCTTCCTGATCCAAGAATTGAACCCACATCTCCTGAGTCTCCTGCATTGCAGGTGGAGTCTTTACCCACTGAGCCACTTGAGAAGTCCCTTGAGCATTTAGGTTATTTTAATATTTTCACTATCATAAGCCATAATAGAAAGAATATTTCTATTTACCTTTGTACTTCCTTAAGATACCTTCCTAGAAGAAGAATTTCTGGGCCAAAAATCATAGCTACATAAATCACAATTTTGGCATGTGCTGCTAAATTTCCTTCTAGAAAGATTGTAGCAATATATATTCACACCAAAAGTTCACACAGAGTTTATTTCTCCATATTCTTGACAATGCTTGGTATTTATGATTTTTATTTGTTTGTTTTGTTTGTCAGTTGGGTAGACAGAACTGGCTTCTCATTATTGGTTTAACATCCTAGGTCTTTTCATTGAGGAATACTTCTTGTTTTTTATTTTTGTCTTTCTAATGGAGAGAGCTATAATATTAAAAGATCTAATATTCAAATATATTTTTCCTAATGTAAAATTAATAAACATTATCTCCTCTGACAAGCTAAGAACTTTAAGTTACTTGTACATCCCTCTGACATTCCTATTTCTAACCCCCAAAGCAGGAGGTTTTTTTGCACCTTTAGCTATTCAGTCTATAATCCATCAACCTACGATGAAGTTCTTAGAGTCTACAATGAAAGAGGATGAGCTGGGCAGTGAACAGGAGAGAGGCAATTATCTCAAAAGAGGCAACTTAAGTAAAATAAAGGAAATTTTATTATCTCATCATCTCATCTACCCAAAACGTGTTAGTCAGTGTGATTCCCTGGAGAAATAAAACCAATAGCTTAAATGTATATATATGTATGCATAT
The DNA here is from genome assembly GCF_014754425.2 of Oryx dammah. NCBI lineage: Eukaryota > Metazoa > Chordata > Mammalia > Artiodactyla > Bovidae > Oryx > Oryx dammah. Next base: position 56,311,984 of record NW_024070201.1, on the reverse strand, counting down.
ATAAAGATTTATCACAGGAATTGGCTCATGTGGTTCTGGAAATCAAAAAGTCCCACAGGCTGAAAAGCCAGGATTGTAATTTAGTCCAAATCCAATGGGCTAAGAACCTGGGGGGCTGATGGGATAAGGCCAAGTTTGAGTCTGAAAGTCAAGAATCCAAGCACTGTGTCCAAAAGCAGAAGAAAATAGTCTTCTCCACTCAAGCAAAGAAGAGTCCTTCCTCCACCGTTTTGTTCTGTTCAAACCCTTAGTGGATTGGATGATGGCTACCCACATTGGGAGAGGTTGATCTTTACTCAGTCTACTGATTCAATTGTTTCTAGAGACATCCTCACAGACACACCCAGAAATAATGACTTACCAGCTCTCTGAGTACCCTTTAGCACAGTGAAGTTGACACATAAAATGAAGCATCACTTTAGGACATGAAAGAAACCAAAGGCCCACAGGGACTAGAACCAGGAAATTAAGAACATTTGAGAATTCAGTATGCATTTCTCACCTCCCATCTCCCTCTTTTCAGTGCATCAGCTTCATTCTAAAATTTTTCTCTATTACTCAGACTTACCATACAGAAATCTCCACTGTGACTCAAGAGAACACCCAAGACTGAGACTGGAGTATCTTTGTCGTAATTACAAATTCCCAGGAAAGAGACTATAATTGACTTGTTTTGAGCCAAGTGACAACCCCTAGACAAATTGGCTACAGCTAGGGGCAGGAGTCACAGGGCAGACATTTGGCTACCAACATCTATGGGTTGTGATTGTTTTCTAAAGATAAACTCCTCAGTGGAAATCCATCACAGAGCAGAACATCTAGGAAAACAGAAGACCACTGAAGTGAGAATGAGCCGTAAAGATCAGCAAGTACATTGATTCTTAACTGAGCTTTTTCAAAATACACCTGCCTGGGCTCTACCCACAACTACTAAATCAAAATCTCTGGAGTAAAGAGAAGGGTGGATAATTCCAGTTGGATAAATTGAGGCCTGTGGAAGAGAAATTATTTTCCTTGAGTCACTTAATGATTAAGGATACAAGTGGGATTAGAACCCAGGACTCTTTCCAAGAAAGGCTCACCTATATCAACTATGCCAAACCCATACATGCAAGAGCCAGGGCCTGGATGAAGTAGAGGACTTGGAAGTCCACATGTATTCCTGCAAAAGGGAAATGAAGCTGAAAAGATGCAAATGATCTGAGAATGCAAAATTGCTCTAGGAAGAAGAATTTTCCTAGATTTTACTATCAAAATGCTCTAAGCTATCATGGCTTTCCTAGGTCTGCACAGTCTATTCTCTGGGCTCTAACCAATAAGTTATGGCTAAAGAAGTAATAGGATGTGGAGCATTTGACTCCTTTAATATAAGCACACGCCCTGTCGCTGGGGCTAAAGGCAGTGGGTTTTGAAGTGAACATAGAAGTTTGTGTCTTCCACTCTCCAATATTTCTCTAACTCCTACCTATCAAGCAATTTTTAACTTTTGACAAGTGGACCTTAAGTGCATAGAATTGGATTAATCATAATCAATGCTTCTTGACTCACTCTCACCACTGGTCTAAGCGTGGCCTTCTTTTACTTCTTACTTTGTTTTTAATAAATAAGCCTTTCTGAGCCAACCACCCAACACAGACACCTGGAAATTCTCAACAACTTATATAAATCTGTGTATTCCTTTTCCTATCATCTCCCCACCTTCCCACCTCCTTCGACCAAATGTAGTTGCCAACCTGAATTTTGTGTTCATCGTTCCTTTGCTTTCATTTTAATGTGGTTTTATCACATATATATATATATATACCTAATAGGCATTTTTAAAATTTTAGTTATATTTAACTTTATAAAATGACATTATAAAATTTAAAATTTCTAGATCTAATATTTTTACCTAAAATTATATTGTTAAAGGGAAAAGGGGCAACTTTACAGCAGAGAGGCCTGACAGACACCCTCTTAATCAAAGGATCAAAGTGAACTTGATCAGCAATGGAACAAATCAAAATCATGTGCTTGATAGGATGCAATGAAAAGAATACAGCTTGCTTCTGGGATATTTTTGCCAGAGATACACAACCTGAATCTAATCATGAAAAAACATCAGACAAATGCATTCTGAGGGTCATTTTATGAAACAACTCTGCTGTAATCTTCAAAAGTATAAAGGTCATGAAAGTCAAAGAAAAATTGAAGAACTGTTCCAGATGAAGGAAACTAAAAGGACCTGATGCCTAAATGTAACATGTGATTCTGAACTCAACTCTCGCGCTAAAAGCCATTTTGGAACAATTGATAAGATGTAAATGAGGTTTGAGGAACACACGGTGGTCAAATATTAATGCAGTTTCTTGATTTTGATGGTTGTACTGTGGTTAGGTAAGAGAATGCCCTCGTATGTAGAAAATATATCCTCAAATATTTAAAGATGATAGAATAGCAGATTGGCAGGTTATTTTCAAATGAGTCAGAAAAAAAAAGCATTTGGACTATACTTGCAACTTTTCTGTAAGTTTGAGTTGGCTTCAAAATGAACAAAGAAAAAACTAAACACAAAAAGTATATTACTAAGATCCACCCAAATTTTTGCATATTTTTATATTTCTTAATAATATTTCAGTAGAGTTCATTTACTGTCTCCCATTAGTGGGAGGAGGAAACAAGTCTGAGAGTTTAGGTGATCATCATCAAGTCATGCAAAGAGTAGCCATCAGAGCAAAACATCAGCCCAAGCCTTTTTGGAAAAGGTTTAATGGCATGATTATTATCACAAAAAAAACTTTGATAGTAAACTGCACTCAACTCCTGATTGAGCAAGAAGAGATGAGGGAAGGAGATCCTCATGAAAGTCAAAGAAACAATAATCATTAATAATCTAAATCAGGTTTAAATAGTTTCACAGTTAAACTCCTATTACCTGAAATGAGAAGGGCTAGGGGATCAAGGAGGAAGCAGAGTAGGTGGGATTCTAGACGTTGCTCCTATTCGACAAGAGAAGAAACTCCTTATTTTCTGAACCCCTTTGGGTAGCAGAACTCATTTCAGGTCCCTGTAGCCCCCTAGCCATAGTTTACACACATGAGACTACCGAGCCTTGACTGCACATGCATTGACAAATAGACCCAGCCATCACTCCAGCACTCTTGCCTGGAAAATCCCATGGACCGAGGAGCCTGGTAGGCTGCAGTCCATGGGGGCGCGAAGAGTTGGACCCAACTGAGCAACTTCAATTTCATTTTCACTTTCATGCATTGGAGAAGGAAATGGCAACCCACTCCAGTGTTCTTGCCTGGAGAATCCCAGGGGCGGCAGAGCCTGGTGACCTGCCAGGTATGGCGTTGCACAGAGTTGGACACGACTGAAGCGACTTAGCAGTAGCAGCAGCAGAAAAGAAATAAGGCTTTTACTGAAATAGGAACACAGATCAGTCAAGATTGCCCAGGGCCAAAAGAAGGGAATGTGTAGAACTAGGGCAAAATAAACAATGGGTTCAGTTCAGTTCAGTCACTCAGTCGTGTCCGACTCTTTGCGACCCCATGAACCGCAGCACGCCAGGCCTCCCTGTCCATCACCATCTCCCGGAGTTCACTCAGACTCACATCCATCGAGTCCATGACGCCATCCAGCCATCTCATCCTCGGTCGTCCCCTTCTCCTCCTGCCCCAATCCCTCCCAGCATCAGAGTCTTTTCCAATGAGTCAACTCTTCACATGAGGTGGCCAAAGTACTGGGGCTTCAGCTTTAGCATCATTCCTTCCAAAGAAATCCCAGGGCTGATCTCCTTCAGAATGGACTGGTTGGATCTCCTTGCGGTCCAAGGGACTCTCAAGAGTCTTCTCCAACACCACAGTTCAAAAGCATCAATTTTTCGGCACTCAGCCTTCTTCACAGTCCAACTCTCACATCCATACATGACCACAGGAAAAACCATAGCCTTGACTAGACGGATCTTAGTCGGCAAAGTAATGTCTCTGCTTTTGAATATACTATCTAGGTTGGTAATAACTTTTCTTCCAAGGAGTAAGTGTCTTTTAATTTCATGGCTGCAATCACCATCTGCAGTGATTTTGGAGCCCAAAGAATAGTCTGACACTCTTTCTACTGTTTCCCCATCTATTTCCCATGAAGTGATGGGACTGGATGCCATGATCTTCATTTTCTGAATGTTGAGCTTTAAGCCAACTTTTTCACTCTCCTCTTTCACTTTCATCAAGAGGATTTTTAGTTCCTCTTCACTTTTTGCCATAAGGGTGGTGTCATCTGCATATCCGAGGTTACTGATATTTCTCCAGGCAGTCTTGATTCCAGCTTGTGTTTCTTCCAGTCCAGTGTTTCTCATGATGTACTCTGCATAGAAGTTAAATAAGCAGGGTGACAATATACAGCCTTGACGTACTCCTTTTCCTATTTGGAACCAGTCTGTTGTTCCATGTCCAGTTCTAACTGTTGCTTCCTTGGTACACACGTTAAAACCCTTAGGAATTCATGAAGAAATTAAGGACAGTTCAGACTTCCCTGGTGTCTCATGGTAAAGCATCTGTCTACAATGTGAGAGACCTGGGTTCGATCCCTGGGTTGGGAAGATACCCTGGAGAAGGAAATGGCAACCCACTCTAGTACTCTTGCCGTGAAAGTCCCATGGACAGAGGAGCTTGGTGCAGGCTAGTATCCATGGGGTGGCAAAGAGTCGGGCACAACTGAGCGACTTCTCTTTCACTTTCAGGACAAAATAAGACGGTGTTGTGTATACTTAGTGGTAAGGAAGCCAAGCTACAGGAAGCCTCAGATGTTCACAGATATCGACAAAAACCAACACAGAATGGGACCAAAACTATCCAACTCTTCCAAAGGCTGAAGAACAGTCTTTCTCCTCCCGTTCCTCACGTGGTCCCTGGATGGTCTGTTTGGAACTGTAGTTTTCTCATCCAGGACACACACTATTTAGAGCACAGGGGATGCACAAAGTCGAGTAGAATTTCCCAGATGGTCCCACAGACCACGAGTCTCTTAAAAAAAAAAAAAACAAAAAACCTCATAGTAATATCAGAAAAGACCATTTACAATAGTAACAAAAGATGAAATATCTAGAAACAAATTTAACAAGAAATACGTGAACAAAATTTACTCTTTTGAGGGATTCAAAAAGGCTTAAACAAATGCGGGGGGAAAAGCATTTTATATTTTTGGAAAGGAAGCTGAAAAGTCAAAAAGATGTCAATTCTCAGTAGGTGATCTATAAGATTAAAACAATCCCATAAATACACCAATTGGAATTTTAAAAAAGAAATCAGGCAAGCTAGATCTAAAGTTCATTGTAAAAATAAAAAGGTGTAGTCAGGAAAATTCTGGAAAAATGCGAGTGACAAGGAAGCAAACCTACCAGATATTAAAACATACTATAAAGTCTTAATGATTAAGAGTGTGTTATTGATGCATGAATGGAAAGTGATCCGTGTAGCAATTAAAAGTTTAGAAATAGCCCTTAGTACTCACAAGAACTCAATAATAAAAAGTGATACTTCAAATCATTGGAGACAAGATGGGTTATTCAATAATTCTTGTTGGCACAACTGGTTAACCAAACAGGGAAAAAAATGGATGTATAAACCATACTTTATCCTGGTACTAATTTCAAAAGAATCAACTATTTAAATGTAAGAATGAGGACATGAAATTACGAAGAGAAACTATAGAAAAATTCTTGTACAATTTCAGAGCAGAAAAAGCTTTTCAACTATTATTTTTAAAAAAACATAGAAGTCTTTTAAAAGCAATTAATAATTTTGTTTACTTTTGAAAAAATTTTGATGGCAAAAAAAAAAAAACAACAAAGATAAAAAGCAAAGAAAAAAATAAGAAAAATATTTCAACTCATCTAACAAAGGGCAAAGTTCTGTAAACATTAGTAAGAGATTTTACAAATCAATGAAAATAAACCAACAATCTAACAGAAGGGCAAACTTCATAATGAATTCACAGAAAAGTAGATATAAACAAGTCTTAAATGTATGAAAGAACGTTCAACATTGTTCTTAAAAAGAAAAACACAAGTTATTGCTACACCAAAAAATCATTCTTCACCTATTTTAGCAAATCTCCAAAATTTTGATATGGCACTCTCATACATTCTGTATTATATATACACTGATGTGATGATTTCACTTCCTGGAATTTGTCTCACATATGGAAAAATATCTCCATGTGAGGTTATGAATTATAGAAATATTTCCAATAACTGAAAATTAGGGGGGAAGATCACATATTCATGAGAAACATAACTGGCACAGTCATGAAATGGTGTCATTAAATATAAGGATTCTTTTTAATGTACTAAGATAGAATATTTGGTAAGAGAAAAATTAGGCATATACTAGTATTTATAATACAATGCCATTTATTTAGAAATAGAAAAAATTTCTTTGTTGTTGTTCAGTTGCTCAGTCGTGTTTGACTCTTTGCAACCCCATTGACTGCAGCATGCCAGGCTTCCCTGTCCTTCACTGTCTCCCAGAGTTTGCTCAGACTTATGTCCATTGAGTCGGTGATGTCATTCAACCATCTCATCCTCTGCCACCCGCTTCTCCTTTTGCCTTCAATGTTTCCCAGCATCACTGTATTTTCCAATGAGTCAGCTCTTTGTATCAGGTGGCCAAAGTATTGGCGCTTCAGCTTCAGTGTCAGTCCTTCCAATGAATATTCAGGGTTGATTTCCTTTAGAATTGACTTGTTTGATCTCCTTTCAGTCCTTATATATTTGTTATATATGAATAAATTATTTCTAGAAAAATATACAACAAAATAATACTGTTTGTGGTGAGATGAACTGGATGAAGAAGAAAGCTTCTTGAAGTATATACACTTTTATACATTCTGAATTTTGGACCATTGACTGTTTTGCCTACTTAAAAGTTAAGTTTATGAAACATCGATAGAATTGTCCTTTCTCTGAGAGATCCATGATGAACATCACCAAGATAAAGGCTCTGAGAAGTCCTAAATAAACTTGTTTAAGTTTCCTAAACATATTTGACTTTGAAACTCATGCTTCTTGATACTTGTTCACATCCTGTGGTGCCTGCCATGGTGGAAAACACTGTATCAGGGCCTTGAACTGCTCAGGGTTGCCCCAAGCCCTGTGTCCTGAACGGAGAGCCCTGCTCAAAGGACCTGATTCAAGAGAACTAACCCTTAAGTGAAATCTATGGAGAGGGAACCAGTTACAGTTTCATCTTAGCCTCTGTAGAGTGAGAAATGGCAATCGACTCCTGTATTCTTGCCTGGAAAATTCCATGCACAGAGGAACCTGGCAGGCTGTAGTCCTTGGGGTTGCAAAGAGTAGGACGTGATGGAGCGACTGAGCATGCCTGCTTAGCCTCTGGGTAAATGGGAGAAAAAAATCTCTTTCCCCTATCTACCATCTCTTTTCTGAATGAAGAAAGAATTTTCAGTTGTATGTTTTCAAATTTATTTATTTTTAAATGGAAGGATAATTGCTTTACAGAATTTTGCTGTTTTCTGTCAAATCTCAACATGAATCAGCCATAGGTATACATATATCCCCTCTCTCTTGAATAATCAAATGTACCAGATCGTTTGGTGAGGACAATGCACATCTAGCCGTTGGCTGGGTGAGCTTACACATACACCAATAAGGCATCGGGGAGGGCGTTGTTGAACAATAAACATGAAGTGGCCAAGTAAGTGAAAGTCCTTTTTTTCGTTTTATAACCCAAAGGAAAAAGAAACATGACACTTCTGATAGTATTTCCATATTGACCTTCCCTGTTGTGCAAGATTTCTGTATAATTTACACATTTGACATTCCCCTGGCTATTGAGCTTAAATGAGCTTTTCAGGTTGATAAGACAACTTTTGGGAGCGTGCCTAGAGTCACCCTTTGGTACCATTTGTGTTGCCTCTCAAAGGGAGATTGTTTCCACCATTTGGAAAAGTCAGTGACAACTCAAGCCGATTCCTGGCCCTAATTAAGAGCAGAAGGTCAGCAGAAAGGAGAGTGGAGGCTCCCCAGGATCCTAACTGTTGTTGCTGTTTAGTCACTCAGTTATGTCCGACTGTTTTGCAACTCCATGGACTGTAGCCCCCCAGGCTGCTCTGTCCATGGGATTTCCCAGGCAAGAATACCGGAATGGGTTACCATTTCTTCCTCCAGAGGATTTTCCTGACCCTGGGATCAAACCTGATGTCCTTCATTTGCAGGCAAGTTCTTCACCACTGAGCCCAGCTGAGAAACTGGCTGAACTTCAGCAATGCAGAAGCAAAGAGGTATTCTAAAAAAGCGGTTCTCAAAGTGGTCCCCAGACCAGCAGTATCAACATCACCAGGGAATATGGTGGACATCTTAGAAACTGAGTAATTCTAATGCATGTTAGACTTTGAGAACCACTGCTGTAACACAAGAGTTTCCGGTCAACATCCCCATGTCAGAGTGTTCCAGGTCACAGAATGCTTTTGGGGAGTTCAGTTCTAAGTTTCTTTTAAGTCCTGGTTTAGTGATTGAGTGTTTAGCTCAAAGTTAGCTATTATAATTTTGGAGGAAATGGCAAGGATTTCTTTCTGGAAGACCTAGAGATATAATTACTCCTAAAAGAGGAAGAAGGATGAGGAGGTAGGTACAGATGAAGAGGAGAAGAGGAAGAAGAAAAAGAAGAATCCGGGCTTCCCAACTAAGAAAACTGGCTTGTAGGGTTGGTACCCAAAAGAGTAATAGTAATAATACTGCAACAGGGAAACAGCTACACTGGAGTTGATATTCAGAGGTGACTAGAAGGTGTCCCCGGAGAAGGCGATGGCACCCCACTCCAGTACTCTTGCCTGGAAAATCCCATGGACCGAGGAGCTTGGTAGGCTGCAGTCCATGGGGGCACGAAGAGTCCGACAAGACTGAGAGACTTCACTTTCACTTTTCACTTTCATGCATTGGAGAAGGAAATGGCAACCTGCTCCAGTATTCTTGCCTGGAGAATCCCAGGGACTGGGGAGCCTGGTGGGCTGCCGTCTATGGGGTTGCACAGAGTTGGACTTGACTGAAGCAACTTAACAGCAGCAGCAGAAGGTGTACCTATGTAACCGCGTGATCTATACCATGACGCTACTTGGAAGTTGAGGAGCCTCTTAGAGAGAAATTGACTCCCAGTTCCAAGTGTCAAACACCAGTGGACACAGGTATCATATGGAAGTGTGGATGGATGAAGCTTATTTGGAGCAAAATTGCAAATGGTCGTGAGCAGACACCACAAAGATAATTTATCACAGTGAGAGAGTCCAGTCGGAGGAAATGGATGTTGTCACTGGACTCCAGGACCAAAAAAAAAAAACCACAGCTGTTGGTCCCCAGCCCTCTCAGAAACTGGTTCTTAACTCTATTCTCCCCATTTCTCTGTTGGTGTGGGGTCCCTTTGTGGAGAAAATGGTTAAGTGTGACATTACAGAGCTTGTGTCTCTAGTCTCTGAGGTCTGGAAAATTCTACCAGGAGCTCTGCTCAGTTTATTAGGAAGGGGAAAAGCTCTCCAAGATATTACCAAGCTGCCCTGGATCCTCAGGCATGAGGATGGCAGGAAGAAACAGAAGCCAGAGGAAGCAAGGCCAGAGGAAGTGACAGGAAGAGGTACAGGAGATGAGGGCAGAGGTGGGCAGGGAGTTCAAAGCGATTGAAGCCACTTTTTAGCATGCACAAGCACACCTCTTTCTAAGAACTTTCACTTCTATGCAAGATTTTGTACTCATTTTCCCTTAAATATTCCCTGTGTTTCCCATTCTCTTTAAGATGTACTGGGGAAGGCATGCACTTTGAAGGCATGCAATCAGATTGCTGCTGCTGCTAAGTTGCTTCAGTCGTGTCTGACTCTGTGCGACCCCATAGACGGCAGCCTACCAGGCTCCCCATCCCTGGGATTCTCCAGGCAAGAATACTGGAGTGGGTTGCCATTTCCTTCTCCAATGCTTAAAAGTGAAGTCGCTTAGTCATGTCCGACTCCTAGCGACCCCATGGACTGCAGCCTACAAGGCTCCTCCACCCATGGGATTTTCCAGGCAAGAGTACTGGAGTGGGGTGCCATTGCCTTCTCCAGATTATGAGTTTAAATTTCAGCTCTGCTGTTTACCAGTTTGTAATCTTGGATAAATTACATCTTTTCCCTCATTCTCAACAGTGGAATGGGTAAGCCAGCTTTTTGGGTCTGTTTTGAACTGCAGTAATAATAACATGAATTATCACTTTTTGAGAATTAACCAGGTGTTCCACATACATGATTATCTCAATCTGTCCTCATAACCACACATTGAGATAAATATCTTTTTCCCTTTCCACAGGATAGGAAACAGCCCCAGATGGGTAAGAAATTAGCTCAAGGTAAGTGACAGAACCCAGGATTTTCAAAGTCAGGTTGAATCTGGCCCCAGTATGCAGGGTGTTTCCTCTATGTAACCCTGTCTTTCAACAACATCAAGTACTATGAGAGGAGGTGTCTACAAGGCTTAAACTTTCTTTTGCCCCCTCTTTCCTACAATGCTCTTCCTTTTATTCTCCAAGTCTGGCTGGCATTCCACTTCCTTCCAGATCACCTTTGTCAGAAGTGATGTTCTTCAGCCTTCCAATAACGATGACCACAGCACTCATGAGCTGTCTTTTGATTTCTCGTCTACAACCCGTCTCCTAAGGCCAGGGAGAGCTCCTTCAAGAGTTCACAGTCATCTCTCTTTTCTCTAGCGTAGGCCTCTTCCTCACCCACCATCTCGTAGTCTTCTCATGCACAAATCTTAGCTTTCTTGTGTTCTCTACCCCAGGGCCTCCTTGGTGTCTGGTACACTCCAGTTGAACTGAATTTGTTTAGCTCTTCCTCGTCTTGTGTATTGAGAGCTGTGGATGGGAGGACCTGGAACCTCCCCAGCTGCCTGACTTGGAGGGCATGTCCTCTGTTCAGGGGTCCCCAGTCCCCCCACCACACTCTCTGGTTTTTTCTGCCTGGAGGCCCATGGTGGCAGATCCCCTCACTTGTTCTCTGCCTCACAGGATTCCCTGCTCAGACATACCCGGTAATAAATAACAACCTAGAAGATTGTGTCTGGGAGCTAATTGACTGTGTAACATAGGCTACCAGCCTCTGGGGCAGCATGGCATGCCGCTTGTAATTAATCACCCTCATCCCAGCCTGACTACCCAGCTATGGCGAATCACAGGACAATTAAGCATTTCTGGAGTAGGTTTCCCTGCCTTGGTTGGGGAGGTAAGAAACATATTATTAATGTAGCTTATTGTTGGTTCTCAGAACCGTATTGTTTCTACAGGAAATTAGAGCCATGTTGGCACTGTGGTAAATGCTGTAAGATTGGCAAGATCTGGAATAAATAATCTGTGCCCTTCAGGAACATATGGCTAGGTTAGGGATATAAGACAGAGTAAGGAAAATATAACAGATGTTATGTGAAAGGCATAAATACATTTCTAGGCAGCAAAGGTGTGTGTTTTCTTATTGAAGTATATAGCTGGTTGATGATTTGCAATGTTTTGGGTGTACAACAAAAGGATTCAGTTATACATACATATATACATATATATATATTCTTTTTCTGATTCTTTCCATTATAAGTTATTAGACAATATTGACTATAGTCCCCTGTGCTATACAGTGGGCCCTTGTTGTTTATCTATTTTATATACAGTACTATATATCTGTTAATCCCAAATTCCCAATTTATCCCTCCCCTGCTTTTCCCCTTTGGTAACCATAAGCTTATTTTCTATGTCTGTGAGTCTATTTTTCTTTTGTAAATAAGCTCATTTGTATTAATTTTTTAGATTCCACATATTAGTGATATCATATGATATTTGTCTTTTTATATCTGACTTCACTTGGTATGATAATCTCTAGGTCTATCCATGTTGCTGCAAAAGGCTTCATTTCATTCTTTTTTATTCCTGAGTAATATTCCATTGTGTGTGTGTATTCCACTGCGCGCGCACACACACACACACACACACACACACACATCCTTTGTATCCATTCATCTGTCAGTGGACATTTAGTTTACTTCTGTGTCTTGGCTATTGTAAATGACGTTGCTATAAACAATGAGATGCATGTATCTTTTGAATTAGAGTTTTTGTCTTTTTCGGATATATGCCCAGGAGTGGTATTGTGGGGTCATGTGGTAACTCTGTTTTTAGTTTTTAAAGGAATTTTCATACTGTTCTCCATGGTGGCTACACCCATGTACATTCCCACCAATAGTGTAGGAGGCCTCCCTTTTCTCCACATGTAAGCAGAAAATGGGAAATGAAGTTAGCAGCTTGAAGGACAGAATCACAATATAATAATATAATATAATATACAATTTTGTGTTAGCATCATCGAGGAGAACAATTCAAAAATATAGACTTCAAAACCCTACCCAATACCTATGGAAACAGAATCTCTGAGAGAAGAAGAAGTCAAAAGTCTCTATCCAGGAATTTGAGAAATCCTCACATAACCATGATTTAGGGCAGGTACCAGCCCTGTGTTCTGAAAGCTTTGACTCATTCTTACAAGGATGGGCCACGACAGCTCCCTGACCCATGGACTCCCTCCATGCCATCCTGCCTTTGCCATAGATCACTGAAGCAAGCATGGTTCTACTGGAGCTGAGTTCCTTTGGATTTAAAAGTCAGAAATTCTAGCCAATCAGCTGAGTAGGCTGGACCTGAAATATGAGCTGGAATCTGAGGCTAAAGGCAGCATTTGAGAGCCATGATCAGTAAGGAAGGGAGAGAAATTGCTTCTATCTTTGAAAACATTTTAGTTTCCAGTCCCAGTTCCTTATAAGAAATTTATACTTTTTGCAGGAAGTTTCATGAGCATCTCTGCTTCCTTCTCAGATAACTCCGTTAACTAAAATCTGCTTGCATAAGTTTTCCTTCCACATAGGCAATATATTTTATGGGAGACAGATCCTCAAAACAAGAAACTTCAGAGACTAGCTATTCCAACCTTCTAACCAATGCAGGATTGATTCTCTCTTTTCCACTCTGTGTGAAACTGTGTAACATCATGTTTGACAGAGCAGATGCTTAGCAAAGCACCTGGGTCTTATACCTTCTGAGAAAGGAAACAGTGCCTCAACTTTGGATGCTCTGTTAGAAACTGTCCTTGTTATTGGGCTCAGATATTAGTTCCTATACACTTTTGTCATTGAATCTCCTCTCCAGAACCAAACAGACAAATTCCATTCCCCTTTCAACATAACACTGTACAAGTATTTTAAGATGACTGTCTGCATTCTCCTTCCCCATCTCATCTTTTTTTTTTTTTTTTAACTAAATGTCTTGGTTTACTTAATGGTTCTTTCTATGTCCTCTATTCCAGATCCTTCATGATTCTGGTTCCTCTCAAATTGCAACTCCAATTTGCCAATGTCCCTATTAAAGTACAATGTTTAAAATCAGACATGTATTCTGCATGTATTACGATTATCTCTATGTTTTTTATAGGCTTGGGAGGCAAAATAAATTTGCAGGCCCCAATGTTGTTACAGTTGCCTTATACAACAATCTTCTGATGAGATAGGTTTTTTTCTTGTTTCATTTTACAGAGGGAGGAAAATTAAAGACTGGAGCAATTCTGTGTCTTGCCCAAAGCCATGCAGCTAAAATGTGGTGGAACTTGGCTGTCATGAACTGAATTCTGTCTCTCCAAAGTTCAAATGTTGAAGTCCTAATATCTAATACCTTGGAATGTGACTGTATTCCAAGATAGGGCTTCTTTAAAGAGGTAGCTAAGGGCCCAGGTGGATCTAGTGATAAAGGGCCCAGGTGGATCTAGTGATAAAGAATCCACCTGCCAAAGCAGGAGATGAGCAGAAGACATCAGTGGGATTTCTGGACTGGGAAGATCCTCTGGGGTAGGAAGTGACAACCATTCCAGTATTTTTGCCTAAAAAATTCCATGGACAGAGGAGCCTGGCTAGCTACAGTCCATGGGGCCACAAAGAGTCAGACCATGACTAAGCACACACACACAAGGTAAAATGAGGTCACGTGGATGAGCCCTAATTCAGTATGACTAGTGTCATCATAAGAAGAGATTAGGACACAGACACACAGACCAACCGTGTGAAACACAGGGAGAAGATGGCCATATGCAAGCAGAGAAGCCACAGAAGAGACCGATCCTGCCAGCACCTTGATCTTGGACTTCCAGCCTCCAGATCTGTGAGGAGTAGATTTCTGTGGTTTAATTCAGCCAGTCTATGGTATGTAGTTATGGCAGCCTGAGCAAACTAATACTCAGATCTTGAGCCTCATCCTAAGAATCCAACTGCACGTCTTCTCTACTTTACTATATAGTCTTTTGGCCAGATTCCCATACTGGACAATATTCTTTTTAGAGTACATTGAAGGCATTGAAAAAGGCCCTGAACAAAGTGTCTCTCCACTAATAGCCACTGAGAGTTGATAAACAGAGAGCCCATGAATTCAGATCCAGGCACAAGGCAAACCCAGACAGGAAATAGAAAGTGACCTGGTAAGTGAGCCAGAGTCTGAGGCTTGGGATCATCCGGGTCTCCCGTGATGGAGCACATGCTCAAACAGAGCTGCAGCACCAAGGAAGGTACCAAGTGAGAAAACATCGAGGTCATGAGCGCGGGAAACGATAGATCTCTACTGCTCACCAGGTTAAAACAGCGTAGCAACATAGTTAAAAGTGTCAGCTCTGGAATTCGGCTGTTTACATTTGCCTCTTGGCTTTTCCATTTGAAAAAAATCACGTGTTTGTCTGGGGTCTTAGATTTTTCACTTATAATATGAGGGAGAACTTATTCTATAGGGTTATTGTTAGGAATCTATGAATAATTTATAAGAAGTACCTAGGACACTGCCTGGCATGTAGTTTTAATTTAAACACTTAAATTATACTATGTGTCAAAAAGTGTTCTAAGCACTGTACAAATTAATTAACTTATTAACTACTTATGACTGCTCAAGGTAAGTGCAAATGCTATCCCTACTTAGCAGATGAACAAAATGAACCATAGTCAAGTGATATATTCAAGGTAAGAGGCAGAGTTGAGATACAAACCCTAGAGCTCTTGGGTCTGAAATCCATCCTCAAACCACCATACCATGTAGCATTAAGTAAGCATTATTATTATTATTAGATGTATAATCTTAAGTAAGTTCTTTGGTCTTTCTGAGCCTCAGTTTCCTCATCTCTAAATTGAGGCCGGCACCAGCAATGTCATAAGAGAACAATGTAGCCTAGTATGTAAAACATACAGAAGTATTCAAAGGGTGTTTTTCTTCTTAACATCTTTAGATCTCCCTAAACTTCTTTCTGTGTTTATAAGAACAGCCCTAGCCCAAGGAGGAAGAGACTGATTGAGCATAAACCCTGATTGTCATCAGCTTTTCAGTTGCCTGTAGTTTTGCTTCACTGTCCTGAGGCTGTTTAGTCCCTTCTTCTGCCTCCCGGACACTTTGTTTCAATTTCAGGGGCTACCAAATATTACCCCACCCCATCCCAAGTTGGAATGCCCCCGAGGCCCACTGCCACAGAAAGACTCTTCTAGTTCTAAAGGGCATGTCTTCCTATTTACTAAGTTTCTGTTTCTGGAAACTTCTGAAATGACTGGAATGTTCTTTAAAACTCTCAGTTCTCCCTTGTCTGCTCAAATTTTTTTAATCCTGTGGACATAGCTGAGTCATTCAAAGTGGTTTTAATGTTGGCAATTTACAAAAGACCCCAGGGGCAGTCATTGCCCCTTTTACGATTGTTCAGGCCTTCGTGGAATGGTTTAGAGAAGAAAGCAGAGTGCTAGTCACACCGTTTGTTCTAGATTTTGCTAGTCTGACCTAGTCAGAGAGAAGAGAGAGCTGCAGATTTGGAGCAGGACTGTGTCACACCTACAAATGAACATAGAGCCCGTGCTTCCTCACTTCCTTCCTTCCTACTGCCTTCAAGAAACTGATGGTTGGGAAACCAGGATTCCCTTGTTACCTTTACATGCTCACTGAGGATTAAAATCAAGGGTCAGCAAACTTGTTCTATCAACGGCCAAGTAGTGAACATTTTAGCACTTGTGGATCTAGAGTCTGTTTCTCACTCAACTCTGCCTTTGTAGCAAAAGCAGCCATAGGTAATATGTAAATGAATAGGCTTGGCTGTGTTCCAGTAAAACTCTAGTTACAAGAAAAGGCAGCCAGTGAACATTTACTTGAAACCATAATAAAAAGCACCTTCATTGTAAGAGCATTTAGGAAAAGATGCAAAAGAATACTGGAAAGAAGTGGGCAGTTTATTGCAGCTGTCACATGCAAAGACCCAGAAGTCGGCCTGCCTGTATCAGGGTTGCGGATCTTGAGCAAAGAACTTAATTTCTTCAGACACCAGCTTCTTTATCTGTAAAAATTGGAATAATTGTAGTATATTCCTCACAGTCCTAATGGGAGAATGAAATGAGATGATCTGGGTAAAAATCTGGAAACCTAGTTAAGCACATACTTTGTGGTTCTCAGATGTCAGAGAGAGACTAGCAGGGCAGAGTGTGGGCTCGGAAAGCAGGAGGCCTGGGTTTGCAGCCTGGCTCTGCCATTTACAAACTGAGACCAAGTTAAGCTACTATGCCGCAGCTTCAGCTGTAATAATATTCACTGTCTTATAGAGATATTGCCTTAGTTCAATCTGTTGTAACAAATATACCATAAACTGGGTGGCTTATAACCCACAGAAATCTATACTATTTCATTTCTGGAGGCTGGAAGTCCAAGATCGAGGTACCAGCATCATCAGGTTCTTTCAGATTGCAGACTACTGACTTCTCATTGTGTCCTCACATGGCAGGAAGAGCTCTGGAGAGCTCTCTGGGGTCTCTTTCTATTGAGCACTAATCTCATTTGTGGGACTTCCCTGGTGGCTCAGTGGTAAAGAACCTGCCTGCAATTGCAGGAGACTCAGGTTTGATCCCTGGGTTGGGAAGATTCCCTGGAGAAGGGAATCCTCTCCAGTATTCTTGCTGGGGCAATCCCACAGACAGAGAAGCCTGGTAGGCTATACAGTTCATGGGATAGCAAGAGAGTCAGACAGGACCTAGTGACTGAATGACAACAGCAACATCAAATCTCTTTCATGGGGATTCTTCTCTCATGATCTTTCTTCTTAAAGGTGTTGACATGGTGGTGGTTTCTAGTTATTGTTATTTCAGGTAATATTGTTATCATTGTCTCTGAGTGCATAGCTATTTGTTTATTTTTGTATTCTTTCCATAGGACAGTTTCTCCAAAGTGGAATTACTGGGGTGGAAGAACAGGTGTAGTTTTAAGTTGCTGTTTGTGTGCATGCGTGCTGAGTCACTTCAGTCATGTACAACTCTTTGCGATCTTATGGACCTCTTTGTGACCCGCCAGGCTTCTCTGTCCATGGGGTTTTCCAGGCAAGAATACTGGAGTGGGTTGCCAGGCCCTCCTCCAGAGGATTTTCCCAACTGAGGGATCAAACACGAATGTCCTGAGTTTCCTGCATTGCAGAAGGATTCTTTACCCACTGAGCCACTGGCAAGCCCTAAGTTGCTGTTAACATGTGCTCAAATTGCTTTGCAAAATGAAAACACCCATTTACAGCACTGCCATAGCATTTGAATTCACCAGAGTTCAATTTCCTCATCTCTCAAGCAAAGGTACTGAAGCTTGCTTGGTCTTACTTTATAAGATTATTGTGAGAATCCAAATGTACATAGACATGCTTTGGAAACTGCCAAGAGATCTATCACTGTAGTCATTTCTCTTCAGTGACAGCGTCTGATTAGGCCAAGTGGCATTGACAGGGAGAGATGGTGTTTTAAACATGACCTTCCTCAGTGCAGCTGAGACTACCTCTGGTGCAAACTGCCAATATATCCAGTTCAGTGAAGGTTACTGTGCCTTGCAGCCCTGACCAGCCCTTTGGACTAACCACAGTGAGCAGACATTGCTGTGATTTCACGACGGGAAGCTACTGTCTTAATAACTTCTTAATAACTACATTTCATAACTACTCTCTTAATTTGGGCTTTCCAAAGAAGAGCACTACTGACTTCATAAGAATGGTGTGGAGCCTTTTCCCAAATGGGAATCAAATGAACACAAAAGCCAAGGAAAAAGTATCCTCTCCACTTCCAGATGTATCTGATGCTTCTGAGTTTTGCATACTCCATTATGTGCCAATGTAGAAATTTCATCATGTCAGCCAAGAGACTGGAACAAGCACCAGACTTTGAATAAGGAGACCTAGGCTTAAATCCCACCATCATGACTTTTTTGTTTGAACTTGGGCAAGTGGTTTCTTTTCTCTGAGTTTCATCTTCCTGATATTTAAAATAATGATTTTCATACTAACCTGTCAGAATTCCTGGGAGACTTTAACATTAGATATGCCCAAGTAGAAACTGAAAATCAAGCAAAATGCCACATAGTAGGTGTTCGATAAATAGTAAAAGACAAACATGTTAAAACACTTACATAGTACAGACCCCTTGGCAGTTACTTAAGATTGTTAATGCTGTTTCTGGAGCAATTATTTGTTTATTGACCCAAAATTGTGCTTACTTGTCAACTCTTACAGGAAGCCTTTCTAGAATCCTCCTTTAATCCCTGTCTTAGAGAACTGACCTTATTGAGTAAATGCACCATTATTTTTTAAACAACTTAGAGCTTTTGAAAAGCATATTTGAATTATTTTTGTTTATTGTAATAAATATTGTTATGATAAATATCTTTTGCATAAAGCTTCTTCCATATTCAGAGATTTATTTTTTCCTCTATCATTTAAGATAGATTCCCCAAAGTAGAATTACTGGGTCAGTGTGTATGCCCACTTTGGAAGCTTTGCTTTCAAATTGCTTTATAGAAAGTTTATATTAATTGTCACTTACATATCACTTATGTGCTTCAAATTTCCTACAAGCATCATTTATGATACCAGTAATACCATAGCCTAGTTTCGTATATGATTCCTCTCATGCAATTGGGATCTCTTGGGGCCAGATTTGTTGACATTTGTTGAGGTGTGAATGAATAAGAAGGAAGAAAAAGAAGGAAGAAGGGAAAAGAGGGAGGGAGAGGTGGAAGGAAGGAGAAAGAAAGGAAAGAAGAAAACCTAAAACAGAGAAAGAGGAAGGAAAGAAAAGAGATAAACAGGAAAAAAGTGAAAGAGAAAAAGAAATGAGAGGAAGAAACAGAGAAGAGAGAAAAAAGAAAAGATAGATGAAAGATAGACCTAGAAGGCTATGCAAGATGAAAGAAACTAACTATGGAAAGGAAAGAGTCTCTGGCCATAGCTGCCAGCACTAATTAAAGCCTCCCGCCTCCTATAGAGCAATTTTCCTTGAAGAGAGGAAAGGCAACATGTCACATACCATAAGGTGCATATACATGAGTAAATAAATTGCCAACCAATACATTTTTTAAAGGGAACCCATTATGCTTATTTATTGAAGCTTTCAAGTGTTATATTGGATCCTGCAATGAAGTAAATTATTAAGCATCTTTGTATCTACTCTGAAAAGTATCATGGTTCCTTCTTTTGAGTTTTGTTTCTATTTCTCCTTAAGACATTCTTTGGGGGCACTTGGAGCATTTTTTCTATTTATCACTTGAACTCCTCTTAGGAAAATGTCGAAGACCACCCACTTCCAGGTTTTGCAGGAACTCTGAAACAAGGAATAATATGTGTCCTGTTGATATGAATGTTGAAATCAAAGTAATATTTATCATATGTATTTTCTTAGGGTCCCTTTCTACGAGTTCTCCCATTTTTTGACCACATTCTCTTAATCCTCAAAGACTGTTTTCTTTCAGAAGCCAGACGTTGGGAATAGCTGACCTGCACTTTGAATGCAACTGAGGTTGTCAGTCATATAAGCGCCTCCCCAGACTGCAGAGATTTCACTTTCAAAGTGAAGGCAAAAATAACTACACAACTCAGTCAAATGAAAGCAAATGAAAGGGCTAGAAAATTAGAAAAGAGCTCCAATTCTATTTTTATAAATGCCCTAGCTTATTGATTTCAGTGAATTCAAGTTTACTTTCCAATTCTATCAAACCCAGCCCCCTGCATAGAACTCTGTAGGGTAGGAGAGAGGGTTTCAAAGTCACACAGCCAGTGTCTGAGCCTGGTTTGACCACTTTGGTGCAGTATGTCTGTGGGCAGGGAACTCAACCCCACTGAATTCAGTTTCCTCAAATGCAGAATGGAGATATTGGCGGGACTCACCTCATTAGACTCTTGGGAGGATAAACTACAATAAGATACACATGTCAAGTCATACTGAGGTTCCTCACTTTCCCCCTCTGTGCTCACACTTTTCCCCAGAGAGAATTCTATCCTTCCTCCCAAGCACAGTTCAAACATCACTTTTCAGGTCAATTGTTCTCTGACCCACCTCTGACACCTCAGTCAGTTACCTACTCATCTCTTGTGGCTTGCCATCTATTCTACCCTGGGGTTCTTTATGACAGTCCTAGGCACCAACACTTTTTATTTTTAACCCAAAGTGATGGAAACATAGGCCCATTCCAATAAATCAATGTTCCTAGCCTAACCAACTCATTTACCAGGGCAGTGTTACTAAAGAACTGAAATACTGAAGCAGGCAAAAGCTTGTGGCACGGGGGGTGGGGTGGCTGGGGGTAGACTGATTACCCTTTATCAAAAATGAAACCTGACATCTCATCTTCTCTACTGGCATGCTGCTGATATGATATTTTTGGTGGATCTAGGCTTTATCACCTCAACTAGAGTATGAGCCTTTGAGAGCAGAGACCAAATCATATGCTTCTGTCCTTCTCCCTTTAGTATCTGGCATAAAGTTTGCAGGTATTTATAAAGAACACTTCAGCCCAATTTTTAGAGACATCTGGAACGTCAGAGGAAATAGCACTTGTTAAGAAAAGAGGCATACTTGGCTGCAATGCATAAAGTTTAATCTAGGAGACAATCACAGCACTTGTCACAATCTGAAAACAACCTCAGGCAAACATTTTACACAGAAGGAAAGTTGCATTGCCTGTTCATTCATGCCTTCATCCAGCAAATATGAAGTGACTGTCTTCTACTGTAGCAGGTCTCTGATCTCAAAAAGTTTACACTCAAGTTGAGGAGATAAAGTCTCTAGACCCACAAAAATGATCCTGGCATCAGCCTCTAGATTAATGAAAATGAAATGCCAGCTCCGGTGCTTGATAAATGGTATGACTCATCTCAGATTAGGTTGTGTTCTCATTAACTGGTCACAAATCTGTGTCCCTCATTCATCTAGAAGCTATTCAAGGGCAAGAGCCATGCATTAATCATTTTTCTATTCCAGTGTGTAGAACAGTCCTTGACATTCATTCATTCACCGATTCATTCACTCAATGCATTCTTAATGAGCAGCTACTATAGGCCAGGCCTAGTAGGTGTCTATCTTAGTTGGACTTCTCCAAAGTCTCTGTTCTTAAAAAGTACATCAAGGTCTACATCAAATGAAAGTCATTTTAATTTCATTCAACTAAACAACACATTTTTTTAAAGCCCCTACTGTGTGCTAGACATTGCATGAATGTGTGTGTGCTAAGTCACTTCAGTCAGGTCTGACTCTTTGCACCTCTTTACAATCATGTCTGACTGTAGCCCACCAGGCTCCTCTGTCCATGGGATTCTCCAGGCAAGAATGCTGGAGGGGGTTGCCGCGCCCTCCTCCAGGGGGTCTTCCCACCCCAGGGATCCAACCCTGTCTCCTGCATCTCTCGCTTTGGCAGGTGTTTTCTTTTAGCACTAGCACCCCCTGGGAAGCCTGTGCTAGGAGCTGGGGCTACAGCAAATCAGATGGACACATTCCTTATCCTCAAAAGGCATTCAGTCTAGCAAGACAGACACTAAATGAGCAATGGGTTTCTTAGGGAACTTCTGCATCTACAGACTAAATCCAACTATCCATTACCTGGTCCATTCTTGCGACTTGCTCAGTTGTGTGACTCATCTCAGTTCCTGTTCTCCTTATTCCTTCCGGTCTGACCTCCCTCCTGGTCATGACCCAGCTCCACATACAGGTGACAGGCCCTGGCCTCCCTCTTGGTTTGGCAAACTACGAACAGTCTTTTGGGTAACACCAGTCAGTTCAGCCAAGCTCTGAAGGCCTCCCCTGCCCACTTACCTCCAGGGTGCGGGCCCCAAGGCTGCCTAAGAAATAATGTGTAGTCGAAGACACTCACTTTGTAGTTGGTAAATGAAAGCATGAATGAAGAGGCAGCACAGTTTTTCTTTCAGGGAAAAGGTTTGCCAAGGGTCAGCCTTCACGTTATAATAAGTTTAAGTGCTGCGATTGTCTTCCCAGAAATATAACCCTCCCCGCAGTCATGGGCAAGGGAGGGGATGGAGTGCTTAAAAACCCATTTTAATTAAGCAATTATGACAATTAAATATTTGAGACTCGGGGTTCCTAATCCTTGTTTGATTTCCACTTTACTTTCCTAATAATGTACGTCTCTGGTCTGATTGTCATCTTTGCCTTTGAATTATGTGGAATTCACTTGCTCGGGATAATTGCTTCTCTATAAGGCTCTCTCTTGTCACGTTCACAATGATCTAACAGTAAGGGGAGAGGGGACATACATTTACTGTCCTGAGGGAAATTTTTGGAAGACTGGCGAATGCCAGCTTTCTCATGATGTCCCATTAGAGTCGACGAAAGAAAGGTGACAAGAGGCAAGTACAACTCTGACAGTTCTGATCAGAAATTACATCAGTGTACTGCCTCTTTGTCAGGTCCCTGAACTCAAGACAGAACTAGAAGAGGCAGGAGGAGAGTTGGGAACAAAGTCTTATTGCGTGAGTCCCTACCTAGTGTCCAACTCTGACCTAGACACAGCTTATTGGATCATCATAACCCAAAGAGGAAGCTGTTGTTTTAGTCACTAAGTCACATCCAACTCTGTGACCCCATGGACCATAGCCCACCAGGCTTCTCTGTCTGTGGGACTCTCCAGGCAAGAACAGTGGAGTGGGTTGCCATTTCCTCCTCCAGAGGATGGTCCTGACCCAGGGATCAAACCCACGTCGCCTGCATTGCAGGTGGATTATTTACTGCTGAGCCACTGCTGCTGCTGCTGCTAAGTCACTTCAGTCGTGTCCGACTCTGTGCGACCCCATAGATGGCAGCCCGCCAGGCTCCCCCGTCCCTGGGATTCTCCAGGCAAGAACACTGGAGTGGGTTGCCATTTCCTTCTCCAATGCGTGAAAGTGAAAAGTGACAGTGAAGTCACTCAGTCATGTCCGACTCTTAGCGACCCCATGGACTGCAGCATACCAGGCTCCTCCGCCCGTGGGATTTCCCAGGCAAGAGTACTGGAGTGGGGTGCCATCGCCTTCTCCACTAGGGAAGCTCAAAGAGATATTTATCGTGTTCCTTATTCTACAGATGTCTCCAACAGTGTGTTGTGCTGGGTGAATCAGCAAATTAGTGACCAAATCCGTAACCTATTTCCCCTTGACCCTTTGGTCTTGACTTCAGAGGCTGTGTCATGTCAAGCACTTATTTAAGCCCTCTGAGCCTCAGTTTCTTCACCTGTAAAAGTGGGGAATGAAAGAAGCTTCTGGGTAAGAATTAAGCGCATCGAATGCTTGACAGTAGACATTCTAGACGCACAGCAGCCGTATCATTCATTTATCATTATGACGGGCTTCCCTTGTGGCTCACCTGGTAAAGAATCTGCCCTCAATGCAGAAGACCTGGGTTTGATTTTTGGTTGGGAAGATCCCCTGGAGAAGGGAACGGCTACCCACTCCAGTATTCTGGCCTGGAGAATTCCATGGTCTGTATAGTCCATGGAATGGCAAAGAGTCAGACACGACTGAGCAACTTTCACTGTTGTTATGATGATCCTTTATCAGGACAGGCTCCTGAAGTACTAGGAAGTTGCAGTCTGACATTGAGACACCTCACAGGCATCACAAGAGTGCTGACCTCAGCCAGGCAGCTGTCTGAGTGCCCCAGGCCCTTTGCATGTGGAAATCCTAGGTGGCACTCAATTTAGGCTCCCTGTGTTTGCCATTTGGTATAGGCTGGGAGGTGAGGGCAGGGGCTCAGCTTCTTCAGGAACTTGTGGGAACCATGGGAGACATTACTTGGTGCCCAGAAGGAAAACCTGGGATTGCAGACAAATTACTTCTTCAAGGGTGTAAGTGAGGCTGTAAGAACAGGATCTAGGGTTCGAGGAAAGGATTGTTTCTAGGAGCAAGGCCCTAACTCAGAACCTATCCACTGCTGATTTCCCATCAACTGAGTTCCAGAAACTGGACTAAGGGCTGAGAAGACAGCAGTAGAGGAGCTAGAGTTACTGCCCCTAAAGAGCTACAGGACAAGGAGGAGGGAAAGTCAGGCACATTAACAAATTTCTATAATACAGCATGATTAAAAAAAAAACACTCTCATAGAAGCATATATATCAAAAGCCTCAGAAAGAAAGAGAGAGGAGCCGTTGCTGGAATCACCAGCAATTAGTTGTTAGAACTAGGATGTTAAAATCCAAGACTGACAAGTAGCCGAGTTGCCAAACACTGTACGGAGCTCCTTAAAATTGCTCCTCCCTGTTTCAGCTGGAAATCAGCCCGGCCCACAGAGAAAGGAGTCAAAGTCTTTAGCTGGGTGGGTGAGAGCAATTATGACGGGGAGAAGGGGTGAAGGGGGGTGCAGGCACTCATCTTGGTAGGTGATCCTCTGCCCCCCACCACACACCCTTCTCAAATAATGTTTCTACAGACACCCTCACACCTACCTGGCTGCATCCCTTCCTCTTACAAATACCACGGCAGAGGGGGAGGTCTTTGATCTCACAGAGCTCTCCATGGCTATTGTGACTGGAACCCTGAAAATATTTACAAAGCCACCGGGTTGATGGCTCCGTGGCAGGTCTCGCTCGGATAAGATATAGGAGGCTGGCTTTGTAAATCACCATGCGTGGCACCAAGAATGGACAAGAAGCATGCATGACATCAAAGACATTTCCTGTGTCTGCAAGTCATGCGTGTTTGCTGAACAGGATGTGAGGGTCGCAAAAAACACACAAACAGACGTGTGTGTTCACATATTTTATAGGCAGACACCATGTATGGCGGCCCACGGGTAGACCTTTTCACTCGACCAGTGTTTCAGACACACATTGGCCCACGTGCACACATATGTAAGATAGTCACAGCGGTCCTGATTGTTCTAGCGGTGTTTCACTGGGGCTGGTAGATGGAAGTTCAGCCTGAACCCAGCAGCCTTCACTCAAATGCTGGGTTCAGGACAACTTTAAAAGCACAGCAGGCTCATTACAATGCTATTACTTGGCCTTTGTGCAGAGGCGGGTGTGATTAGCCCAGCCACACAGGTACTTCCTCGGGGAAACGGGCTGCGCTGTGTCTCCACACCTGAGATGAATTGCTCCCAGGCTGCCCTCTTGTTTTGACATCTGAGCTCCACTGATGAATCTGTGATTTTAGGGCAAGAGCCTCAAGTATAATGCCAGGACTCTTGAGTTTAGTCTTTTCCTCTGTCCCTGCCTTGCTATGTGGTTTGATGGACCATTTCCCATGGCAGCTCTGCCCCATTCTATAAAATGAGGATATCGGACTAGGTCTAAAATCTCTGCTTATAAAAAAACTCCAGGGAACATATAGAAGTAAGTAAAATATAGATCTGTGGCACCAGACCTTTTGAACCCAAATTTCCCAGGCAGGACACAGGAATATGTATTTTCACAAGTTTCCAAAGAGATTCTGATACAGATCTAGGAGCCAAGGGTGAGGGGGTGGGAGGTATGGTTTCAGGATGATTCAAGGGCATTACATTTATTGTGCACTTAATTTCTATTATTATTACATCAGCTCTACCTCAGATCATCTGGCATTAGATCCTGGAGGTAGAAGACACCTGGGCTAGAAGATTCATTTCCAAAATGGCTCACTCACAGAGCTGGCAACTTAGTACTGGCTGTTGGCAAAAAAATTTAGTTCCTAGCTGTACGGGCCTCTCCAGGACTTCCTGGGTGTTCTCACGATATGGTGGTTAACTTCCTTGAGAGCAAGTATTCTAAGAGACTCGGGTGGAAGCCATGCCACTATTTATAGATTATCTCTGGTTCAGTGTAGGAGACCACACAAGAATGTAAATATCATGAGGACCATCACGGGGACTTTACAGTAAAGAAGTTTTGTGAAAGCCAGTCCTTAGATAGGGGACGTGAACATCAATGCTCTAATGGCATTAAAAAGATGATAGGGGGGGAAAAAAAAGATGATAGGGGGCAACTTACCCATACTCCTCCCTGAGCTCTGAAACTCCACACATAGGTCACAGGCCTGCTTAAGTGATCGCAGACAAGTTCCTAACCTGTGTTTATCTGCATTTGACTCGTCATACACATCCAAGAGGGCAAGGCCTCCTGTCTGCAAACACAGCCCTTGTCAAAGAAGATCATTCTGAGAAGTTCATTCTATAGTCTCCTCAAAAGTTACAGGCATCAGCCATGAGCCTGAGCTATCTCAGCAGAGAAGGAAACCAAACACTGCCTCTTGGCCCCTACTATCCTGACAGTCGTTTGCTCTCCCTTTGTCTTATCTAGAGATTTTTCCCTGTGGCCCTAACACATAATATTTGATTTGCCTTATAATAGAATTTGCTATATTAACTTGACAGCCTGATACCTTTATCCTCATTTACAGACAAGGAAAACTGAGGCTCAGAGAAGACTAACTTTACAAAGTCACACAGACTCTTGGAGGTGGAACTGTAGGCAGTTTGGCTTCAAACCCCAGGAAGAGAAGAGGAAGTCCAAAACAAGGCTTTCAGCTGCCTCCACACGGACAGACCACCCACCCAGCATCTGACAGGAGCACTGACGTTCCCCCAGCAGGGAGGTCCCCCAGAAGTCTCTCCAGGGTCACAGGTCATAGGTAACCACGGGGTTTAGACTCCCTCCAGGACAACAGTGACTCCCCACATAGGCGAGCCCCTAGATCTAGTGGCTGCAGGGTCCTCTCAGTCGCCCGGCTTTGAGGAGCCAGGGCAGAGGTCATGCCCTCTTGTAACCAGAGAGCCTTGCTCTGCCAGGGGCCGCGTGTGTCAGCATGCTAATGTTTCAGAATGGCGACTCCGTCTCTCACTTCGACAGAGCAATCATCGCAAAGCGATACCGGCCGGCTGCCCTCTGATTATTTTACAGCCCTCCCTCCCCGGTCCAGCTGCCTCAGTCTGTCCTCTCTGGTTTCTTTTCCCTCCCTGTTCCTGGCGGGTGAGGGGTCGGAGGTGGTTAGGATGGAGAGGTAGGAAGGATGAAAGGCTCATGCAGCAGCCGCCCAGGAAGAGGGGCTCGCACTGCCTCTGCACCTGCCCTGTGCCAGGCCTCCTGCAGGGTGTGGGGCGTGTGTGATGCCCCAGATCCCCAAGCAGCCTTGGGAAATGGGGGGCATTTTCTAGCCCCACTGGTTGTCACTGTGTGCTCTGAGGAAAGGCTTAAGGTGGCAGAGTTCAAAGAGACTCTAGAGATCACTTTTGTCCAGCGACCTCCTACAGTGGAGGCTGGGCGTCTCCTCCCCTAGAGTCAGATGGCTTTGTGGCTGTGCAGTCGGGTCCAGGGTCTTTCCAACACCCCAGGCTGCTTGTCATCATCCCTGTCATTAGAATAACATCTGTAGAGAACAGTGAGGAAAGTTAAGAGCACCAGGGGCACGTAGATAAATGTACGGAACATTTATTTGAACGTCTGCTAGAAAAAGTAACCAGTACATCAAACCTATGATTATTTTAGATTTTTGGTTTAGGATGCGGCAAGATGTATCAAAGTGGAAAAAGAAAGGGGGTTGTTTGAAAGAAAAATGTCAAACTATAAGTTCAATGTATGAGGATATGGCAAAAACAAAATCATGCAAAGAGGAAAAAAAACGAAGTTAGGAAAATGCTGGTGTGGGGCATGAAATCTGAACAGACTTGTGTTCAGATTTCAACTCTTCACCAGCTGCCTGATATTGGGAAAGTCTAACCTCTATTTCTACTTCTATAAAATGAGAACAGTCAGGACTGCTATGAGACCCAGATTGCACAAGGCATGTCACGCCCCATAGAATCACTCTCTGTTAGGGGTATGAGAAGACTAAGGGCCAGGCTGAGGTGGGTCCTCAGGTCCAGGGGGTGGTGGGTCTGGAATGTCAAGTTTGCATTTGGTGTAACTGAGCGGAGGGAGCCTCAGAAGTGGGGCTGGTCCTGAGCTGATCTGGTTGCCGTGGAGCTGGTGACCGGTGAATCTGGCAGAGCACACAGTAAGGAGCAGGGTGGGGCCCAGAAAACTGGCAGCTGATACCTTGGAGGACAGGTGTGGACTGTGCAGTGTGATGCCAAAGAGCAAGCGTCCTGAGGTCAGACTGCCTGGATTCAAACCCGAGCCCTCCTCTGAGCATTAGCTTCTTTACCTAGAATAGGGATAATAATTACCTATTTAGAGGATTGTTGTAAAGATTAAATGAAGCAATGCATGGGAAACAGCACTAAGCATATCATAAACACTGCACAAATATCACCTCTGCTTTATTTTAAGTAGCTAGTATGGCACCTGGCAAATAGGAGTGAGTGAGTGAGTGAGTGAAGTCGCTCAGTCGTGTCCGACTCTTTGCGACCCCATGGACTGTAGCCTACCAGGCTCCTCTGTCTATGGGATTTTCCAGGCAATAGTACTGGAGTGGATTGCCATTTCCTTCTCCAGGGGATCTTCCCGACTCAGGGATTGAACCCGAATTGTAGACAGACGCTTAACTGTCTGAGCCATCAGGGAAGTCCGGCAAATAGGAGGTACTCAGTAAATTGTGTTTTGTGAATGGCTAAGTTAACTCTTCATCACTGACCACGTCAAGCCTCAGCCTTGCTTAGACAGAAGGGTTAATCGTGATGCAGTTTGACAGCAGAGAAGAAAATGAAACTGGCCAAAATAGCCAAATGTGTCCCAGGGTCCCAACCACAGTTTCTCTGGGAGACCTCCCAGATGGCCTGGGACCCTGCTTTTCTAGAAGCACAGGCTTTGGGAAGGCAACAGGATTCTTGGAGCTGTTGTTTAACCATGGATCACACAGACGGAGCTCAGAGAAGCCAGTAAATCGCGGGAAATCAATGACAAGAGCAAGGATAGAACCAGGATTGCTCGCTCTCGGCCAAGGCCTGTCTAGAATGCCAGCCAGCCTTCCTTCCAGGCCATTTGTCATCTGCTCCAGAGAGCTGGATCGGGGCCTGGATTCCTCCATTCAGCAACCCTGGACAGCTGGAGACCCTCCCTCCCTGGATCGTTCTAGAGAAGAGCCTTGTTTGTTTTCTGATTTTGAGTCGACTGGACACCCTACTCACAGACCTCAGGGAGGTTAGGAAGGAGAGCGGGTGTTTTGCAAATGGAAAACACCAATCGAAAGGCCCAGCAGGAAGCAAGTGTGTGCTGCCAGTCCTTGTTCTATGAGGAAAGGGGAGGAGAGTAAAAGTCCTGCACTTCATGGGCAGGAAAGATCTAGTTTGATGCCTGGCAGGTCCTGGATCTGACAGAGAGCTGACTTGGGGGAGGTGTTAGGGAGGGCAAAGCGACAGTCAATAAGGCAAGAAAGTATATAACAGGTTCTTACATTGTAATCTTCATTAAGATTCCTCAGGACCACTCCCCATAATAACTTGGTCTAGGATGGGTCTAAGAATCTGCCTTTTTATCAAGCAACCTCATTAATTCTGATCACCTTGTTCTACAGACCACTGTTTAAGAAACACAAGGGCTGACTCTGCTGCTTAGTAGCTGTATGACATTAGACATGGTTATTTCATCTCTGTGAGCCTAAAAGTTTTCACCGGTGAAACTGATACAGCAGGAATAACAAACTTGAAGGACTTAGCCCAGGGACCCACGCTGGAGGGCCTCAAAAATGGTATTTATTAATGTAACAAGTAAGAATTTTGTTTTCCAGACATCCTCCAAGAGAGTGCCTCATCAAGAAATAGTCAGAGAAAAGAAATGGACTTCCTGCGTGAGTTTGTGTCTTCCGTGGGGTGCGAGCAAAGAAAGGAGGACCCAGAACTGCCAAGTCCCTCAGTAGTCATGGAAAGCGATCTCCAAATGCCACTTCTGGAAGGAGAGATTTGGAGGAAAGAATGAAAACCGTAAACTGGGAAAGAGAGCAACCAGAACATTTTTGAGACATAAATAAATTAGGGAAGAGAGACAAAGAGATTTTTAAAACTCTGTGTGAGTTAAGCAGATCCCATTTAACTTTTTTGGAGAGAAACAACTAAAAATTGAAAATGCATATATAATTATTTTCGACTTTGGACTGTACCTCTTTGTATATGACTCTAGACATAGACTGGATCGTATGGGCCCTCGGCTATATTAAGGTTATATTGTGCTTCCTGAAAGCATTTGCCACATAGTCCTCATTTGGTTATGGATCTGCTAGAGACCTCTGCTTTGGGCTTTTTGGATAAAATACTTCCTGAGCAATCCATGAGCTCCACAGGCGCCCTGGCAGAGATGGCCTCAGCTTAGCTCAAATACTTCCTCCCAGCATATGAAAGATTTTCATAAAGCATCATGTGTAGACAATTTTTGCCAACCCCCCCAGGCCAATCCAGAGGAAAATAACATGAATTTAGCTCTAACAGTACAAGAGTGAGCTATGCAACTCAATTTAGAGGCTGAAAACACAGCTCTAGAGATAGACTGTTGGGGCTTCTGTCCATTCTCTGCTCACTAAACATAACTTTGGGAAAGCTCCTTAATCTCTCCGTACCTCAGTGGTTTCTTCTCTGTAAAATGGGAATAATATTAGTACCTACCTCATAGTGTTGTGATGATAAAGTGAGTAAATATTTCTGTGATACTTAGAACGGTGTCAGGAACATATTCATTGGAAGGACTGATGCTGAAACTGAAGCTCCAAGTCTTGGCCACCTGATAGGAAGAGCTGACTCATGGGAAAAGACTGATGCTGGGAAAGATTGAGGGCAAGAGGAGAAAGGGGCGACAGAGGATGAGATTGTTGGATGGCATCACTGACTTAATGGACAGGAATTTGACTCAGCTCTGAGAGATAGTGAAGGACAGGGAAGCCTGGCGTGCTGTAGTTCACAGGGCTGCAAAAAGTTGGACATGACTTAGCAACTGAACAATAGGAACATATTAGTAGGCCTGTATTAGTGATAGCTGTTAATTTAATTGATTGTCAAAGAGAGGAACCGTGAGATAAGCTCTTAATGGAGGTCGCAATTAATGAGTACCCAGCTGATCTCCAAGAAGTAAAGGGAGTGGTTTAGACCAGGGTTTGGCAAACCATCGTCTGCATCCCCATGGATGCAATTAACATACTATTGGTTCATAATGACCAGAGCTGATGAGAGGGACCTGCATAACCGCAGGTGCGCAGCTTAACTATGCTAATGGCAGAGGGAGGGAGGCTTCGGCATTTTGTGCCTAAGACTGTGTTTGCCCCCTTAACGCAAGAAATACACTCACACCCTAGTCAGCTGGCAGCCAAGAAAAACCAGTTAGGAGACCCCAGGGTCTGTTTCTACTCAGTTTCACTCCACCTTCTGTTTATGTTCTGCCCAGCTTTTGACTGTTTATCTTTCCATTCTGTTTCCACCCCCTGCTTTTCTCTCTTAGAAATCAGCCTCACTATTCAAACCCACTCAAAACAGTCACCTTTTGCTCACTTGATATTTCCTCCTACTTCTGGCTTCCTTTTAACCTGCCCTCTTAACCCCTGAGCATCAAAACTTGCTTAGATCTACACAGTTCCCTAGGGGTTTCCCTGGTGGTACAGATGGTAAAGAATCTGCCTACAATGCAGGAGACTTGGGTTTGATCCCTGGGTCAGAAAGAACCCCTGGAGAAAGGAATGGCAACACACTCCAATATTCTTTCCTGGAGAATTCCATGGACAGAGGAACCTGACTGGCTACAGCCCATGGGGTCTCAAAGAGTCGAACACAATTGCGTGACTAACACTTCACTTCACAGTCCCCTTAAGTAGAGATCAAATGTCCACCCACTACCACCTCCCTCAGCCTTGCTTCAAGTAGAGGAGGAAAATGAGAACCACTTTGGGAATTTGCCCTCTTCCTGACTGAGATGTCCACTTGCCTTGTAGTTGTAACCAGCCATGCCCTAGTGGCTCCAGGGTTGGGTGCAGACCTCTCAAAGATATCATCATCACTGCTTTGCACTGAGTCTTTCCTACATGCCTCCCCTCCAAAGAACCCCCAGATACCATGTTCAGTTCATAAATTATGATGCCTGCCTTCCAGGAACTTAGTGCCAGGGAATTTGTGATCCTAGCGGTCTCCATGCCAAGTGGTCTTTCGCAAGTCACAGAGGCTCTTGCATTTAACATTCCCCCAGGTGGTCAGTTCCCATGATTCAGTTGCTGTTGCCAAAGGGAATTTCCAAAGCTGGTGGCTCCCATAATTGTCTCTTTGAGGCAAACACCTGTCGTTACAGGATTGTGAAGGGCATCTCAGTTCACTCAAGGACTGGGTTGAATCCAAGACGTCATTAACTCTTTCCAAGGTGGGTTTCAGAATGCTGAAACATGCTGCAATTTGACTGGGACTGACGTCTGGTCGCAGCTGACTTCTAAGCCCCCAGAAGGGGGGTTCTTCATGCAATGATCCCGCCACCTCCATCCCAGCACTGGGTTTGCACCAGCTCTGAGGAGCCTCAGGAGTGGTTCCCTTTAGCAACACTCGAAGTAAACAGAGCTGGGTGGGAGTAGACAAGTGGTTAACCAGCAGCTCATTTGGCCCCATCCCAAGCCCAGGATGTCCAAAGGTAAGACCAAAATAGGCAGGTGTTTTCTCTTTCTTAACAGAAAGCAAATACTGTAACGAGGGCCTGCCCTTGATGGCAGTTACAACTTGTTCGACATTTGAGTTAGTGGTGCTGAAAAGAGGAAAATCCACCCTGGAGGAAGGAATGTTGTTAACGTGGCTAATTGACTGGCTGACACCTCCCTCCCAGGCCCTCTGGGCAGCCAAGCTGGGTTATTTGCCACGGATGATGGCCTCAGAAATTTATTGCACCAGCCCAGAGGGACTGTCAGGCTGCCGATTTTGCAGTGTGCTTGCTGTGGTTTACGAGAGCCATGCCCCAGCTCTCAGTGGGCACATTCGTTCCCTAGCAAAAGATGGTCTGATGGCAGAACTGGCATCATCTGAAGTAGGCTTTTTGGTAACTGGCACCACAGTGGGCACTGAGCATTTGCAGGGATGGTGAAGCAGCTCTCGAGGTTGGCCTCCACGAGGGGAGTCTGTCTCCTGCTTCTGAAGGCATCAGCCCATCCTCCTCTGTTCTGGCTGGAGCTGTTCACTGTCACTCTCTCTCTCTTTTTTTTTTTTCTTTTTTCTTTTTGTTCCCCATCCTGAACCCCCCTCCCACCTCCCTCCCCATCCCATCCCTCTGGATCATCCCAGTGCACTAGCCCTGAGCACCCTGTCCCATGCATCGAACCTGGACTGGTGATCCGTTCCACATATGTTAATATACATGTTTCAATGCCATTCTCCTAAATCACCCCACCCTCGCCCTCTCCCACAGAGTCCAAAAGGCTGTTCTATACATCTGTGTCTCTTTTGCTGTCTCACATATAGGGTTATCGTTACTGTCTTTCTAAATTCCATATATGTGCGTTAGTATACTGTATTGGTGTTTTTCTTTCTGGCTTACTTCGCTCTGTTTCACCGTCACTCTCTACTGATACTGATAGTGATACTGCAGGATTTTGGACCACTCTCTGAGTAACAAGGGTCTAGAGCAGTTTGCCGAATCTACTCTGGTACTGGTTTCAAGATTCTCATTTAATTAGCCTGGGATGGGGCCAGATGAGAGTTTCGGTTTGTTTTAAATCTCCTTGCTATATCCTAGGGCAGTGGTGGTGGTGTAGTTACTAAGCCAGGTCCAACTCTTTGAGACCCTATGGACCGTAGCCCACCAGGCTCCTCTTTCCATGAGATTTTTCAGGCAAGAATACTAGAGCTGGTTGCCATTTCCTTCTCCAAGGGATCTTCCCAACCCAGGAATCAAACTTGCGTCTCCTGCTTGGCAGGCGGATTTTTTACCACTGAGCCACCTGGGAAGCATATACTGGGGAGACACACCTATATACTAAGGACACACACCTACACTTATAGGTTTGGATATACATCAATTATTTATGGAAAGATACATGAGAAAAAGTAACCGCATTTGGTTTAGGGGAGGGAAAATGAAGAACTAAGGTCATTTTTTATACCATTCTAAATTGCCTGCATTTTTTGATTGAGTGCATATGTTACTCTTTCAAAAGGGATTGAAACAACTTTTTAAAAAAGAACTCTTGGAGTGATTCTTATAATCATTGCGTGTTATGGACTGAATTATTTGCCTTCCAGATTCATAAGTGGACATCCCAACCCCCAGTACCTCAGCATGAAATAAGTTGGACTCTTGGAGGTGGAGTCTTTCAAGAGGTAGCTCAGGTTTAAAGGCTGAATGGGTGAGCGCTAATCCAATATGACCAGTGTCCTTATTAGAAGAGAGATTAGGACATAGACATGCACAGTTGAGAGATCATGTAAAGACATATGGAGAAAGCCTTGGGATGAAATCAATTTTTCTGGCATCTTGAGCTTGAACTTCTGGCTTCCAGAACTGTGAGGAAATATATTTCTTTTGCTTAAGTCGCCAGTCTGTGGTATCTACTCTAGCAGTCCCAGTACACCATCACTGATCTAGCAGAGGAAGCAGTAGATCTGGGATAACAGAAAGGCTAAATCTGTGGAGTTATTCAGCTTGTCATGAGGTCTTGGGCAAGTTGCTTCTGCTCTAGTTTGCAGTTTCCTCACACGTCAAAGGAGGAAACTCACCTATCATTCCTTCATGCTCAGAAGGGGGCATTCTATATGTCTGTAAAAGGAGATAGAAAAGGGCAACACTACTGAGTGATCAGTTATTCTAGCCCAATAAGTTTTTACTTTTTGAACTCATGAATCCATTTTAAAATATAAACTGTTATGGAAAAGTCAGTATAAGAGTAACTTAATTGAAATGGACCTTCTTTGGTTGAAGAAGCTCATATTGTTCCCATCCCTTTGCCTTTATGGTGGACCTACATCAACTCCCTGTGAACTACTAGGGATCCCTGGGTGATAGTCTTAGAACCACTTATTGGTCTAATCCTGTCTTATTTCAGGTTTGGAGGCTAAAGCCCATACTGTTAAACAACTCACCTCAGGGTCACCCAGTGACTCAGTATGAAAGCTGGGCTCTACTCCTGACTGTCTGGGTCATTCATCTTTTCTCTGCATTTGGTGAGGCTTTAAGAATAATTCAGTGTTGTTGATAGCATACAAAGTATAACTTCTCTCTTTTTTTTTCCTATAAAACATTCTCAATAGAAATTTTCATGAGAGACAACATTTTCACCAGAGAATCTGATTATATTCACCCAGAGTGTAGACATAAGTGAGGCTATCTATACCAAAAAGAGCACAATTTACTCATTAAAACTCCCCATTCTCTTCTGAGACTCAGCAGACTACGCTATCTTCCAGGACTAACCTCCTTCAGCCTTCTATGATTACACAGGCTAGGCAGAAGTAGGGAGACATACTTGTTCAAATCTATTTGAAAGGAGAGAAAATAACCAAACTATAGCATGAGAAAGAAAGAGACCTGGAGGAAAGAAAACATCACATGATAGTGATTCTGTGTTTCTTGGATCCAGGTCCCATTTTCATACCTTGTTCCCTTTAAGAAAACCTAATTTCCCCACAAGCTGTCTCCTGATTGACTTTCACTTGATACGGTCACTCGATAGCACCGATCAGTTAATCCTTCCATATGGTTAAAATTAAACCACCAATCCATGCTCATTTTCCCCCTTACGCTTGCTAATTTCTTGTGAAGATTATCCTTCCCGCTAAATTACCCTCATTCCTTTATTATCACATCCGTATTTCCACAGGAAGCTGTAAGGTTCTGAAGAATGGGAGACTTGTTGGAGCACTTCCACTGTCCTTGACATCCTACAAACTCTCGTGTCTTTTCCAACTTAGGAAAGAGAATGGCTGGGGGTAGGGGCTCTGCATTCAGTGACCTCTGAAATTTCTCAAAGCCCAGGGACTGGTTATGTGAGATCTTTGCTGGGAATGTGATGGTGATGGTGGGGGCAGGATGTCTTGCTCTTGGAATTCTCCACTTCTCCCCTCAACTCTGAAGTCTAAAGCAAGACAAATAGTCTTCTGTGTCATCCTGACCTTGAAAGCCAATCCCGTGAAGTTATTTCCTTTTCACGGTTGTGGATTTCCATTCCCAGGGCCTCACAGAGGCTGCCCCAGAAGAATCCAATCTGGCCTTGCTGTCCCAGCCTTCGCATTAAGCGTAAGAGCTTTGCATAAACTAAAGGTACCAAGCAAAGTTTGGATATAAGGATTAGGGTAAGTTATCTAGATCCTTTTGACATTTAACCTAACACCTAACCTAATTACTGAGTTCTACCAACTGACTCCATTGGTTTTCTGATGGAAAACTTACCATTTATGAGATTTTTCAGGTTTAATTTGAGTCCTTCTAAGGCAGGTAGGCCCTTGATCCTGAACAGTCATGGCAGACAAACCTACTCCTACCTCCCCTGATGGGATAAGCTTCGGGTCCTAATAAGTTAAAATTTTGTGTGCTAGCTTCAATTTTCTGCTCACAGGGTTGTTTCTCATCTGGGCAAAACACCCGAGCAAGCCCATTATTTTTGCTTTTCTTATGACTTTTGTTATTTCTTTCTGCCCAAGTTGGCTGCACACAAGCCCAGTCCCTCACAGTGCAAGAAAAGATAGGATTCCTGCCCCAAGGGTTTAGCAACCTCACATTTTCCTCTCTGCTGCCTCTATTTTTGTTCCAGTGTACCAGGAGTTCTGAAGCCTTGGTGGTTCTGAAACACTTTACTGTGTTTTGTTTTGTAGGAAACACTTGGGTTTTATGGCTGTGGGTTATAAAAGGCTTCCTCCCCTCCCCCTCTGCTTCTCCCGGGAAATTTGATGGGTGTGACCGGTACCAGTGGGCCCTGCTGGGAAAGCCCAGGCCATGCTCAGCTTTCAGCCTGAGCCGTGACTCTTTCCGTTTTGGCTACGGCTTGGTCCTAATTTTGTCCCCCTCTGGCTGGCTCTGTTTATTGGCATTAATGTTTCATATTAAAATTTAATATTTAACTTTTGCTTTCAATATTTAATGTTCTGCATCTTACATTTGGATGTTTCCCTTCTGGGAGCGGTCAGCTGCACTGCGTGATGCAAGAGCTAATCCCTTTGACTTCCAGTAAAATACCCCTCCCCCACCCCCAGTGCCTTTCTTTCTTTCCTTGTTCACCATCACTCTGCATTCAAATCCATCGCGGTAACTACCTGAAGGACATTTATGTCTTCTGCTCCCACACGTATTCAACATTTATTTACTGAGTGCCAACTCAGTTGGATATTATAAAAGGTGCTGCTATGGACCCACACACACAAAAATGAGACCCAAGTCTTAACTTGAGAAAGTCAGAGAGAAAGCATCATACAAATAAGGCGACAAGTATCAAACAAAGTTATGTGGGAAATTACAGAGGAGAGGATGACCAGCTCTGCCTTGGGAACTATGGAAGGTTATTCCAGAATGCATGCATGCTCTGTTGTGTCTGACTCTGTGATTCCATGGACTGCAGCTCACCAGTCTCTTCTGTTCCATGGGATTTTCCAGGCAAGAATATTGGAGTAGGTTGCCATTTTCTAATCCAGGGGATCTTCCAGACCCAGGGATTGAACCAGTATCTCCTGAGTCTCCTGCATTGGCAGGCAGATTCTTTACCACTGAGCCACGTGGGAAGCCCCTTATTCTGGAAAAGAAGCCATCAAAGTGAGTCTTAAAAGAAATAGAAGGCCTTATCAGATTGGGTGGAGGAAGGGAATTTTGTATACATTGGGCAAAGGCATCAGAATGTAAAAACATCTGGAATCCTGAGCATAGAAAACATATTTAGCTCCTTCTAGATGAGATAAAAAGAACTGTATTTAAGATATCTGCCTGTGAGTCACTCAAAATATAGCTGGAAAACTAAGGCAAATATCAGGAACCAATGAGAAAGCAATTGGATATATAACCTAGTGCCCGATTGTGTAGAGTCAGAGAAGGAAACTTTATATTCCAACCATCTTTCCTTTGGCACCTTCCCTATCAGATGAAGTTCACCTTCACAGACCATCGGTTCATCCACCAGAAAGGAAGTCATAGGCTCTCAGGGAAGTATGAGCAAAAAGAGGAAGAACTAAAATAAAGAAGCTGGATAACTAGAGCTTGGTAATTCAAAGGAAGCACTGTGTGAACAAAGCAAGTAATGGATAGAATGAACCAAGGTACAAGTGAACCAGATGGGACAATTGGAGACTAAGGTTGTGTAGCCTAGATGTCTTTGGGGACATTTCCAGTAAGCTGATGACAAAAAATCTTAAAAAAAAAAAAAAAAGAAACATTTATTGAAGCTGTCTTTCTTTATGCTAATTATAAAGGTAATAATGTTTGTAAAAAGGTTGCTTGTTTTCAATTCACAAATACAGAGAGAAGAAAATTCTCTCCTACCCCAGGTTTGGTCCATGACTGTCAAAGCATATGCACTCTGCTGCTGCTGCTAAGTCGCTTCAGTCGTGTCTGACTCTGTGCGACCCCATAGACGGCAGCCCACCAGGCTCCCCCGTCCCTGGGATTCTCCAGGCAAGAACACTGGAGTGGGTTGCCATTTCCTTCTCCAATGTATGCAAGTGAAAAATGAAAGTGAAGTCGCTCAGTTGTGTCTGACTCGTAGCAACCCCGCGGACTCAGCCCACCAGGCTCCTCCGTCCATGGGATTCTCCAGGCAAGAGTACTGGAGTGGGCTGCCAATGCACTTCAAATACATACAAATATATGTTGTCAAGTGGGCTGAACGTCAAAGGCTTTTATAACACCGTCACACCGAGCAGAGGGTTGGTGACCCTAGCACAGTCAGACAGTAGTAAGAGAACATGTTGGAACTGGAGGATAGAAGCAAAGCTCTGCACTTTTCAATATCAGCAAACCATAGACAAGTAGCTATCTGAAGTCACAGTAGGCCTGGAGCCTGAAAATAAGCAAAACTCTCAAATCAAGTCAGGAAGCCGCCATGAAGAATATCACAGTGGAGGAACTACCGCGAGGAGTCGCTTGTACAGGGTTTCCGAGGAACTCCGTACACAGTCGGGGAGATTAACATGGAGTGAAAGACGGTTTACGGGAGAGAGGATGACTCAGAGGCTGAGATCAAGGTTGGTGTCTCAGCTCTGCCGTCCAGCAGCTCTCTGACCCAGGGTATTTATGCAGCGGAGACTCCCTTTCGTGGATGTGGAGGATGAGAGCCACACTTGCCCTACAAAGTCACAGAGTTGCCACGAGGATCACGTGACTCACTCCCTCACTCTGCAGGTGTGTGCTCAGCCAGGCCCCCTTCTAGGAGCCAGAGTTAGAGAATAAACAAAATAAGCAAACACCCTTCCCCCAGGCAGCCTGAATTCTAGGAAGTTCAGTGCACATGAGAGTTCAGGTCACTGATTTCACGTGAAGTGGCTATGCCCCGAGCATAAGAGGACTCCGGTGTTCTGTTAATTAACCTGCTGCACCTGACTGTGAGGAAATCGGTGAATAGGGTCTCACTGACATGGGACTTTGATGGGTAGATCGGATCTAATCAGGCAGAAAGGAGGGGAAAGGATTTCCAGTAATTTGGCTTAATGGGTGTAATGGTGGAAATCCATGGATTGTCTGGGATAAAGTTTTGGCTTTGAATGGAATGGGTCAGCTTCTCAGGCACTCACTTCAGCAGTTCACTCAGGAGCCCGCTCCTCATCTCCTTACAGGAGACAAAGATCCCCACAAACGGGGTGGGGTTCCCCAGGATCACTGCTGTAGCAAGATGCTCGGGTGTTCTAAGCAGGACGGCATCACAGGGAGGAAGCTGCAGATTCTGGAAAGAATCCACCGCCACCCAGGGCTCTGCGCCAGCTTCAGTGCCCTTTCTCTCAGATCTATTGGATAGATTGATTTTACTTTAACTTACAAATCCTTGACCAACTTGGAGCTGTAGAGATGTCTGGATGGAGGTCAAGGCTAGGTGAGAGAGAATTTTGAAGAGTCATTCATAGAGCTGGATAAGAACAAAGGCGGGAGAGACTAACCCCAAGTAAGCAACAACCATGGGACTGTTAAATGCTCTGTTTTGTTTTCTCCTGTTGTTAAGTTGCTAAGTCATTTCCGTCTCTTTTGCAACCCCATGAACTATAGCCCGCCAGGCTCCTCTGTCCATGGGATTTCCCAAGCAAGAATACTGGGGTGGGTTGACATTTTCTTCTCTAGGAGATCTTCCCAACCCAGGGATCAAACACACCTTCTGCACTGGCAGGCAGATTACCACTGAACCACCACTCACTCCTGTTCACTGGTCATAATACCAGTATTTTTTGAATGATTATGTGCCAAGCATCAAGCTTAAGTTTCTATACATGTTATCAATATGGAACCCTCTCAACCACCTTCATTCATTCAACAAATATTTATTGGCTCTCTTCTATGGAAGATAGAAACTGCTACCATCTCCATCAAACAGACGAGAAAATGAGAACTCAGACAAGTTAATTTTCCAGGTTTACTTAATTAACTACAGAAGTAGGACTCAAACCCACATACTTTGAATCTGTACATAGAACTTATACATTATGCTGTAATATAATTCTGGCATAGTTCAGTGCCCCAAAACATGAGCTGCTGCATTTTATTAGCACCACAGTTATCCTTATTTTACAGATGATGCAACTGAGGCCCAGATAGGTGATAAAACCTGTGCAAAGTCCCACAGCGAGACACTGGCTGAGATGAAATTTGAACTCAAGTCTCTTGGACCCTAGAGCCTGCCCTTTCTGCAGCATATCCTTGTCTCCTTCGGGCTCATCCCCCACTGATTCAGGAACCTTTCCCCTTTCCCATTCATTCCCTATGCACATTTCCAAATGCAGTCATAGCATCTCAGGAACAATTGCAAATACAGTGGCTAATAATGGTCAGGGAGTCCTGACTGTTTGCCAACATCATCGCAAGACAGCGGCACTCTTGTCTCCTGCGGCCCCTGTCTACCTTCATGCCCTGCCTTCCAGACTTGCATCTGGTTCTCACTGGTGAAATTGCCAGGTGTGCATGAAGGCCACACTGTTTTTACTTCCCCCAGGGAGACTAAGGCTGACATGACTAGTCCCCCAGGCCAGGCAGGATCTTGTGTCCAGCATGTTCTACCTCAGCTCTTCCTCTCTCCCCAAACTGCCCGCATCCCACCTCTTCCCCAGTGGGTTTGACACGGTGGAGCTGAACTGCAGAGGAGGAGTAGAAATAGGTTCTGTGGGGTGAACTGACTGCACGGTCACAACCGCCAGCCTGACTCCACTGTCAGCCAAGCCTGCCGACGGCAGGGGCAGCGGACGCTCTGGAGTTCTGAATTCCCTCTGGATTATTCATGAGTGCACATAGTCCCCTCTGACAGCCGCAGGTAAAATCTCAGATCAAATTTTTCTCTTCCCCTTAAAAGGACCCTATCAGTATCCCTGGGGTCAGGCAGATTCACCATCTAGCCTTTCTTGCTGGAGCTGAGGGTACTTGGAGGCCACTTGGAATTGGACAGGCTGGGTTAGGTTTCCTCCTGCTCATTGTGTCCTGGTGAATGAGATCCGAAGTGTGGGAAGAGGTGGGGTGGGGGAGGGGGGCTGTCAGAATAATTTAATGATTTACAAAAACCTAAGGTGATTTTTGTATTTTTTCAACCTACCTTATTGCTGTACTACCCTGTCTGCCTCCAGCCCTGGCCCCTGAATCTTTCATGCATACTTAGGCTACACTCATCTTCCTTCAATGCCTTTGCACGTATCACCCCACACCTAATGCCCTATGGCTCTGCATTGCCCACAGGTTTATCCCAGTACACTAATCTCAGAATCAGGTGTGGCTCTAGCAACTATGCCTTCAAATCATGAGTAGTCATATTGGAGAACAATCAGATTATTAAAACTAATTAAAACAGATTTAGGGTACTCCTTCTTCTCTCATGCTCTTGTAATTGTATTTTTATATGATTCCTTATCACACATTTTTAAAAATTTGTTTTACTGAAGTATAGTTGATTTAAAATGTTGTATTAGTTTCTGGTGTACAGCATTTTTTTGTATTCTTTTCCACTATGAGTTATTACGGGATACTGAATATATTTTCCCGTGCTATACAGTAAGACCTTGTTGTTCATCCATTCTATATGTAATAATTTGCATCTGCTAATCCCGGACTCTCAATCCATCACTCCTCCATTCCCCTGCCCCCTTGGCAGCCACAGACTGTTCTATATGTTTGCCCATCACACATTTTAATACATCATCATATCATAAAACCTAGCCATGTGACCATTTAAAAAGAACTAAGGCTCAGTTTCTTCAACTGCAAAATGAAGAGTAAAAAGGGCACACGACTCATGGACTTATTCATTAAAGAAGTATTGATTGAGGTTCTATTATATTCCAAGCACTTCTATTATATCTTCATGCACAATTGTATCAGTTGCAGGGAACAGATCAAGCATCTATGGTCTCACACTAAGGATGAAGTGACGTAATAAGAGCTAACACTTATTGAGGGCTCAGAACAGAGCCTAGCAAGTGGTAAAACCTCAGTGACTGTTCTGCATGCTTAATCTCTAAAATAATCTTGTGAAGTAGGTGTTACAGTAGCCCTCCTCTGTGAGTGAGTGAGTGAGTGAAGTCGCTCAGTCGTGTCCGACTCTTTGCGGCCCCGTGGACTGTAGCCAACCAGGCTCCTCCGTCCATGGGATTCTCCAGGCAAGAACACTGGAGTGGGTTGCCATTTCCTTCTCCAGGGGATCTTCCCGACCCAGGGATCGAACCCGGGTCTCCAGCATTCCAGGCAGATGCTTTAACCTTTGAGCCACCAGGGAAGCCCAGCCCGCCTCTGTGGATACACCGAAATGATGAATAAAATAATGGTTTAAGGAACTTGCTCAAGTGCAACACCTAGCAAATGGCAGAGCCAGGATTGGAATCTAGGCAACCACTGTTCTTTGTTACATCTGTATTTGGGCTTAAAACATTTAGCACAACACCTGCCACATAATCAGCACTTAGTCAAAGCTA
Source organism: Oryx dammah (assembly GCF_014754425.2). NCBI lineage: Eukaryota > Metazoa > Chordata > Mammalia > Artiodactyla > Bovidae > Oryx > Oryx dammah. The sequence goes on along the minus strand of NW_024070201.1, from coordinate 56,268,726 downwards.
TTATACTCAGTCTCATTTTCATTATTATATTTCAAATTCTGAGGAGTGCTAATAACTCATTTAATCTCTTGCTTATTTTATTTTGCATAATTGCACCAATTATAAATTATGGTAAGGCTTGCGAGTGCCCTGTGGTACTATTTGTTTACATTCATGCAAAATACCGTCTGATTTCCATCAAACTCTGAATACACCATGAACAAATATTGCATTCATGAGTGTCTTCTGCCACATTTGTTGTGGTAGGAGAATTAAAAAAAAAAAACTGCTGCAAATAAAATCTCAAAAAAGAACTGGCCTTTCAAGGTCATAGTAAGAAACGTGATTAAGTGGAAAAGGAATGTGCTTTGGTATTGGGTCAATTGTTCAAATTTCCAACTCTGCCACTTGTTAGCTGTGCATGTTTGGGTAAGCAGCTTACCTTCTCTGAGCCTTCCTTCTGTTCTGCAAAGTGAGAGGGTTGCCTCAGGTTATCTGGTCCTTTTCAGCCTTCAAGTGTGTGATTCCAGGTGTAAGTACAGTTCGGTCCAGTTCAGTCGCTCAGTCATGTCCGACTCTTTGTGACCCCATGAATCGCAGCAGGCCAGGCATTCCTGTCCATCACCAACTCCCGGACTTCACTCAGACTCATGTCCATCGAGTCAGTGATGCCATCCAGCTATCTCATCCTCGGTTGTCCCCTTCTCCTCCAGCCCCCAATCCTCCCAGCATCAGAGTCTTTTCCAATGAGTCAACTCTTCGCATGAGGTGGCCAAAGTACTGGAGCTTCAGCTTTAGGATCATTCTTTCCAAAGAAATCCCAGGGCTGATCTCCTTCAGAATGGACTGGTTGGATCTCCTTGCAGTCCAAGGGACTCTCAAGAGTCTTCTCCAACACCACAGTTCAAAAGCATCAATTCTTCAGCGCTCAGCTTTCATCACAGTCCAACTCTCACATCCATACATGACCACAGGAAAAACTATAGCCTTGACTAGACAGACCTTAGTCAGCAAAGTAATGTCTCTGCTTTTGAATATGCTATTTAGGTTGGTCATAATTTTCCTTCCAAGGAGTAAGCGTCTTTTAATTTCATGGCTGCAGTCAACATCTGCGGTGATTTTGGAGCCCAAAAAAATAAAGTCTGACACTGTTTCCACTGTTTCCCCATCTATTTCCCATGAAGTGATGGGACCAGATGCCATGATCTTCATTTTCTGAATGTTGAGCTTTAAGCCAACTTTTTCACTCTCCTCTTTCACTTTCATCAAGATGATTTTTAGTTCCTCTTCATTTTCTGCCATAAGGGTGGTGTCATCTGCATATCTGAGGTTATTGATATTTCTCCCGGCAATCTTGATTCCAGCTTGTGCTTCCTCCAGCCCAGCGTTTCTCATGATGTACTCTGCATAGAAGTTAAATAAGCAGGGTGACAATATACAGCCTTGACATACTCCTTTTCCTATTTGGAACCAGTCTGTTGTTCCATGTCCACTTCTAACTGTTGCTTCCTGACCTGCATACAGATTTCTCAAGAGGCAGGTCAGGTGGTCTGGTATTCCCATTTCTTGAAGAATTTTCCACAGTTGATTGTGATCCACACAGTCAAAGGCTTTGGCATAGTCAATAAAGCAGAAATAGATGTTTTTCTGGAACTCTCTTGCTTTTTCCATGATCCAGCAGAGGTTGGCAATTTGATCTCTGGTTCCTCTGCCTTTTCTAAAACCAGCTTGAACATCAGGAAGTTCACGGTTCACCTACTGCTGAAGCCTGGCTTGGAGAATTTTGAGCATTACTTTACTAGCATGTGAGATGAGTGCAATTGTGTGGTAGTTTGAGCATTCTTTGGTATTGCCTTTCTTTGGGATTGGAATGAAAACTGACCTTTTCCAGTCCTGTGGCCACTGCTGAGTTTTCCAAAGTTGCTGGCATATTGAGTGCAGCACTTTCACAGCATCATCTTTCAGGATTTGAAATAGCTCCACTGGAATTCCATCACCTCCACTAGCTTTGTTTGTAGTGATGCTTTCTAAGGCCCACTTGACTTCACATTCCAGGATGTCTGGCTCTAGATGAGCGATCACACCATCGTGATTATCTGGGTCATGAAGATCTTTTTTGTACAGTTTTTCTGTGTATTCTTGACACCTCTTCTTAATATCTTCTGCTTCCATTAGATCCATACCATTTCTGTCCTTTATTGAGCCCATCTCTGCATGAAATGTTCCCTTGGTATCTCTAATTTTCCTGAAGAGATCTCTAGTCTTTCCCATTGTGTTCTTTTCCTCTATTTCTTTGCATTGATTGCTGAAGAAGGCTTTCTTATCTCTCCTTGCTATTCTTTGGAACTCTGCTTTCAGATGCTTATATCTTTCCTTTTCTCCTTTGCTTTTTGCCTCTCTTATTTTCACAGCCATTTATAAGTCCTCCTCAGACAGCCATTTTGCTTTTTTGCATTTCTTTTCCATGGGGATGGTCTTGATCCCTGTCTCCTGTACAATGTCATGAACCTCCAATCCATAGTCCATCAGGCAGTCTATCTATCAGATCTAGGCCCTTAAATCTATTTCTCACTTCCACTGTAAGGGATTTGATTGAGGTCATACCTGAATGGTCTAGCGGTTTTCCTTACTTTCTTCAATTTGAGTCTGAATTTCGTAATAAGGAGTTCATGATCTGAGCCACAGTCAGCTCCTGGTTTTGTTTTTGTTGACTGTATAGAGCTTCTCCATCTTTGGCTGCAAAGAATATAATCAATCTGATTTCGCTGTTGACCATCCAGTGATGTCCATGTGTAGAGTCTTCTCTTGTGTTGTTGGAAGAGGGTGTTTGCTATGACCAGTGAATTTTCTTGGCAAAACTCTATTAGTCTTTGCCCTGCTTCATTCCACATTCCAAGGCCAAATTTGCCTGTTACTCCAGGTGTTTCTTGACTTCCTACTTTTGCATTCCAGTCCCCTATGATGAAAAGGACATCTTTTTTGGGTGTTAGTTCTAAAAGGTCTTGTAGGTCTTCATAGAACTATTCAACTTCAGCTTCTTCAGCGTTACTGGTTGGGGCATAGACTTGGATTACTGTGATATTGAATGGTTTGCCTTGGAAACGAACAGAGATCATTCTGTCGTTTTTGAGATTGCATCCAAGTACTGCATTTCGGACTCTTTTGTTGACCGCGATGGCTACTCCATTTCTTCTGAGGGATTCCTGCCCACAGTAGTAGATGTAATGGTCATCTGAGTTAAATTCACCCATTCCAGTCCATTTTAGTTTGCTGATTCCTAGAATGTTGACGTTCACCCTTGCCATCTCTTGTTTGACCACTTCCAATTTGCCTTGATTCATGGACCTGACATTCCAGGTTCCTATGCAATATTGCTCTTTACAGCATCGGATCTTGCTTCTATCACCAGTCACATCCACAGCTGGGTATTGTTTTTGCTTTGGCTCCATCCCTTCATTCTTTCTGGAGTTATTTCTCCACTGATCTCCAGTAGCGTGTTGGGCACCTACTGACCTGGGAGTTCCTCTTTCAGTATCCTATCATTTTGCCTTTTCATACTGTTCATGGGGTTCTCAAGGCAAGAATACTGAAGTGGTTTGCCATTCCCTTCTCCAGTGGACCACATTCTGTCAAAACTTTCCACCATGACCCGCCCGTCTTGGGTTGCCCCAGGGGCATGGCTTAGTTTCATTGAGTTAGACAGGGCTGTGGTCCCAATGTGATTATATTGACTAGTTTTCTGTGAGTATGGTTGCAGTGTGTCTGCCCTCTGATGCCCTCTTGCAACACTTACCATCTTACTTGGGTTTCTCTTACCTTGGGCATGGGGTATCTCTTCACGCCTGTTCCAGCAAAGCGCAGCCGCTGCTCCTTACCTTGGAGGAGGGGTATCTCCTCACCGCCGCCCTTCCTGACCTTCAACATGGGAGAGCTCCTCTAGGCCCTCCTGTGCCCGTGCAGCCACCGCTCCTTGGACGTGGGGTTGCTCCTCCCGGCCGCCGCCCCTGCCTCAGAGTCTCACAAAACTTTTCCTTAATCCAATTTTCTTAGGACAAGTTGTTAAAGAAAGGCTATTAGGCTAGAGGCAAAGAACATTCAGTGACAACAACCCTGAATTCCATTACTAATAGAAAACCAATAATGAGCATTGAACTTTTTGCTGGTGCCCTAAAAATAAATGGTCCTGGATTTTCTTTCAAAATGCAAGATTTTGAACTTCATCCTTTCGATATTCATGTGTTATTTGCAAATGGAAAGTGTATAGCATGGTGATAATTCCTTTCCAGGGAACTTACCCAAGATCCAGAAAACTGAAGTGAGCATTTCAGAATAAAAAGAAGCAAAAGATTGTTTATCTGAAAGTTGTGCTGAGGTTCAAATTTATGACGGAGCTTTGAGACTACTTTCTTCCTCTGAGTCATGGATAAATAAATGCATCTTTTCAAATAGAAAGACATAGATAAATTTTCAAATAAAAAGACATTCTTTTGAGGGGGAAAGAGACCTTAGGGATTATTTGGCCAAAACCTTTTCATTTCAAAGATGATGAAATTCAGCTTCAGTAAACCTCATCCATAAAAGAGAGCTAATAATAGCACTTGCTTTGAGGTTTAAATAAGGTAATGTTTATAAACCACTTAGCATAGTACATGATATGAAATCAGTGCTCAATGATAGCACCTACTTATTATAATTTTTGCTTGATACTGTATACCTGCCTTAAGCCACTCTGGTAGTCTTGGCATAGCTAAATGAGAACCTTAGTTTAGTCCTTAAGTGTCCCACTCCGTGTGACCTCATAGACTGCAGCCCACAAGGCTCCTCTGTCCATGGAGTTTCCCAGGCAAAAATACTGGAGTGGGTTGCCATTTGCTTCTCCAGGGGATTTTCCTGGCCCAGTGATTGAACCCACATCTCCTACATTAGCAGGTGGATTATTTACTGCTGAGCCACCAGGAAAGCCCAAAATGAGAACCAAGGCTCCTCAAATCCAGACCAGTGCTCTTTTTAAAATATTCATTCAACACATATTTACTGAGTGTCTGCTAAGTTTCATGCATTTTTATAAATACAGCAGTTGAGAAAAACAGACCAAAAAAAAAAAAATACTGGTCTCATGGAACATAAATTCTAATGGGGAAGACATAATAAACAAATAAGTAAATGCATCTAGTCTGTAAGATAGGAAAAGAAAACACAGAGAAGAGGTAAGAATTTGGGGGAAGGAGTAAGGGGGCAATTTCAAATAGGATGGTCAAGATGGCAGGAGGTGAAGGAGAAAGCCATGTGGATCCTTGGGGGAAGCATTGCAGGCAAGAGAATAGGAGCCCACATGTCCTGAGGCAGGAGCCGGGTGCTTATGTGAGGAACATCAAGGGGCCAGTGTGACCAGAACAGGGTGGTAGGGGGATGTACACAGTAAATGTGCAGAACTCTGCAGAGCATCATCAGGACTTGCGCTTTTATTTCTAGAGACCTGGGGAGCTGTGGCAAGGCTTGAGCCGAAGAGTTGCTGAAGGAGACAGACGGCTTCTGACCCAGAACACATGGGTTCCTGGGGTTAACAAACCATATATAGAGAAAGAATATAAGACTGATACTGTATGTGTCCTGTACCTCCTTAAATATTTATTATTTGGCCTTCTTCAAAATAAGTCATCTTAGGGAACTAGATGAGGCCAGACAAGAATGAGAGAGAGAGAGAAGGAAAGAGGGAAGGAAGGGAGGGGTGCAGGGAGGAAAAAAAAAATGGAGGAAATGAGGGAAGGAGGGGTCTGTATTGATTATCTATCACTGTGTAACAAATTACCCCCAAACCTAAGGAATTAAAAACCACACATTTATTATCTCATCATTCCCATGGGTCAGGAAGCCAGGCACAGCTTAGCTGGGTGTCTGTTACGGAATGTTCTATTATTATGCATTCAGTACATTATGGACTAAATGTTCCCCAAATTTTTGTTGAAACCTTATCAACACAAATTAGAAGGTAAGGCCTTTAAGAGGTAATCAGGATTAGATGAAAGTAGGATTAGAGGAATGGAATAAAGTGCCCTTATAAGAGTCATGAGTGGGCTTTCCACACTCTGCTCCTTCCCATGATAGGACAAGAAGACCAAGGTCTGCTTCCCGAAGGAGGGCTCTTATCAGACCCCGGTCCACGATGGCAGCCTGACTTCAGGCTTCTAGTCTCCAGAACTATGTGAAATGCATGTTGTTTATAAATCACTCGGTCTACAGTGCTTGATTATAGCAGCCTGAAGGGACTAAGACAGCATCCCTGGCTCCAGGTCTCATGCGGCCCCCATCGGTGTGTCAGCCAAGGCTGCAGGCATCTCCGGCCTGCACTGGGAGAGGACCTGCTCCCAAGCTCACTCATGGCAGGCCTTGGGTCCTCCCCAGCTGTGGACCACAGATACCAGTTCCTGGCCACAGGACATCTTCAGAGGGCAGCTCACAACTTAGCAGCTGTTTTTTGTTTCCTTGGAGCCAGAAAATGAATGTGAGAGGGCACTCAAGGCAGAAGACGCCGTCTTTTGCAACCAAACCTGGGAGTAATATCCATTGTGTCTGCCACAGACTGTTCATTAGAAGCCAATCAGAACACCCAGCCCACAGTCAAGGGAGAAGCTTATCCTGGACACGAATACCAGGAGGTGGCAGTTGTCTGGGACCAGCTCAGAAGCTGGGCACATGAGTTCAGGAAACAGGCCAACTTTCACCCAAAGGGGAAATGACGGATAAAAACAGTAGGAACTCCAAAGTCAGCCTCTCCTGATTTCTAAGAATATCAGTTTAGAGAGAGAGCCAGGGGCCTACAAGCAGCAGTAGCAGCCAGGCTTCATTTTAGTGACCTCAGAGCCCACAGATGGGGGTTCCAGAGCATAACTAATTCCCTATCCCAGATAGGCAGGCATCTGAGTTTGATGGGGTGACTGTGATAGGCAGAATATTGGCTCCCAAAGCTGTCCCCATCCTAATCTCCAGGACCTGAGAACACGTTACCTGACATGACCAAAGAGACTTTGTACAAGTGACTTTCAGCTCAAGGTCTTGAGAAGTGGCAGTTATCTTGGATTACTTGAGTGGGCCCAAGGGAACCACAGGGGTCCTTATAAGTGAATGAGGAGGAGACACGATGATAGAAGCAGAGGTCGGAGTCATGTGGCTGCCGACTTTCAAGATGAAAAGGAGCCAGAAGTCAAGGCATGTGGGTGGTCTCTGGAAGCTGGGAAAGGCGAGGAAATGCATTTTCACGTAGAGCCTCCAGAACTACCATAGCCTTGTTGCTACCCTGGTTTCAGCCCAGTGAGACAAATTTTGGACTTCTGATCTTCAGAAATTAAATGTTCTTATCTTAAGCCACTAAGTTTGTGGTGAGTTGTTAACAACAGCAGTCAGTTCAGTTCAGTTTCTCAGTCTTTGCAACCCCAAGGACTGCAGCATGCCAGGCCTCCCTGTCTATCACCAACTCCCGGAGTTTACTAAAACTCATGTCCATTGAGTTGGTGATGCCATCCAGCCATCTCATCCTCTGTTGTCCCCTTCTCCTCTCGCCTTCAATCTTTCCCAGCATCAAGGTCTTTTCAAATGAGTCAGTTCTTCGTATCAGGTGGCCAAAGTATTGGAGTTTCAGCTTCATCATCAGTCCTTCCAGTGAATATTCAGGACTGATTTCCTTTAAGATGGACTGGTTGGATCTCCTTGCAGTCCAAGGGACTCTCAAGAGCCTTAGGAAGCCAACATTATAACCTAGTTCTTTTCTTTGTTAATACTTCTTGATTTTAATCTCCGGTTTTTCTGATTATAAATAGCATTATCTTCTTTCTTATCTTCGAAGTGATATTTATTTATTTTTATTACACAAGTAATACTTGTGCATTTGTGCTTAGTCGAGTCAGTCATATCTGACTCTTTGCGATTCCATGGACTGTACCCCTCCAGGATCCTCAGTCCATGGGATTCTCCAGGCAAGAATACTGGAGTGGGATGCCATGCCCTCCTCCACAAGTAATGCCCCAATACACATAAAAATGAAAACATATATACAAAATGAAAGGGCTTCCCTGGCGGCACAGAGGTAAAGAATCCGGCTGCCGATTCAGGAGACACAGGTTAGATCCCTAGGTCAGGAGGATCTCCTGGAGAGGAAAATAGCAACTCACTCCAGTATCCTTGCCTGGAGGATCCAGGATCCAGGACAGAATACAGTGCATAGGGGCACAAAGAGTCAGACGTAACTGAGTGACTGAGCATGCATGCATGCACGAAACGGTACCAACACGTGCAGATTAATTTCCTTATGGTCATTCTCTCCAGCCTGTCCTTTCCCCAAGTAACCATTGTTGTCATCTTGGTATACATCCTTCCAGACTATTTTCTATACCCTTTCATTCATAGATAAAATACACAGCCATTCAATATTTAACTCTTTCAGCGATTATTTATGGTGTCATTACTATATACTAAGCACTATTCTAGGTGCTAGAAACATAGCTCAAATCCCTGCCTTCCTAAAACTTACATATGTGAAATATACCCGCTAGACAGGACCAAGGCAGCAGTGAGAATCTAGGAAGTGACATGAAATGACAGGTCTGTGCTGTCCATTACATAGCCTCTAAGTGCGTGTGGCTATCCAGCACTTGTCATGTGGCCAGTCCTAACCGAGATGTAAGTGTAAATACACATTGGATTTTTAAGACAAATACAAGATACAGGATGTAAAATATCTCATTAATAATTTTTACATTTATGCCATATTGCCATCGCAATATTTTGAATATCAAAATAATATAATTTGTATATATCACTAAAATTAACTTGACACATTTCTTTTTACTTTTTATTAATGTGACTACTAGAGCATTTAAACTTAACAGGTGTGGCTTGTATTATGTTTCTACTGGACAGAAAGTGATATATATATGTCTGGAGAAGATTGCACGGTCTGCTGACGAATGGACTGCAGCAGGCAAGAGTGAATGGGTGGCAAGACCAGCTGGGGGGTTCCTACAACAGCCCATTCAGTGCTTGGGGAGGGGAAAGGTTGGAGGGAGCCTAAGAGGAATTAATGACCATTCAATAATACAATGTTGTGTTCGTTTCTTTTGTACAACAAAATAAATAAATTTTGTGCAGCAAAATTTTTGTTGTTCTGTACAAGAAGATAAATCAGTTTTATGTACTCATATATTCCCTTTTGCTTGAGCCCCCCCTCCCCTAATCCCCATCCCACCCCTCTAGGTCATCTCAGAGTGCTGAGTTCCCTGTGCTATACAGCAGCTTCCCACTAGCTATCTGTTTTACACGTGGTAGGAAGATTCCCTGGAGAAGGAAATGGCAACCTATTCCAGTGTTCTTGCCTGGGAAATCCCCTGGACAGAAGAACCTGTCAGGCTACAGTCCGTGGGGTTGCAAGAGTCAATCACAACTTAGCAACTAAACCACCACCACCACAGCATATGTGTGTCAGGGCTACTGTCTCAGTCCATCCCATGTTATACTATAAAGCCATTACACTCCAATTAAAAAGAAACAGACAAAGAGAAACCTACATGCAAAAATGGCAAAACAGTACTAAATTGCATACGACTGACCTGTTGTTGTGTTTGAATGTTTTATGAAAGACTATAGAGAGTCCCTTGGACTGCAAGGAGATCCAACCAGTCCATCCTAAAGGAGATCAGTCCTGGGTGTTCATTGGAAGGACTGATGCTGAAGCTGAAACTCCAATACTTTGGCCACTTCATGCAAAGAGTTGACTCATTGGAAAAGACCCTGATGCTGGGAGGGATTAGGGGCAGGAGGAGAAGGGGACGACAGAGGATGAGATGGCTGGATGGCATCACTGACTCAATGGACGTGAGTTTGAGTGAACTCTGGGAGTTGGTGATGGACAGGGAGGCCTGGCGTGCTGTGATTCATGGGGTCGCAAAGAGTCGGCTATGACTGAGCGACTGAACTGAACTGAACTGAACTGATAGACTCAAAGTTTCTTCTCTGTCTCAATCATATCAGAATTTCAGTGGAATAAGAAGGAAGGGTGTAGTCACCTTACCTAGAACTTTTTAATACATTCCACTGATTGTTAGTTAGTTCCCAGAAATTAGAGGACTTCGTCCCATTCTTCACCTTAACTGGGCCCATCTGAGGGAAATTTCTTACTAAGACTAGACTTTCCTTTAAATTTAATCTCCCTTGCTCTACCTACAGTGCCCCCTCCAAGAATTCCAGGGCTCATACCCTGATCCACAAACATCCAGGGCTTCTCACTATTGTAGAATCTCAGCCACCTTCTCCCCACAAACCCAGGAAATCTCCAGGTTTTCTAGGGCCATATGCAACACCTTCACTCACAATCATTCACCACACATTTTGACAATTCCATAAACTAGGGCCTGTGGACTGAGATCTCTCCCTCTAAAAAATAAAATAAAATTATCATTCTTTGAAATCCACAGAGACCATTTGCAAAGATTTTTTTTTAATAACTCTGTGAAACAGAGAATAAGAAAAAAAGAAAGAAAGGAATTTAAGCAATGACTTTTTCTTAAGCCTCAGGCATTTACCAGTGCCTTTTAGATCTGATTTGGCAGCAGATTATTGACGTAATCATTTTAAGATTCACATATCGATTTGTCCATGGTATCCTGTAAAAGCATCATGACTTCCTAGCAGTGGGACACCTGGGCAGGTATGTGAACCTCTGGCACAAACACACTCAACCTCCTGGTGTTGGATGGATATGCCAATCCTCCACCCCTCACCCCAACCCCCACCCCATCCCCAGTGACAGTGTGGAGATTTGCTGCCACCATTAATCATTAATGTGACTTTGAATAAGCTCTCTGGCCATTCTCCTAGGTTTCTATGTTCTGAAAAGTAAAGCAACTTTAAACCACAAGCCTCCAGTGGAGAGATTATAATACAGTTAAGAAAGGGCATCATTTAAGAAAGGATGGGGGATATGAAACGGCTTTTTCCTTCATATTCTCAGATCCTCTGGCCTTTCGTGGTGTGAGCATCTTGCCTTATGAGTATTATTCCAACCAAGATTTATATTTTTTTAATATATTACTGTCTTCTTATCATGAATTACTACAGATGACCAAATACATTATATATTTATAAACATATATATATATATGCAAGGTTGTATATATATATTTACCTAGGCATACAGACATATATATGTGGGGTTATGTATAGCAAACCGTGTGCCCTATTCTACACCAATTATTTAAAGGCTCTTTCAAGACCGCTTTGACAGCATGCAATTTTGCCTTAGGTGTTAACTTTAGAACTTGGCTTGACTAGATTCTTTGCATTGCATTTAGAATACAATCTCACTAAACTTCTCAATATTCCCCAGGCCTAGATACAGAGGGGAACACTGAGGGATTCCTGCTCGGTAACAAAATCTTCAGGCCCCCTCTGATGTCAGTTCCCTCTGACCTCATGGGTTGACCAGTCCTTAGCTTGGTGCCTTTCTGTTGGAACCGGGAAGCCTCCTTCCATTTTAGTATCTTCTAAGACCTCTGAAGTCTGGGGTAAGTAATAAAAATCATCCAAAACAGGACCAAAGAGAGCCAAAACAGTGAATGTTCTTTTGATACACTTGGAAAATGAATTGATCGCCTATCTCCAGAGGGAAAAAAACATGATGTTTTCCATGTGGCAAGGGAGTGGAAGAATAATGTTGCAGAAACAAGAGTCTATTCACTGGAACCTCTGTGGCCCAGTCTTGGAGCTGGGAGTGGCAAGTTTACATCACCCCACCCACTTACAAACACTCAAGTGGGGAGTTCTGTTTACTGGCAAAAGTATTTTCAAACTCCCTCCTCCTCATCCCCCTGCCTCAAGTAATTTTTGTCTAATAAATGACTAAATGTCATTCTGTTATCTCAAAGTTGGAAGGGAGGTCAGAGGTCCATGGCCCTCAGCCATACAGGCTCTGATGAAGAGCTAGCCACTTGGTCCTGGTTGGGATGCTTTGCACTCCATGTGACATTATGCCCTGACTCAGACCCCAGTGCTAGGAAAAGCTGTCTCTACACACTCACTCCAAAATCAGTCACCACCAAGGCAAGGGGGGTTCCCATGGCTGACTTGACCAAGGCATATGGTTGTCTAGAGAGGATGCCCTCTGGAAGGAACAGAAAGAATATTCTGTTACTAAGAAAGAAGGGAAGAAATTAATTACAATAATAATTAATTGCAATAGATGGGAATAGTTTATGTAGCTTTATGGTGTTATGAACTGAATGTTTGCATACAACCCACCAAATCCATACGGTGAAACCCTAACTTCAGTGTGTTGCTATTAGAAGGTGAAGCCTTTGAGAGATGATGAGGGTGGAGTCTTCATGAATGGGATTAGTACCCGCATAACAAAGACCCCAGAGAACTTTCTCACCCCTTCCAACATATAAGAACACAATGAGAAGACAGCCATCTGAGAACTAGAAAACCAGAGCCATGATTTTGATTTTCCCAGCCTTCAGAACTATAAGAAAGAAATGTAAATTAAGTCACCGAGTGTCCATATTTTTGTTAGAGCAGCATAAATGGACTGAAGCATGTAGGAACAATTGGAACCTTTTCTTTGACTTTTCATTCTGTTTCTCTCACTCTTGGATCTGAAATTACAGCCTCTCATCATCATTTTTGTTTTCACCTAAAGTTACTACATACTTAATATGTGCCGGAAACTGTGCAAAGCTGTTCCCATGAATTCTGTCCTTAATTTTTCACAACAGCCTTGTGAAATAGGTATTGTTATCCTCATTATACAGTAAATCAAGCCCAGGAAAGGTTAAGTAACTTGCCCATATTTGCACAATTAATGGAAGGGCCAGGACTGGAGTCAGATTCCTAAAATTCCAAATAGATAACCATTCAATGGCAACCCACTCCAGTACTCTTGCCTGGAAAATCCCATGGATGGAAGAGCCTGGTAGGCTGCAGTCCATGGAGTTGTGAAGAGTTGGACACGACTGAGCAACTTCACTTTCATGCATTGGAGAAGGAAATGGCAACCCACTCCAGTGTTCTTGCCTGGAGAATCCCAGGGATGGAGGAACCTGGTGGGCTGCCATCTCTGGGGTCTCACAGAATCAGACACAACTGAAGTGACCTAGCAGCAGCAGCAGCAGCAGCAGCAGCATGTAATAGCTGACTCTCCATGCTAGGGAATAGAAAAAGCAAACAGACATAGTTCTTGCCTTTATGGAAGCTACTATTTACTGGAAAAGAAAAATAGAAACAGATTACACAAATTCTATGGAATTTTGGTAGTTATTATTCAGTTCAGTTCAGTTCAGTCACTCAGTTGTGTCCGACTCTTTGTGACCCCATGGATTGCAGTACACCAGGCCTCCCTGTCCATCACCAACTCCTGGAGTCCACCCAAACCCATGTCCATTGAGTCAGTGATGCCATCCAACTATCTCATCCTCTGTCATCCCCTTCTCATCCCACCTCAATCTTTTCTAGCATCAGGGTCTTTTCAAATGAGTCAGTTCTTCACATCAGGTGGTCAAAGTATTGGAGTTTCAGCCTCAGCATCAGTCCTTCCAATGAATATTCAGGACTGATTTCCTTTAAGATGGACTGGTTGGATCTCCTCGCAGTCCAAGGGACTCTCAAGAGTATTCTCCAACACAACTTAAAAGCATCAATTCTTTGGCGCTCAGCTCTCTTTATAGTCCAACTCTCACATCCATACATGACTACTGGAAAAACCATAGCCTTGACTAGAAATACCTTTGTTGGCAAAGTAATGTCTCTGCTTTTTAGTATACTCTCTAGGTTGGTCATAACTTTCCTTCCAAGGAGAAAGCATCTTTTAATTTCATGACTGCAGTCACCATCTGCAATGATTTTGGAGCCCCCAAAAATAAAGTCCGATACAGTTTCCACTGTTTCGCCATCTATTTGCCATGAAGTGATAGGACCAGATGTCATGATCTTAGTTTTCTGAATGTTGAGTTTTAAGCCTACTTTTTCACTCTCCTCTTTCACTTTCATCAAGAGGCTCTTTAGTTCTTCTTCACTTTCTGCCATGTAGTTATTATAAAGGAAAAGAAATGAAAGTGAGCCTTCATTTATACTATGAAAGTGAAAGTTGCTCAGTCATGTCTGACTCTATACAGTCCATGGAATTCTCCAGGCCAGAATACTGGAATGGGCAGCCTTTCCCTTCTCCAGGGGATCTTCCCAACCCAGGAATCGAATTGCAGGTCTCCTGTATTGCAGGCAGATTCTTTACCAACTGAGTTATCATGTATAAGCCCACTTATACTATGAGCTATCAGTATAAGCCCACCTATACTATGGTGACCAAAAAAGCAGGCTTTCTGAAAGGGGACTTTATGCTAAATATGGGAAATGAGTAGGAACCAGGTGAAGGGAAGAAGGAAAAATTCCAGGAAAAGGCCCTGAAGTGGAAAAAGTTGGACACTTTTAACACATAAACCAAATCAGTGTGGCTGGAGCACAAAGGGAAAGCAGAGAATTGTACAGGTTCTAGAGACACAGGCAGCAGTCAGGTTATTTGGGCCTCACAGGTCTCTTAAGGATATTGAATTTTGTTCTAGGTGCATTCTGAACTGTTGAAGAGTTCTCACCAGAAAACGAATGTGATTAGAGTTGCCCTTAGAACTTGATCACTGAAACTACTGTTTGGAGAATGGATGAATTGGAGAAAGAACAGACATAAAGAGATCAGTTGGTAGACTATTACAGTCCCCAGGAAGGCAGTGATGGTCGGTGGCCATGGAACCATAGTCGAGAAGATGGAAATGCAAGGTGGAATTGACTGGAGTTGAATGGGATTGAATGCAATGGGGAGGGGGAGGGAGTTGTCGAAGATGGTTCCCAGTTTCTGGTTCCTACAGCCAATGTTTTGTCCACTGGCAGGGGACAAAACAACAAGCCACGTACAAAGAGTTGGATTCAGAATAACATGAGATACCGCTAGAGTAGCATTAAAAGCTAAAATACAAATGTATAAAGTCTTCAAAATTCCGAGGGAAAATGATTTTCAATTCAGAATTATATTCCTAGTCAAGTAAGAGAAGAAGAAAAATTTATGTAAACAGGAAAGATTTTTAAAACTTTACTTCCCATATGTCTTTTCCCAGGAAACTACCTAAGGAAGCTATCCCATAAAATGAAGGCATGGTCAAAGGAAGAAATCCCAAGAAAAGGGATACGAAAGGGAGAGGCGAAGGACTTTTGCAGAATGGCGATCAGTGGAGGTTCCAGGATGACAACTCTGTAGAAAGATTTGAAGGTAACCAGTCTCAACCAAGTACCAGGACTAAGGGCTCCAGAAGAGATGCTGGCAGATTGGGGCAGAATTCAACTGTTAAACCATGTGGTGTGACTTACCGCATTGAAAGAGTTTAGAAAGAAAAAAAAAATAGACTGAATAAGTAACAGGTACTCAGAAAACAAACAAAAAAACAGTTGTTCATTCCAATGTTAAAGACTGATTTTCAAATCAAAAAGATTTAAAAAATTTGATCTTTTTTAAGACCAAATCATGACTGTACTATAAATATAAAATGACCATGTGTCAAAGATTTTTATTTAACTCATCACCTTAGGAGGGAACCAGTAAAATAGTATAACTAGTACAAAGGGTGAATTCAAAAATCAGAATCATATATAAGGAACAAGAAATCCTGAAATAAATTTACAAAGACAAGCACAATGATCTATTCACAGGGCAATAATCAGTTTCGTTCAAAATAGTTTTCTACTGCTGTGTAACAAACATCATAAATTTCACAGTTTAAAATAATACACACTTACCATCTCACTCAGTTCTGTAGATGAGAAGTCTGAGTGGGCTCAATTGAGTTCTCTGCTCAGAATCTTACAAAGCCAAGATCAAGTTGTCAGCTGAGTCAGACTCTTAACTGAAGGCTGTATGGAAGAATCTGCTTTCAGGCTTGTTTAGACCACAGGCTGAATTCATTTCCATGCGGCTACTGAAGACCCCATTTCCTTGCTGGCTGTTGACAGATTGCTGTCAACTAGAAACCCTTCTCTGGTTCTCACACTCTGCCCTCTTCCTCTTCAAAGCTAGCAACTTCACGTCAAATCCTTTCAGTGCTTTGAATATCTTTGACATCCCCTCCGCTACCAGCTAGAGAGAACCCTCTACTTTAAAGGGCCCATGAAATTAGGACTCAAGTGATTACATTAGGTTCACTCGAATAATTTGCACTTTGCTGTATAATATAAAATAATCACAGTTATGATATCTCATTCACATGTTCTGCCCATGCTCAACGGGAGGAGATTATTCTAGGACCTGGGTGACTGGGAGGTTATCTTAGAATCTGCCTACCCCAGCATCCCGCCACACACAATTATTTGCATTTGTGTGGATAACAATAACATGCAAACTTATTAGTTTTCTCTAATGTACAGAATTGTAAAATAGATCAAACACAAAAAAAGGCAAAGACAACTTGGATGATTGAACTAAATTCACTAATTTTGTTTTACCAATTCAAAAGTCTTTCGTATTTATCTTTCTGACACCTGTTATGCAAAAAATAAAGCATGCCACATGGGTCACTTTTGAGCAATGCGTATGTAGATAACCACTGGATAGTGACTTGTGATGTTAACTGTATGTCTACATGTAACTATGTGTATTGGGCTCAACGCCTATTTGTTAGTTTAACTTGGTTTAATAGAGTAAGCAAGGACTTGCAAGTACTGAGTATAATGCCTATTATAGACGCTTGTCATTTTTCCTATCTAAAATCTTTTTCCTTTCTTCAAGTATTAACACCTTGATTTTCAGTTGGAAAGCTGCTACTCTTCCATTAAGGTGGGTGATACATGACCAAGGCTAATGTGGAAATGCTAAGGACAAAATATAGTTCCAGCACAGAAAAAGGACCAAACAACTCAGGATGCTGGAGACAGAAAGACTTTGGCTTAGGGTGACAAATGAGTTTGATTCTGAAGGACCATAAAAATACTAATACCTAACATTTATTATTTGGATGTCAAATGTCAGGCCTTATTTTTCATGCTTTCCATGTATTGTCTCATTTCATCCTTATAATCTAAAAAAGGAGAATTGATATTACCTTTACTTTACAAATGTAGATACTGAGGCACAGATAAATTAAGGAATTTGCTCAAAGTTACACAGATAGAAAGTGATAAGAGTCTGAAACCATTCTCTTAGGCTACACTACACTGATTTTTGGAAAGTAAAATCAGTTTGTAGAAAAATAACTCCACTACCAAAACAATGGAAATCACTTTCTTATACTGAGACTGTCCAAAAAGTTTCCAAGTTCTGCCCTTCTTGTCCCCACCCTTTGTACTCTGGGGTATACCTTTGTAGCCCTCCAGGAGAAGCCCCTACAACCTGACTTCAGTGAGTCTCAACTTTGTTGAAGATTCAGATTTACATGTGAATCAGAAGCACCTGGAAGGTTTCCAGTTACCAGTTTCCACCTTTAGAGTTTCTGGTTCCACTGGTGTAAAGAGAAGTTCTGACACTTTGTAGTTCTAACAGCTTCTCAGGTGATGCTGCTGGTGGCAGTCAGGGGACCACATTTTGAAAACCACTGGACTAAGATATAATAGCAACACAGGGCAATCGGAGATGGGTCCCCACCTACCCAGCACTTTGCTTCCAAACCTAAAGGACAACCACAGTGACAAACTGGTGTATTTATTGGCAGATCACCTATTGGCCGAACCACTAAGTGGAGAAGCTGGCTTGGAAAGGATCACAGCATAGCTGATGGAGGGAAACTTAATATCTACTCGAAATGGAATTAGGTTGGGTCTTGCCTCTCTGTATCAGGAGGGAGGGGAAAAAGCTAACTAAAAGTATGGAAAAAATATGGATTTTTTTTGCAATGGTGAGTTGACTCCTTGGTATCACCAGAAAGTCACTAGTTCTTTGTATTTTCATGGCAGTCTTTCCTGAAAAATTTCAGTTACTGATGGAATACCAAATGTTAAACTTCCAAAACCTCTAAGAGTCTTCTGGGTGTTGCTTGATATGTCTTTCAAAAAAGAAACCATTTTGGAGCTTGGTTTTTCTCCTATGGTCTTCAAGAAAGAAAACTTTTCATCGTATTTCATATGCTGTGTGTTTCCTGTTACTTTCAAATGGTCCCACTGGAAAGCCTATAAATCGTATTTTGCAGATCTTAATTTGAAATACTGATGTAAGATTTTTTTCTGCTCCATGACTTAAAATTTTATTCCTTCACATCTCTGACTCTTATTTCCACATAATTCTGCCTACTGAATGCGTACTGAAAATGCATATCTTTTTCTTTTTAGCTATTTTAGGGATTAAAAAAAAACTATCAGACTATTCATTGTAGATTAAAAAGAGAGTGATTGTTCATTAGAAGTTCCCAACTTCATCCTCTTCAGAAAAGTCTGAACTACAACATTTCAAAATTCATGGGTGGTGAGTGTGGACAGACATTAAAAAGACACAAGACCAGAGTGGGCTACAGAATAAAATCCACACATTACGGAACAATTCCTTATGACGGGTCATAAAAATAACACAATGGATCAAGTGCTTTGTACCACAGTCTTTTTTCACACCCTCCATGGAAATTGTCCAAATTACTTAAAAATATGGTAAATCCACATTGATTGTCCATCACCTTCCCAAACATTTCTTTCATGGCTTCTAATTTCATGCAGATGTGGCAAGACTGTTGAAGACTGGGTTCGACACACTTGGACCTTGCTTTCAAAGAAAGCAGAATTGTAAAATTTTTTTGAATTTCTGCCACCTACTGGCAACTCAAAATGCTAGAACTAAACGCAGGGTAGTAACACTTCCTGTTGGAGGCTGGTTGTGGTCTTGGTCTGGAGGATATTTAATGAGCACATACTTCAGCTGATCTTCTGTACATATCGCTGATTTAGAGAGAAAACAGGGTGGATTGAATTATTTGGGGGCTTGTTTCCAGGGCCTAGGGCAACCCATAACCATCCCTGCCTCATGGACCCGATTACAAAGCAAACTTGGCATCCTTGGATTCCCTTCCCTTTGTGGTGTGGCTCTCATCACGGCTTCACATTGGTGAGTTGGTGCTCAGATGATGCAGTTGCTTACCCCTGGTGCCTAGCCCCCAGTGGCAAGGCTGGCACATGTGTAGGTGTAATTCTAGAAGGCAGATAGTGTGTGTTTGTGGACCGTGCAAAATGAATCTGAATATTGACTTATATGGCATCTGGAATACATTCCGGAAAGTTCTTACAGGGAGAAGGCATATGGTATGGGATTGCTACCCTAGTGCATAGGAGCCAGGAGAGTGAGGGAAGATCTTTCAGCTTGAATTATAACCTAGTTTCCAAAGCTGATTTTGACAACCTTAATTTCATCTAGGTTTTGGGAAATTTTCTTCAAATCCGTCCTGTAACAAAATAACATACATGTGGCACCATCTTGGTCCTAAGCTTGTAACTCTTCTGGTTCTGTTTTGTCATTTCTAGGTGTGCCATACTTCAAAGGATTCATTTCATTCTGAGGGGCAACCAGGGAGGGATCAAAGATTCTACTTCATTTTGCAAAGCTGGAGTGTTTATTACACAGAGTCAATCTCCCTTTGAAGATTGGTATCTGTGGGTGTGAAATCTGAGTCCCAGAAAAGGCAGGTTGGGGGGCAGCCACCAGACAGGAGGGTGTCATTTATACCAAGAGAGGAAAGCAGAGTCAGGGATGCTGGAGAAAATAAAAAAGCTGAAGGTATGTTGGACATATGGCAAAGGAGGGTGACCATCTGGAAAAGTGGATATTGTAATGGGGCAGGCAACCATCAAAAAAAAGGGAACTGAAATTTTAAAAGAGATTAAAGGCCAAGAAATACATTGAGTGATATACCAGTGAGCATGCTTGAAAAATAATGGCTGTGGCAGTGGAAGTCCCAGCTCCCCGGTCCAGTCATATTAGATTTCTTTCAGTTCTGCAAGCTTGGTGCACTCTGTCTAGTTGCTGTGCTGCCTCTGACCTCTCGGCATTTTCTTTTTACTAAACCAAGTCTTCCTATGTATTGTTCTGATCTCAGCATCAGTCTCTCTTCCTCTGAAAGTCCAGGGAAGTCTCTTCTCCACCTGAGTGAGTGACTCCCACTCTGATAGAAGAGTACCTCTTTCTCCGTAAGACCCACTGTGCAGTGCTGTGCTTAGTCACTCAGTTGTGTCCGACTCTTTGTGACTCCATGGACTGCAGCCCACCAGGTTCCTCTGTCCATAAGGATTCTCCAGGCAAGAATACTGGAGTGGGTTGTCATGCCCTCTTCCAGGCGGTCTTCCCAACCAGGGATCAAACCCAGGTCTCCCACATTGCAGGCAGATTCTTTACCAAATGAGCCACCAGGGAAGCCCAAGAATACTGGAGTGGGTAGCCTATCCCTTCTCCAGGGAATCTTCCCGACGCAGGAATCGAACCTGGTCTCCTGCACTGCCGGCAGGTTCTTTACCAGCTGAGCTACCAGGAAAACCCATAAGACCCACACTTCCTCATTATTGGAGCTGCTTCTTTCCTGAGAGCTCTGTGTCAGTCCTAACAGAATCTTGTCTGTCTTGCTTCCATCACATCTATAACCTCAGCACCTGGCATGATACTCTAGACATGATTTGTTATTAATTCTCATTTCTGAAATTAATGCATAAATGGAAACCATTTGAGAAGGCCAGTAGAGCTATACATTTTGAAAGAACATCGGAAATTTGCCATTTCTGGTACAACTCCCTTTCTGTTGAGTGGGTAGAATAGAAACTGACATCATGTTGGTGCCTCATCGAGCATAGCCACAGTGGAAGCTGAGGGTCAAAGACACTGGTGATTCTAACAAATCACAAGTGTTCTCTCTTCCTTTGGGCTGGAACAAGGACCTTCCTTCAAATAAGGCAAACTTGACGGGTTTCTTCGTGTATGTTTGGAAATGGGTGAAATCAGATCTTACTGTACAAAACAGAATTAGAGTGATCACCAGTGTCTGCTCCAGAATATGTACCAGGAAACTGGGAGCCCATCAGCATCTCAGTATCATAACCCCTCTCTTCATTGTTGTCCCAGCCCAGCAAAGGGGCCAAAGACTTGCCTAAAAGGGACTGCTGGTGAACTTTCTATTTTACAGCAGTTAATCCTCAACTGGCTTGACTTTCCTTCTCAGTATTTTGCTTTTGCTCACCATTGTTCCAAGCCTCATCCCTTATCTCCTATCTGTTCCACTTTGGTGTCCAACTGCATCAGTTTCTCCATCTTTTTTTCCTGCTTCCTTCCCCAGCTTCTGTAGATTTTCATCTCCCGTACTCTGCATGAGACTGTATCATTCTTGATATATTCACCTTTGTGTTCACAGATCAGATGCAACTTCACTCATTCAAGGAACATTTATCAAGTGTCTACAATGTGCCAGGCATTATTCAAGTTCCAGGTACACCTGCTGGAGCCTGAAAAATGCTCCTACATACTAAATCCCACACTCTAACTAATTCTTTAGTTAGTCATAAAGAATTTATGGCTGTTACTTTATATAATGAAAGGAAGTCTACAAATGCAATTAAATTAAGAATCTTGAGATGCAATCACATGTATCCTTGAAAGAGGGAGACAGTGGAAGATGCAAGCTGGAAGAGGCATGGAACAGAGTATCCCCTAGCGACTCTGGAGAGAATAAGCCCCCCATTTTGGATTTTTGGCCACCAGAACTATTAAAGAATAAATTTCTATTGTCTTAAGCAAAATAATGGTAGTAATTTTACAGTAGCATCAAAAAGCTGGTTTCTTCTTAGACTTCCCAAGGCCATTCCTGTGAGTTCCCATAGCACCACACATTCTCTGCATCAAACAACTTACCAAACTGTATATTTAATACAGTGTTTCCATGTCCTCCACTAGACTACGAACTCCTTGAAAGCAGGGACTGGCACCTTACTCATCTTCATATATCCCCAGCAGTTTGTATGGCATATAATAGGTGTTCCATAAATTTTTGTTGAATGAATGAATAAATTATCATAGAACATCATAGTGTTATTTACTTTTTTCATAAGGGCTTCACAGGTAGCTCAATGATAAAAGATCTGCCTGCAAATGCAAGGAGACGTGGCTCGACCCCTGGGGCAGGAAGAGCTCTTGGAGAAGGAAATTGCAACCCACTCCAGTTTTCTTGCCTGGAGAAAATCATGGACAGAAGAGCCTGGAGAAAATCATGGACA